>NC_052099.1:34493380-34804809 GCF_015852505.1 Tachyglossus aculeatus | reverse complement strand
CAGAGATATCTGGGCATCCTCCCAATTGAGTTCACTCTATCTGGCCCCCTCAGGACAACTGTTTCCAGTCAGGACTTCAAGAGCAGCAAGTCTAGAACCTTATCTTCCAACAAGTCACCACTAAACTACCTAGGGAGGGGGAACGGTTTCTCCTAACTTGGTTTTCTGGAGGTCAGACTCTTCTATGAGTCTTGACGGTGCTTTGGGGTTTCTCCCTATGATACAAAAAAAATGGTCCATTTACTTGACGATACGGTCGTTTAATGACTTCTAGTCAAAATTTAGATTGCACGGTGTTCTTCCAATCGCACATGACGACTTACAAATTCAAAAATCTCACCCCTCAAAAACACTCTACTGTACTGATTTTTATTTCAAAGCTGACGTTAAAGAAAAACGATTGTAAGTATGAAAAATCTAATTAAATTATGTATTGCACTTAGATACATACTTTTAATAGGAATTCCTGTAGCTCGTGGTGTGTTTTCGTTACAGTTGTAACGGAAAGATCAGACCAGGTAACCTGAAGTGTGAAAGAGAAAAATGTCATCGCTTAGGGGCAAAGGGAGATTGAAAGTGAAATAAACCAGAAATGAAGGAGCTTAAAGGTAACCTGCACATTGGAACAAGAGTAACTCCAATCTTCCTATAGCCAACATTTACAAAGAAAATAACACCAGCTTTATATTGGTGTTTTCGTCCAAAAAATATGGGTCAGATTTTACGATACTTTTGAGGTGGCTTTGGAAGCCATGGCACTTTAGTCAAGAAGACACAGAACTGCTTTCCGATTACTCCACAGGAAGGAATTACAGACCTCTAAGATGTACACCAAAATAAATATTGAAGACAAGATACCGAAGTGAATGTATTCGGACCCTCCAAGGTGTGCCGACTCAAGACAGATGGGGGCTAGGAAGCTATCGGAGGTCTGCCACGGGTGGTTGGGAGGTTTTGACCCATTGTGCAAAGGATGGGGCCGAGTGATCAGAAAAAAATAAATAAATAAAAATATGCCGGGCACCTGCATCCTCCTTCAAGGTGGGTATTCTACAACATGACTTTTTCTCTAGAGTGCAGTCTCTCCTTCCTGGACTCCAAGGTCTCAGTTCTACCTTACCACTTCAACCCAGAACTGTCCTATTGCTGTTTAAATCCTAAATGCACATGCCAATAATCATCACAAAATGAATTAGACAATGAGAAATAAATTGCAAAAGGACACCTCACGCATGGATAAATCATTTTCTTCTTACAAGTCAGCTCAAGATCTGATTCGTTTCATCAGCCAATCAATCAATGGGACTTACTGAGCACTTTCTGTGTGCAGAGCAGTGTACGAAGCACTTGGGAGAGTACGACAGAGTTGGTAAGCCCACAAGGGGCTTACAGTCTTCCGGGGGAGGCAGCTATTAAGATAAATTACAGATGGGGAAATGGCGGAGTAAAAGGAAGGATGTAGGTGAACGCCGGGGGGTTGGGGTTGGATGAGTATCAAAGTGCTTAAAGGGTATGGATCTGAGTGCAGGGTTGACCCAGAAGGGAGAGTAAGGGAAATGAGGGGTTAGTCGAGGAAGGCGGCATGGAGATGTGATTTTTCGGGAGATCTTTGAAGGCGGGAAGTAGTAGCCTGCCAAAACATAACGGGGAGTGAGTTCCAGGCCAGAGGGCGAGAACACGGGCAGTGAGATAGATGAGATCAGGGTACAGTGAACAGGCTGGCATTAAAGGCGTGAGGTGATCCAAGCGACTCTGGCTCAAGGCGTCGATACTCCTCTCACTGGACAACACGATCACAGAAATTAATTACTAAAATAATGATGTGTGGGAGCAATAGAAAGCTCTTAACCGACAGCTATGGCCAGGAGCAGAGGCTTTCCATGAGACTATCAAAATAATTTAATGATAATATATTGTTATATTACTGGCTCCTCACACCGATTGGTGTCTTGTGGATCACGGCGTCACTGAACAGCATTGGCTCGGTGTTGCAGCCACTCGGTCCTGCACCTCAAAACGCTTGTCTGCCCAAGTGCCTCTGCGCCCCAGCTGAACCTCGACTGGTGGGGGACTGGCAAGAGGCGCTGCCCAGCCCACCAGCGCTACGATCGCGTCCTTGGCTCGGCTTCCCAGGCCCCAAGTCTTATTCCATTTGAACGTTCACATTTAACCAGACTAACTCAGCCGGTCAGGCTAAGGCAAGGAGATCCCAAAAAGATGAAATGGAATAACCTATTGGGATCGAGCCAACAGAGCAACGTGGTAAGAGGAAAAAAAAATACTTACACTGACTGACAAATTTTCCAAATTAATCATAGCTATTGTATATCTCAGATTTTTAAAATAAACCCAGCTCTATTCTATTTATTTTATTTTGTTAGTATGTTTGGTTTTGTTCTCTGTCTCCCCCTTCTAGACTGTGAGCCCACTGTTGGGTAGGGACTGTCTCTATATGTTGCCAGCTTGTACTTCCCAAGCGCTTAGTACAGTGCTCTGCACACAGTAAGTGCTCAATAAATACGATTGATTGATTTGCTGGAGGGCACTGTTAAGGAATGCACCATCTTAAAGTAGGTCCGAACTTAGCAAGTGGGTGAAGTTCCAGTGAGTTTGCGGGGGCCCTCTAGACCATAAGCTCCTTGAGCATTGGGAACACGTCTACCGACTCATTTTTACTGCACTCTCCCGGGTGCTCAGTACAGTGTTCTGCACACCGTCAGCACTCGATAAGTACCGCCGATTGATGGACTGGCTCAGGGGTCGGGGCCCGGCCAGGGAAGGCAGTCTTGAGGAAGGAAGTGATGAGACTTCAAGATGATGGGGGACTTCCGAAATTAACAGTGGCACCAGCGGGCGAGGAAGAAGCGGGGCCTATGGACAGCCCCTGATGTCTCCCCTGGGTTGGCCCTGGATCGGGGTGTACCGCAACAAGTCGCAGCACTCTGGCGAAGAAGGACCAAGCTCCCCGGGACTCTTCTGACCTTTCCAACATTCTCCTCTTCCCCCATTCCAGTTTTTAGTTATCTGATGGAAGAACAGTGCCAGCATTGGGCACGTTTCTGATTCTGAGGGATGAGCTCACCTTGAAAGTGTATTCCCAATGTTTGTCAGCCCTTTTCCTCTGTACTCCTTTCAGAATTATCCTCTCAATGTGGACAGCTGAAAGAAAAACAACAGGTTCATTCAGAGAGATCCTGTGGGAAACACACAGCTCCACCAATAAACACACAGTGATTAAAAGGGAACCGGCACTTTTACTAGGCAGCTACCGGCATCTATTCATTCATTCATTCACTCGTATTTACTGAGCGCTTACTGTGTGCAGAGCACTGTGCCAAGCACTTGGGAAGTACAAGTCGGCAACATACAGAGATGGAATGGAAACGAAAAGGTTTCGATCCAGCCTGCATGTTGTCTTCTTTTGTTTCGGAACATCACTCTCACCGAATTCAGTGTATTGTTCATTTTAGGCATCAAAAATACAAGAAAATGAAGATTTCACACTTTTTTAAAAAAATAAAGAAATGTTCCCACGAAAAAGGAACGTAACAGCAATGTAAACAAGGAAATGGGGTACGTTTGGGCAACTGAAAAAGGATCATGTGAGTGTAAACTGAAATTTCCTAAGCATGCATTAGAAAACTCTGCCAATTATATTGGCGATGTTACAAAGAAAAGTTATTACATACTATGCATTTTTTTCATATGAAGCACGATGGACACAGCTACTAATAATGTCTGCAACCAGGCAAAAATCTAAGTTGAAACAGCTAAATTGACTCTCTTCGATTACTGAGTGCCACGCACTGTAAAGTGCAAGCACTGATTACAGGCAAATATGAGGAGGGGAAAAAAGGAAACGCGGCATTCTGCACTTTGTTTCCCCCCAGAGTACAAAAAATAACGTGTAGCCGAACTGAGCAGGTGGAAGCAAGAGGGGAAATCAACAGCCCCACAGCTTCGTTATATCTGGTCCATTTTAATCCTCACAATGACTCTGAAATTAGTGGGGGGGGGAGGGGATTTGCATTGTAAGCTTACAGTGCGGGCAGGGAACATGCCTACCAAGTCTGCTATACTGTACCCTCCCAAGCCCTTAGTACAGCATTCTGCACACAGTAGGTGCTCAACAAATTTATTGAATGATTGATTGATCTCTTAGGGAAGAAAGGTGTGCTGGGAAAAATAGAGCTTAGGAAAGAAAGAATTAGGGGCGCTAGGAGAAAAACCAAATTCACTCAACGTTGGTTCCAGACTGACAAGTTTGGAAAGTATGGAAGAGTCCTCTTAGAATCTGTCCTGAAGTTCTAAGTACAATCCAAGCCTAAGAAGAAAAGGGGAGCGGCCAATCTGAAGGATTACCTAATCCCAGCCTTGCTCGCAAATTTTGGGTCTGGATCAACTCCAACTGGGCACCGACTGTTTAAAGGGGTCTGACCGTACCGTTTTGCTTGTTTTCTTTTCTCTGCGCTCTGAACACGAGGGGGACATTACCGCTGACAGGCGAAGGCTCCGAACAGGGTCCGTGGCCACCCAATCTGCTTTTCCTCCCAATCCCCACGGTTCCCGCGCTCCCTCTCGTTGCCCCGTGCCCACGTACCTTCCCGCTGAGTTCGGTGCGAGGTCCCAGGAAGCCCGTCGTGTGGCGGTGGGGGGTGCTCTGGCGTGCCGTCATCCTTCCGTGGCCTGGCCTCGCTCCGGGACACGGAGCTCTACACCACACAGGGACAGACAGACAGACAGAGAGCTGACTCAGTACAGCTTCTGAGAGAGGACGAAGCCTTGCAGATGCAGACTCGGTTTTGAAGTCTACTATTTCGGCTAGTTTAGCAAACATATACAGTCAGTTTGACGTTAGGGAGGCGGAGGGGCCCTGCATCACGGGAGGCGGTTGGGGGGATGGGGGCCAGAGTGGAGGAGAAAGTGTAAGACAGGACCAAAAGGAACATGGAATCTCATCACCACTACTGCTTTCCACCGTCAGTGAGGGAGACACTGTAGCACCCCAAGAGCACTGTAAAAATGGTACTTTTCTGTCTGGAGCTGGCCGGAGCCTGCTCGTTGTGGGCAGGGACCATGACTACTAACTCTGAGATATTGTACTCTCCCGAGCGCTTAGTTCAGTGCTCTGCACACAGTAAGTGCTCAAGAGATACCACCGATTGACGGAACCCAGGGTGACAGAGTAAAGAGTCAGGGAGGGGGTCGGGGGTGAGGCTCCCATCCCCGTGTCCCTCTCTCCCTCCCCCACCCTCGGCCCTTGATCCGGGCTGACGAAGCTCAGTGAGGACTTGGAGTCGATGGGCAAGCAGGCAAGGCAGTGACCCTAAATACACAAGTGAAGGTGGGGATGTGTGCAGAGGGAATTTAAGGGCAGCCTGAAACTGGTTGCGCCATTTTGCTCTAACGGGGCCAACCCCCACACACGCTCCCGTGAGGCAAGAACAACAAGGACTGATGTGAACCCACGCAAGGCTTGGAGACGGTGCCCATATCAATCCATAGTTTGTATTTTTTGAGCGCTTACTGTGGGCAGAGCACTGTACTAAAGACTTGGGAGTGGCCAATACCACAGAGTCGGTAGACACAATCCCTGCCCACAAGGAGCTTTCAATCTGGCGGGGGAGACCAACAATAAAATACGTTACAGATAGGGGAAATGGGAGAGAAGAAGGACATGTATGCGCCTAAGTGCTGTGGGACCAAGGGTGGGGTCAACATCACGTGTTTCAGAAGGTACAGATCCAACTGCATAACCCGGATAGAAAACAAAATTAAATGTACCCTGAACATGGGCAGAGCTAGATGCAAAAAGTTTCACATTCCACAGTGAATAACGTGAACCTGGAAGTTCTCTACAGTGTTTTCATCGTAGTTTCCTTCCCCTTGGGTTGGCTCTGAATTGCTTAGCTTCCTTAGACTTAGGGGCCTTGTATTAATAGCTTCGCTTAGGAGGAAAAGCCAGGATTAACGATGAAGGACCTAAAATGAAATTCTGCTGGTGCTCTTCTCTCATTGGGATACACTCTGAGAGATGGGTTTATGACTAGGTGGGGAAGCAATGAGGCCTAGTGGAAAGAGCACATGGCTGGGAGTCAGAAGACTCGAGTCCTACTCCAGGAACCACCGCTTGTCTGCTGCGTGACCCTGGGCATGTCACAGTGTCTCTGTGCCTCAGTTACCTCATCTATAAAATGGTGTTTAAATCCCCCTTCCTACAGCTTAAGACCATGTCTACCTGATTACTTTGTATCTCCCACAGCGCTTACCATAGTGCCTGGCACATAATAAGCACTTAATAAATAAAAATAAATACCAGTGTTCACACCATACTATGTGATTGAGGATAGAATCAGTTGAACTTGCTACGTGATCCTATGCTAGGCAGAGTAGTTATTAAGGAGATTAGACACCACTGGCATAGCTAATTATTTTAAACAAACTGACAATTCAATTAAATATCCTGCCAAGACCCTGATGGGAAAATGATCCACTAAGTATCTGTTTTTCTAAGTACATCAAGTCAGTCACTGTACCTTATGTTTTAGTGTTACTACTATAATGACTATCAATGAATTGAATAACACACACAAAAAAGCACACTCTTCCAAATGCACCGCTTCTCTATGTCCCAGTCTTTTAGATCCCATCCATCATGCTCCAAAGACCAAGGAAGCAACACCCCCAAATCTGAGAAGCGACATGGCCTAGAGGAAAGTCCTCAGACCTGGGACTCAGAGGACCTGAGTTCTAATCCAGGATCTGCCACTAGCCCTGTGTGACGGTAGGC
Source organism: Tachyglossus aculeatus (assembly GCF_015852505.1). Lineage (NCBI taxonomy): Eukaryota > Metazoa > Chordata > Mammalia > Monotremata > Tachyglossidae > Tachyglossus > Tachyglossus aculeatus. The sequence continues at coordinate 34,798,019 of NC_052099.1, read as the reverse complement.
AGGCCACTGTGCCTGTTTCCTCATCTGAAAAATGAGGAGTAAATACCAGTTTTCTTTATTCCTCGGACTGGGAGTCCCATGTGGGACAGACACTGAGTCCGACGTGATTTCTATCTACTCCAGCCCTCAATATGGTGCTTGGCACATAGAAAGAGCTTATTATTCTTAGTAATAAAATCTCTCCCCCTCCAGAAACGCACTCAAGTTGGACACGGTCCATTTTCATCACTGCTCAGAAAAAGTTACGGCCTTTCAGGTAGTCTATCAACGCTACTCTGGGACCGTCTCTATATGTTGCCGACTTGTACTTCCCAAGCGCTTAGTCCCGTGCTCTGCACACAGTAAGCACTCAATAAATATGACTGAATGACTGAATGAATAAATACTCAAAATCCTGGTCTGAATCTTGGATGTGGGTCACCAATAGTAGCAGCAGCAGCACCCGGCTCCCCCCACCATTGTCATGTAAGCCTTCAAGTGAACAATAGTTCATTTTTATGATTATCTCACATGAAGTCTGGGGTTTCAACATTGTATTTTCTTGAAGGAAAGTACATTGATTCTCTTTCTATACGACGCACCCCCCCCCACCCCCCGGGCCACCCAGGGACACAGACACACACATATGGGGAAAGAAGCTACCTTACATCCTGGATGAGCATGTCACTGAACTGAGAGAGAGCCAGAAACTACAGTCTGCTTAAAAGGATAGGGTTGGTAACGGCCTCAATTTTGTCTCCTGAGAAATCCTCCTAATAATAATAATAATAATGGCATTTGTTAAGCACTTACTATGTGCAAAGCACTGTTCTAAGTGCTGGGGGGATACAAGGTGATCAGGTTGACCGGCGTGGGGCTCAGTCATCATCCCCATTTTACAGATGAGGTAACTGAGGCTCCGAGAAGTGATTTGCCCAAGGTCACACAGCAGACATGTGGAGAAGCCGGGATTCGAACCCATGACCTCTGACCCCAAAGCCCATGCTCTTTCCACTGAGCTACGCTGCTTCCCTCAACAGCTCATCAACAGCCAACATCTCAACAGTCCCTCAACAGTTCATCAGCGAAGTTTATAATAATAATAATAATAATAATGATGATGGCATATATTAAGCGCTTACTATGTGCAAAGCACTGTTCTAAGCGCTGGGTATCACTCCAACAACAGCTCTGCACGGGTTTCTTTTATTGCTAGCTCACTGGGACTCAAGCTATACAGCCTAGAGGAAGGACGTCACGCAGTTACCTTGGCGGTAGGAGGAAATCACAATTTCCCTAGTCCCGATGCAATTTTGCACACTACTTAGTTCCTGGAAAGGAACAGAGGCAGAGAACACACAATCTGTGGGTTGGAGAGTTTTCTTTTTTGTACTCTGTGAGGCCACCTGACAGATGAGTCCACTCCTGGTTTTCCCTTTCCACAGATCCTACCTTCCAAAAGAATTAAGACTGGAGCATCCTGTTTTTTTCAATTTTAAGAATGTGCAGTCTGTTTGTGAGCGTACCTACTCTAGCATCCCTAGGGACTCTGAGTCACTAAGGATTAGTCCCTTAGTAAAAATGAGGCTGCGAGTGGTCCTATCCAGCAGGAGCTGCACTCCCGGAGAAGCCCACGTCTCCCCAAAGCCCCCCGCGATGAGGGAAAGGCATGACGGTCCATTCGCCTCACCCAGAGCCCTGTGCAAAACTGCTGGTGGAGAGAACGCGAGGCAGTGCCAGACAAACGTTCTCCAGAAATGAAAACACACCGTATGACGGCACAAGTCAACTGAAACACAATGCAGTAGCGGTCAACTCTATACTCGATCATAATATTCAAGTTCTCCTTTTATCTGGTCAAAGAAAACAGTGAGGAGCAGCCTGGTCGACTGTTTGGAGCCCGGGACTAAGAGTCAGCGGACCTGGATTCTCATCCCGGCTCTATGACTTGGCTGCTGCGTGGCCTTGGCCAGGTGTCACAACTTCTGTGCCTCAGTTTCTTCAACTGTAAAATGGGGAGTCCATGGCTGGTCACCCCCTACTTATCCGTGAGCCCCATGTGGCTGTATCTATGTATATATGCTTGTACATATTTATTACTCTATTTATTTATTTATTTTACTTGTACATATCCATTCTATTTATTTTATTTTGTTAGTATGGTTGGTTTTGTTCTCTGTCTCCCCCTTTTAGACTGTGAGCCCACTGCTGGGTAGGGACTGTCTCTATATGTTGACAATTTGTACTTCCCAAGCGCTTAGTACAGTGCTCTGCACATAGTAAGCGCTCAATAAATACGATTGATGATGATGATGTGGGACAGGGACTGTGTCTCGCCTGATGGGCTTGTATCTCCCCCAGTGCTTAGAACAGTGCTTGACACCTAGTAAGTGTTTAACTCCAATAATAGTAGTCATAAAAAAAGAAAGGCCTTTCCTCACTCCTGAGGTGCAAGCACTACCATTTGCCTAGTCACACTGGAACTTCCTAAGTGTTTGTTGGCCAGGCACTACACTAAGGGCCGGAGCAGGCAGAGGCCATTCATCATCATCATCAATCGTATTTATTGAGTGCTTACTATGTGCAGAGCACTGTACTAAGCACTTGGGAAGTACAAATTGGCAACATATAGAGACAGTCCCTACCCAACAGTGGGTTCACAGTCTAAAAGGGGGAGACAGAGAACAAAACCAAACATACTAACAAAATAAAATAAATAGAATAGATATGTACAAATAAATTAAATAAATAGAGTAAAAAAAATATGTACAAACATATATACATATATACAGGTGCTGTGGGGAAGGGAGGGAGGAAAGATGGGGGGATGGAGAGGGGGACGAGGGGGAGAGGAAGGATGGAGGCAGTCAGTCCCTGGCTAGGGGGAGGCCCCCAGTCGAAGACAAAGGCAGACAGCAGCTCGCCCGGAGCTCTCGTCTCCCCAGGGCCTGAGGGAGGCACGAGGCAGCTCAACAGTCACTACAGCAACTGGCACTGAAGCTGCCGACACTGCCACCAGGCCCAGGGCCTCACGCCCCCACAACTGAGCCCACGGTAACTCACTTTTGGGCAGCCCTGTTGGAAAACCATCCAATCCAGTCTACACAATACCTATTTAAAGTACCAAGTCCGAGCCACGCATCGCTCCGGGAGAGGAGCGTTCGCTAATACCCTAACTTCTGTCTGACGGAAATTACCGTAATCAACTCAGGGCGCAGTTTAGGTCTACCGCTCTGTAAATAATTCTGGCCTGCTCTCTTTAAACTGTGCAGAAGTTTATACCAGGAGAGGAATCGAGAACATTGACTTGAATTTATTTTATTACTTTGAACCTCTAGAGCAGAGAACAGGCACCAAGGGACTTTTGGGAGCCAGTGACATGTATGGCCTTGGAAAGCAGAAATGGGTAAATCAGCAAGTACTACAAGTACATTAAATAAATGCAAGTTCTCGGGAACACGCATCTCGACATCAATTCCTGGGAGGCCATCACCCGTGAGGATACGCTTTCCCTGCTGGCCTAGGAAGTCTTACAGGAAGGAAGGCTCCAGACCCAAGCGGGGTGCGAAAGAGGTGGTCCACGCTGGTTCAAGCACTCATCACATCCCGCCTTGAACATCATCATCAATCGTATTTATTGAGCGCTTACTGTGTGCAGAGCACTGTACTAAGCGCTTGGGAAGTACAAGTTGGCAACATATAGAGAAAGTCCCTACCTCGTCACTGAACTCCTTGCCTCTCCGGTCCGTACTTCACTCTGCTGCCTGGATCACTGCTCAAAAAGTAAGTTCAGCATACGTCTCCCCATTCCCCGAAAACTTCCAGGGGTTGCGGATCCATCTCCGCATCAAACAGAAACTCCATACCAGCAGTTTAAAGACACTCTCGCTCCCTCTAGTAATCAACCATATTTATCGAGCCCTGGTCTAAGTGCTTGGGAGAGCACACTATAACAGGGTTGGTAGACGCATTCCCTGCCCAAAAGGAGATTACAGTTTAGAGGATACGTACGTAAGTATGCTATGCACCTAAGTGCTTGTGGGGCTGAGAGTGGAGTGAATAAAGGGTACAAATCCAAGTGCAAGGGCGACACAGAAGAGAAAGGGAACAGAGGAAATGAGGACTTAGTTGAGGAAGGAATCTCGGAGGAGGTGTGACTCTGATTAGACTTTGTAGTTGGGGAGAGCGATAGTCTGTCAGATACGAAGGGGAACGGAGGTCCGAACCAGAGGGAGGGCACGGGCGAGGGGTTGGTGGCAAGACAGAGGTACATTTAGTCAGTTGATGTTCGAAGAGCCAGGTGAACGCAATGGGTTGTACCAGAAAATCAGTGAAGTAGGCTAAGAGGGGGCAAGGCGACTGAGTAATTTAAAGCCAATGTTTGCTGCAGAGGTGGATGTGCAACCCCTGGAGGTTCTTGAGGATTGGGAAAACACGGACTGAGCTCTCCCCTCCAACCCCGCCCCCAGAAAAATGATCCAGGCAGCAGAGTGAAGTATGGACTGGAGTGGGAAGAGAAAGGAACAAGAGAGGTCAGCACGGAGGCTGATGCAGTAGTCGAGGTGGGTTAGGATAAAATGCTTGGGTCAACACGGTAGCACTTTGGAGAGGAAAGGGCAGATTTTAGTGACATTGCAAACCTACAAACTCTGGTGACAGATTGAACGTGTGGGTTGAGTGAGGGAGAGGAATCAGGGATAACACCAAGGTTATGGGCTTGTGAAACAGGAAGGGTGATGGTGGCGTTTGACAGTGATGGAAAAGAAAGAGGAGGACGTAGTTTGCGGGGTGGGGGGAGACGAATTCTGTTCTGGACACGTTAAGCTTGAAGATTTGGCGGGACTTCCAAGTAGAGATGTACGTAGAGATGTCCTGTAGGCAGGAGGAAATGTGAGACTGCAGAGAAGGAGAGAGATCTGGACTGGAGGCAGGTTCTGTTATATTGCACTCTCCCAACTTCTTAGTACAGTGCTCTGCATACAGTAAGCATTCAGTTAAATACGACTGAAGATACTGATTTGGGATTCATCCACAAAGAGATGGTAGTTGAAGGCACGGGAGCAAATGGCTTCTCTGTGGGGGTGGGTGAAGATGGAGGATAGAAGGGGACCCAGAACTGAGCCTTGAGGGACTCCCCCTCTTAGAAGGTGGGAGGCAGGAGGAGCCTGCAAAAGACGGAGAATGAGTAGCCAGAGAGATAGGAGGAGAACCAGGAGAGGACGGTGTCCGTGGCGCCAAGGTCAGATAATATTTCCAGGAGAAGTGTCCACAGTGTCGAAGGCAGCGGAGAGGACAAGGTGAATTAGGATGGGGTGGAAGTCGTCGGATTTGGGGAGGAGATCACCAGTGATCTCTGAAAGGGCAGTTTCCTTGAAGGAGGAAGAAGCCAGATTGGAGGGAGTCAAGGACAGAAAGTTGAAGCAGCGAGTGTAGGCAACTCGCTCAACACCTTCCCTTCTCCGACAGACCATCATTCCCCCACCTTCAGAGCCCTCTTAAAGTCACATCTTCTCCAAGGTGCTTACCTGACTAACCTCTCTTTTCTCCACTCTGTTTGCTCGCCCTCCTGCATCATCAAAGCACTTGGGTCTGTCCCCTTCAAGCTCTTTGACACGCACTCCAGCCCCACAGCACTTACATACATCCCTATCACCTGCCACTTCCCCTACCTATAACTGAATCTGTCCCCTCGAAGCACTGGATACCCACTCTCTGTCCCACATCGCTTATGTACATATCTGTAATTTATTTTAAGGTCCGTCTCCCCCTCTGGACTGTAAGCTCCTCATGAGCAGGGGATGGGTCAGTCAATCGTATTTACTGAGTGCTTACTGTGTGCAGAGCAGTGTACTAAACGCTTGGGAGAATACAACAGACATTCCCGGCCCAATATGCCTACCGACTGTTATACCGTACTTTTCCAAGTGTTTAGTGCAGTAGTAATGATAATAATGATGATGGTATTTGTTAATCGTTTACCATGTGCCAAGCACTGTTCTAAGTGCTGCTGCACACAGCGAGTGCCCAGCAAACACCATTCATTTATTTTAACGTCTGTCTCCCCAACTCAGACCATAAGCTCTGTGAACCGGTCTACTAGCTCAATGGTCCTGTACTCTCCCAAGCGCTTAGTACAAAGCGCTGCACACAGTCATTGCTCAATTAACATCACTGTGGGTCTCATTTTCCATCCTACCACCTTGGCACTTTTACACTCACAGCCTCCTCTGGCGCTTTGGTCCAATCGATACATTTAGAGAAGGAAGCACAGGATAGCGTATAAACCAGGGGCCCAGGAGTCAGAAGGTCGTGGGTTCTAATCCCAGCCCTGCCACGTGTCCGCTGGGTGACCCTGGGTAAGTCACTCGACTCCTCTGGGCCTCAGTGACTTCATTCGAAAAGCAGTGTGGCTCGGTGGAAAGAGAAGGGGCTTGGGAGTCAAAGGTCATGGGTTCTATATCCCCCTCCCTCCCTCTCCATCCCCCCCATCTTACCTCCTTCCCTTCCCCACAGCACCTGTATATATGTATGTTTGTACATATTTATTACTCTATTTATCTTACTTGTACATATCTATTCATTTTATTTTGTTAGTATGTTTGGTTTTGTTCTCTGTCTTCCCCATCTAGACTGTGAGCCCGCTGTTGGGTAGGGACTGTCTCTATGTGTTGCCGACTTGTACTTCCCAAGCGCTTAGTACAGTGCTCTGCACACAGTAAGCGCTCAATACAATTGATTGATTGATTGTAACCCTGGCTCTGCCGTTTGTCAGCTGTGTGACTTTGGGCGAGTCACTTCCCTTCTCCGTGCCTCAGTTCCCTCATCTCTAGAATGGGGACGAAGTCTGTAAGCCCCATGTGGGACAACCTGATCACCCCGTATCCACTCCGGCGCTCTGCACATAGAAAGAGCTTAACAAATGCCATCGTTATTATTATCATCTGTAAGATGGGGACTGAGACTGTGAGCCCCGGGTGGGGTGGCGACCATGTCCAACCCGATCTGCCTGTACCCTCCCCGGCGCCTGGTACGTAGTAAGCGCTTAACTGCCACCACAACGATCATTACAGAGAAGCAGCGTGGCTCGGTGGAAAGAGCCCGGGCTTTGGAGTCAGAGGTCATGGGTTCAAACCCCAGCTCCGCCAATTTTTTTTTGATGGCATTTATTAAGCACTTACTATGTGCAAAGCACTGTTCTAAGCGCTGGGGAGGTTACAAGGTGGTCAGGTTGTCCCACGTGGGGCTCACAGTCTTAATCCCCATTTTACAGATGAGGTAACTGAGGCCCAGAGAAGCTAAGTGACTTGCCCAAAGTCCCACAGCTGACAAGTGGTGGGGCCGGGATTTGAACCCATCAATCAATCAATCAATCGTATTTATTGAGCGCTTACTGTGTGCAGAGCACTGTACTAAGCGCTTGGGAAGTACAAGTTGGCAACATATAGAGACAGTCCCTACACAACAGTGGGCTCACAGTCTAAAAGGGGGAGACAGAGAACAAAACCAAACATACTAACAAAATAAAATAGAATAGATATGTACAGGTAAAATAAATAAATAAATAAATAGAGTAATAAATATGTACAAACATATATACAGGTGCCCATGACCTCTGACTCCAAAGCCCAGGCTCTTTCCCACTGAGCCACGCTGCTTCATTTGTCAACTGTCAGCTGTGTGACTTTGGGCAAGTCACTTTGCTTCTCTGTGCCTCGGTTCCACTGAGTAGCGTGGCTCAGTGGAAAGAGCTCGGGCTTTGGAGTCAGAGGTCATGGGTTCAAATCCCGACTCCGCCACTTGTCAGCTGTGTGACTTTGGGCAAGTCGCTTAACTTCTCTGTGTCTCAGTTACTTCATCTATAAAATGGGGATTAGAACTGTGAGCCCCCCCCCGGGGACAACCTGATCACCTTGTAACCTCCCCAGTGCTTAGAACAGTGCTTTGCACATAGTAAGCGCTTAATAAATGCCATCATTATTATTACTATTATCTGCAAAATGGGGATTAAGACTGTGAGCCCCACGTGGGACAACCTGATCACCTTGCGGGCTCCCCAGCGCTTAGAACAGTGCTTTGCGCATAGTAAGCGCCTAACAAATACCATTCATCATCATCATCATCAACCGTATTTATTGAGCGCTTACTGTGTGCAAAGCACTGTACTAAGCGCTTGGGAAGTCCAAGTTGGCAACATCTAGAGACGGTCCCTACCCAACAGTGGGCTCACAGTCTAAAAGGGGGAGACAGAGAACAAAACCAAACATACTAACAAAATAAATAGAATGGATGTGTACAAGTAAAATAAACAAATAACTTTGCACATAGTAAGTGCTTAATAAATGCCATTATTATTATTATTATTATTATTATTATCTGCAAAATGGGGATTAAGACTGTGAGCCCCACGTGGGACAACCTGATCGCCTTGCGGGCTCCCCAGCGCTTGGAACAGTGCTTTGCGCATAGTAAGTGCTTAACAAATACCATTCATCATCATCAATCGTATTTATTGAGCGCTTACTGTGTGCACAGCACAGTACTAAGCGCTTGGGAAGTCCCAGTTGGCAACATACAGAGACGGTCCCTACCCAACAGTGGGCTCACAGTCTCAAAGGGGGAGACAGAGAACAAAACCAAACATACTAACAAAATAAAATAAATAGATGTGTACAAGTAAAATAAATAAATAACTTTGCACATAGCAAGCGCTTAATAAATGCCATTATTATTATTACTACTATCTGCAAAATGGGGATGAAGACTGTGAGCCCCACGTGGGCCAACCTGATCGCCTTGCGGGCTCCCCAGCGCTTGGAACAGTGCTATGCACATAGTAAGCGCTTAACAAATACCGTTATTATTATTGTTACTATTATTATTACTGTATATCGGTTGACAACCGGTGGGGGGGGGACGGGGGTCGGGGGCACGAGGGGAGGCCGTGACAGGAAGGGCCTTCCCGCGCCTCATCCTCCTCAGGCCCCCGGGCCCGCCCGCCCGCATCACGTGACGGGGGAGGCCCCGCCGCCATCTTGAGGGGGCCGCGGAGGAGCCCCAGCCCCGCTGGCCAACGGCCTTCGGGCCCAGCGCCCACGTGACCCGAGGCCCGCGCGGCCTGAGGCGGCGGCGGCGGCCCGATCCGGTCCAGTCCGGTCCGGTCCGGTCCGGTCCGGTCCCCCGCTCCCTTCCCATTCCCCTCCCCTCCGGCGGAGGAGGAGGAGGAGGAGGAATGGAGGAGGGAGGGGCGGCCCCAAGAGGGCCACTTAACGCCGCCGCCAACCCTCTCCCGGACGGGAAACGACACAGACCCGGCCCGGGAGGGTGATCAGGTTGTCCCATGTGGGGCTCACAGTCTTAATCCCCATTTTACAGATGAGGTAACTGAGGCCCAGAGAAAAGACTTGCCCAGGATCACACAGCAGACATGTGGTGGAGTCGGAATTCGAACCCATGACCTCTGACTCCAAAGCCCGGAAAGCCCGCTCCATCATCAATCGTATTTATTGAGCGCTTACTATGTGCAGGGCACTGTACTAAGCGCTTGGGAAGTACAAGTTGGCAACATATGGCAAGTGAGCTGCCTGGAATATAAGTTGTCATCTCAGACTGAGGGAATCCGGAATGGGGGGCAGGGATCATAAAAGGCACTTTAAACCCTCTCTCTAAGTACCAGTACACGGTTCTTCACAAATTGTAACAGACACAACAACTGACACTCAACTAGGACACACTCCTATTCCAACCACTTCAGGAAACGTGGAAATGCTCCAATCAATCAATCGTATTTACTGAGCACTTACTGTGTGCAGAGCACTATGCTAAGCGCTTGAGAAGTCCAAGTTGGCAACATCTAGAGACAGTCCCTACCCAACAGTGGGCTCACAGGCTAAAAAAATGGCGTTTATTAAGCACTTACTATGTGCAAAGCTCTGGGGTTGATACAAGGTGATCGGGTTGCCCCGTGTGGGGCTCACGGTCTTAATCCCCATTTTACAGATGAGGTAACTGAGGCCCAGAGAAGTGAAGTGACTTGCCCAAAGTCACCCGGCTGACAATTAGCGAAGCCGGGACTTGAACCCATGACCTCTGACTCCAAAGCCCGGGCTCTTTCCACTGAGCCACGCTGCTTCACCCACAGGCTTGGGCGGCCCACCGGCTGGGCCTAACGGCGGGGTGGCCCACTCTGCCCAGGCCTCCCCCCTGCCCGACACCGAAAATAAAAATAAAAACCAAGTGAAACGCTTGGGCCGTCTCTTCTTGGCTCGGGGGGGGCAGCCAAGGGATGGGGGGAGTGCTCTCCGGCAGGGCATTTCCGTGACAGTCCTGGGAGCGGCTTTACCTAATTTGCCACCTCCACCGAAAGTTAACAAAGTTAAAAGCCTTCTTTCCTTTTATATTACGCCCTTATTCTCAGAATCGGCAATCAATCAATCAATCGTATTTATTGAGCGCTTACTGTGTGCAGAGCACTGTACTAGGTGCTTGGGAAGCACAAGTTGGCAACATATGGCAAGTGAGCTGCCTAGAATATAAGTTGTCATCTCAGACTGAGGGAATCCGGAATGGGGGGCAGGGACCATAAAAGGCACTTTAAACCCTCTCTCTAAGTACCAGTACACGGTTCTTCACAAATTGTAACAGACCCAACAACTGACACTCAACTAGGACGTACTCCTATTCCAACCACGTAAAACAACCACTTCAGGAAGTGTCAGCAATTTTAACTCCTGGACTCGTTACAAATAATAATAATAATGGCATTTATTAAGTGCTTACTATGTGCAAAGCACTGTTCTAAGCGCTGGGGGATACGAGGTGATCAGGTTGTCCCACGTGGGGCTCACAGTCTTAATCCCATTTTACAGATGAGGTAACAGGCACAGAGAAGTTAAGTGGCTTGCCCAAGGCCCCACAGCTGACAAGTGGCGGAGCCGGGATTCGAACCCATGACCTCTGACTCCAAAGCCCGTGCTCTGTCCACTGAGCCACGCTAAATCTTCATCAACTCAAATAGTTTCAGTTTCAGGCCTTTTATGTAAGGATAAGAGAGTCACATCTTTTTCACCTCGATTGGATTAAGTGGCCACACGGACTGAAGAGTGGACTTGGATGAAAAAAACATTACTTTTGTGGGCCAAGGACACCTACGTTCCAATCTGAACGATTCGTTGGGCCCACAGGAGTATCCTGGGTGACTTTTCATCGATTTCCACCCCGTGACGTTCCCATCAACTCCAACAAGTGGCTCATGCGCATCGTGTCACATCCTAGGAAACGGCTTTCCCCCGTAGCAAAGCGTCCACCCATAAAGCGTGGAAGGATTTACCAGCTCCTCTGCTGATTCAGATGCAGCCCTGGCAGTTAATTCGGGACGTGCCCACGGGAAGAACCTCCGTGGGTTGGTCCGGTGTGTAAAAACGGCAGCGTCCCCACATCACCACCTTACGTCTTCTCCGAGGCTACGGATCTCGGGGGCTGCCGGACCTAGAGATCATCATCATCAATCGTATTTATTGAGCGCTTACTATGTGCAGAGCACTGTACTAAGCGCTTACTATGTGCAGAGCACCGTACTAAGCGCTTAGAGATGCCTCGCTTCAACCTGGCGGGCGGTCCTTGACTGTCACCAGGTGCCAAGGCCGGACCTCATGCGAGATGACGGTCACGCTGCTACCAAAAACCCATGGGGGGGTTGGGAGGGGTGGGTACCTGCATCCTTTCAAGCCACACCGGTGAGGACCGGGTGAAGGTTTCAGACCCGAAGGGAGAGCTCGGTTGTTGAGTTCTGCCGCCGTGGCGATGCCCCAGGGGCAGAATCGAGTCAGGCAGCACCATCATCAATCATCAATCGTATTTATTGAGCGCTTACTTTTGTTAGTATGTTTGGTTCTGTTCTCTGTCTCCCCCTTTTAGACTGCGAGCCCACTGCTGGGTAGGGACTGTCTCTAGATGTTGCCAATCTGTCCTTCCCAGGCGCTCAGTCCAGCGCTCCGCACACGGTAAGCGCTCAATAAATACGATCGACGATGACGATAGCAACCAGCAACTAAGCCAGGCGTAACTTCTAGAAGATTCTTCAAGGGAGAGAGGAGGGGATGACGGTAAAAAGACGGGCAGGATGCGCCCGAGGAGAATGGAAAGCAGGGCTTGCGGAGAGGAAGCTCCATCACAGTATCCGGTGACGGAGGCCGGTGAAACGTCGCCGGGGGGGGGCAACGGCGGGGGCTGGGTCTTACCTGGGCCCTGAGCCCGGCCAGGAAGTTGTCCTCGGCCCGGGTGCAGCCCCGGTCTGCGCGGAGGGCGGCCCTGAGCCTGTCCAGGTGGTCCCGCAGGGTGACCCGCTGGTGGAAGGAGAAGGCGGGGTGCAGGGAGGCCATGGTGAACAGCAGCAGCAGCTCCTCCTGGGCGGCGAGGCCCAGGCCGGGGGGCCCGGCGCCCTGCCCGGGGGGCCCGGCGCCCTGCCCGGGGGGCCCGGCGCGGTCGGCCGGTTCTCCGGGGACCGGGCCCGAGTCGGCGCAGCTGCCGAGGACCGAGTCGAGGCGGGGCAGGAGGCGGTGCAGGCGGGCGGCGGCCTCGCGGTTCTCGGAGCCCAGCAGGGCCAGGTAGACGATGAGGCGCGAGCGGACGGCCGGGTCCCGGAAGTCGCCGAGCGGGCCCGGCTCGGCCAGCCCGTTGGCCTTGGCCTCCGAGTCGCGCAGGTAGTGGTAGTCCTTGCGGGCCAGGTCCTCCAGGCAGGAGCCCAGGAACCGCAGCTCCAGCGGGTTGCACAGGTCCAGCAGCCCGCACAGGAACTCCAGGCGCCGCGCCGAGCCCAGCGCCAGCCCGAACCACTCGTACACCCGCTCCTGGTCCCGGAACGACCCGGACCCGGATCCGGATCCGCTCCCGGGCCCGCGGGGGCAGCGGCCGGCCGGGGCCGGGGGAGGGGGGGCGGCGGCGGCGGCGGCGGGGGGGGGAGGGTCCCGGGGCCGGGACCGGCGGCGGGGGCCGGGCGAGGGGGCGCAGCTGCAGGGGGCAGTCCCGCCGGTGCAGCGGCTCCTTCAGGCCCATCCGGCCCTCCTCAGCGCCGCCGCCCTCCGCCGCCGCCAACGCCGCCGCCTGGTCCTGCTCGGCCGCCTCCGGCCGCGGCTCGTCGGGCTGCGCCTGCTGCTTCGGCGGCAGCTTCATCTTCAGCATCCTCGGCTACGGCGGCGCGGACATGCGCGCGGGGCGCGGGGGGGCGCGGGGGGCGCGGGGGCGCGGGCCGGGCCGAGAGGGGCGGGGGCGGGGGCGCGCGCGGAGTAACGGCCGCGCGGGCCCGGCGGGTCAGGGGCAGGAGTAGGAGCAGGGGCAGGCAGGGCAGGCCCCCGAGCCCGCCATCCGGCCCCACGGACGGGCCCGGCACGCCCGGGGAGCGGGGGAGCGGGGGAGCGGGGGAGGGGCGCTGGGCCCGGGAGGGATGCGCTGGGGGGGGGGGCCTAGAGGGAGGGGGAGGGCGGCGGCGGCGGCGGCTTCTTCCTGTGGGCCCCCTCGGGCTTCTCTCCTCCCTCCGGGGCTCGGGCGGCGGGTAGGGCTCCCTCCCACCGACCTAGGGCGGCGGCGGCGGCGGCGGCGGCGGCGGCGGCGGCAGCAGCGACGCGCCCCTCCCCCCCGGTCCCCCGGTGCCCCGCCCGTGGAGCCGGCGAACCCGGGCCGGAGGGCGGGCTCCAAGCCGATTGGTGGAGAGCGCGGCCCACGCGCGCGCCTCCGCCTATCAGCGCCCGCGCCCGGGACCAGGGCGGGGGCGGCCCCTCCCTCCCCGCCCCCCGGCCCCCCGGGGCTCCCGCGGGGCCCTAGTGCCCGCCCCCGGCCAGGGAGGGCCCCGCGCTCAGCCCGGGATGGAGCGGGGGCGGGGGCCGGAGCGGGGGCGGGCTCGTTATGGAAGGAAAGCCGAAAGCCGAAAGCCGAAAGCCGGGGCCGCCACCGCCCCGTCGGGGGCTTTCACGGAAGCCTTCTCCCCGCTGGCCCCCGACTTCTTCGGAGTTGCTCGCCCCGGCCGGGCCCGGCTCCGCGGCCAGCCCCGGCTCCGCGGCCAGCCCCGGGGCGAGGGGCAGAAGGGGAGGGGCGACTGGAGGCGGGTTTTCCGAGCGCTCGCTCCGGGCCGCGGACCGTACTGAGCGCCGCGGTGGAGGCGAGGCCGTCGGGGCGGGCGCGGCCCCTGCCCCTGCCCCGCCTCGGGACGGCGGGGGGCGGGGGGAGGACGGGGGCGGAGGAGGACGGAGAGAGAGCCGAGGGACGGAGCGGGGAGGACACGGGGGGGACAGAGGGAGGGGGAAAGAAGGGGAGAGAGGACAGGAGGGGGGAGGACAGAGGGGAAGAGAGGACAGGGGGAGGGAGGACAGGGGGAAGAGAGGACAGGGGGAGGGAGGACAGGGAGAGAGAACAGAGGAGGAGAGAGGACAGAAGTGGGAGGACAAGGAGAGAGAGACAGGAGAGAGAACAGAGGAGGAGAGAGGACAGAAGAGGGAGGACAGGGAGAGAGGACAGAGGGGGAGGGAGGACAGAAGAGGGAGGACGGGGAAGAGGGACAGAGGGGGAGAGAGGAGGAGGGAGGACGGACAGGGGCAGAGAGGACAGAGGAGGAGAGAACAGAAAAGGAGGGAGGACAGAGGAGGAGAGAACAGGAGGAGGGAAGACGGGGAAGAGGGACAGAGGAGGAGAGAACAGGAGGAGGGAGGACGGGGAAGAGGGACAGAGGAGGAGAGAACAGAGAAGGAGGGAGGACAGAGGAGGAGAGAACAGAGAAGGAGGGAGGACAGAGGAGGAGAGAACAGCAGGAGGGAGAACAGAGGAGGAGAGAACAGGAGGAGGGAGGACGGGGAAGAGGGACAGAGGAGGAGAGAACAGGAGGAGGGAGGACGGGGAAGAGGGACAGAGGAGGAGAGAACAGGAGGAGGGAGGACAGGGAAGAGGGACAGAGGAGGAGAGAACAGAAAAGGAGGGAGGACAGAGGAGGAGAGAACAGCAGGAGGGAGAACAGAGGAGGAGAGAACAGGAGGAGGGAGGACGGGGAAGAGGGACAGAGGAGGAGAGAACAGAGAAGGAGGGAGGACAGAGGAGGAGAGAACAGCAGGAGGGAGAACAGAGGAGGAGAGAACAGGGGGAGAGAGAACAGAGGAGGATGTAGGAGGACAGGAGGAGGAAGGAGCAGGCCGCGAGTGCGCGGTCCCACCAGGAGAGACGGTATCGCAGGCGGCGCCCGGGCGGGCATGCAGCGCCCTGGCTGCCCTGGCTCACCAGGCTGGAGTTAGGGATTCCATAAAGAGGTGACAGGCCTAATATGCCCAAGTCGCAGGATGGTCGGGGGACATTCGCTTAGTCGGCGGGGGCACTATCACCCAGCCCAGCGGGGTCCCAGCGGCTCCCGAACCCGGAGGCAGTCCCTACCCAGCAGTGGGCTCACAGTCTAGAAGGGGGAGTCTAGAAGCTGTCAGCAGTATAGGCCAGCTAACCATCCTTTTTAATATTGTGAGGTCTCGAGGGGTTTGGGACTGTGTTGACTTATTATTCTCGTCTCTGTCCCCAAGGCCTAGCGTGGCGTTCCGGCTCACACCCCGCCAACCCCGAAACTTGTCTAGCTCAGGATCAGGGGTCCAGCCAGCGCTCCTCCCGTTGTCCCCGGCGGAGACAGTTGCGCAGCTCTCGGGCCCGAGGCCAGCCGAGAAGGACGCCAGTCAGTCAGTCGGTCAATCGTCGGTCGATCGTATCTATTGAGCGCTTACTGTGTGTGCAACACCGTACTAAGCGTATGGGAGAGTACAAGACAACAATAAACAGACACGTTCCCTGCCCACGAGGAGCTTACAGTCCAGAGGGGGAGACGGACATTAATAGAAATAAACATCTGACAGAGATGGACATAAGTGGTTGTGGGGCTGGGAAGGGGGGGATGAATAAAGGGAGCAGGTCAGGGTGATGCAGAAGGGAGCGGGAGAAGAGGACTTAGTTAGGGAAGACCTCTTGGAGGAGATAGATATACCTTGGATAAGGCTTTGAAGGGAGGGGAAAGTAAAGGCCGCAGCAGCGAGCCCAGGAGCCCCGCTGCCAAGCAGGGCAGTGTTAGCGGCAGCAGCAGTCCGGCTTTGGGAGCCAGAACAGGGCTGAACCCTCTTGCTCTGGGATGGTGCGGCCCAGGCCTGGGGTTCCCATTGCCACCGCCGCCACCCTCTAACCGCTTGTCCTGGAGTCGTTGGACCAGGCTGCTGGAGGCGGGTGGAGCAGGGAGCCACAGGGAAGGGAACCATCGTGCCCAAGCCGGAGCAGGCAGGGGAAGGCTGGCTGGGCAAATCATCATCATCATCATCAATCGTATTTCTTGAGTGCTTACTGTGTGCAGAGCAGTGTACTAAGTTCTTGGGAAGTACAAGTTGGCAACATATAGGGACAGTCCCTACCCAACAGAGGGCTCACAGTCTAAAAGGGGGAGACAGAGAACAAAGCCAAACATACTAACAAAATAAAATAAATAGAATAGATATGTACAAGTAAAATAAATAAATAGAGTAATATGCAAATGCAAATGAGGGAACCGTAATGGGGTGAGACAAGAATGCTGAGGGGGAGAGTTAGGATTGGGAGACGGTACGATCCCAAGGGCGAGGGTGGGTTGCAACCTTCTCACGGCTCCTCCACGTACCCGGTTGTGCCTCTTGGCGACCCCAGCCTGGGCTGGATGGGGCTGAGCCAGGAATGAACGCCTTTGCTCGTGTTCTCAGAGGGAAGCGGGAGCGCCACCGAGGGAGCCCAGGAGTAGGGCTGAGCGGGGAGGAAATCGATTCACACCACAAATCGTTCGGTCCTCATTATTGCAACTGCAAAACTGAGCGTTTGCTTGTAAACCAGTCAGTTTTGATGTTGGAATGTACGATAGGTGTTCGCTCTATGTGCTCATCGTTCTCTCAGTTTGGCCCATTGTGGTTTGAATATGCCTATATGTCTTCTTGGGTTTAAATCTGTTGTGGAATGTAAACTCCTGGAGAGCAGGGATCAAAGCTACTGGACTTGCATTGTATTGCAATGTGTTGCATTGCATTGCCAGTGCAGTTCAATGCCGGATGCTTCTAAGGGCAAATAAATAGTGGCTTTGCTATGCTAAGGATTCAAATAATAATAATAATCGTAGTATTTGTTAAGTGTTTACTAGGTGCCGAGCACTGTACTAAGCACTGGGAGAGACACAAGCAAATTGGGTTGGACACGGTCCCTGTCCCACAGGGGGCTCACAGTCTCAATCCCTATTTTACAGATGAGGGAACTGAGGCTCAGAGAAGTGAAGTGACTTGCCCAAGGTCACACAGCAGACAAGTGGCGGAGCCAGAATTGGAACTCATGACCTTCTGACCCCCAGGCCCATGGTCTATCCACTAGGCCGTTCTGCTTCCCGCAGCCTGAGAGCTCAGTCTTTGAAATTTGTTAGCTATCCTGGATCACCAAAGCTAGTTACACCATTTAGCTCTCCAACTTCCTCTCCAAATGATCTCAGGGCACAGTCCCTTTCTTATCCCTTCCCTAGAAGCAGTGTGGCCTAGTGGATAGAGCACAGGTCTGGGAGTCGGGAGGACCTGGGTTCTAATCCCGACTCCGCCACTTGTCTGCTAGGTGATCTTGAGCAAGTCACTTAACTTCTCTGTGCCTTGGTGCCCTCACCTGTAAAATGGGGATTAAGGCTGTGAGCCCTGTGTGGGACAGGGACTGTGTCCAACCTGATTAGTTTGTTTCCACCCCCTGCACTTAGAACAGTGCCTGGCACAAAGTAAGCGCTTAACAAATACCACAGTTATTATCGTTATTCCCTGGCACCCACCACCCCTCTTGCATGATATTCGGGTACAGTTTGGTCAGCCCATCTGGCTGTGATAATCTAGGTATTGTGATAAGGCTTGAAAAGATACAACCAAGATAATCGGGGGATGGAGCAGTTTCTGTGCGAGGACAGGCTGTAAAGATTAGGACTCTTCCATCTGGAAAATCGTAAGTTGGGAGGGTACATGAAGGCAACAAAATCGTGAAGCGCATGCAGGGCAAACCCAGAATGAATCCCATAACTTCAAGATGCAGGGCCTCCATTGACTCTCACAGGTCCAAAAGCAATCAATCGTATTTATTGAGTGCTTACTGTGGGGAGGGCACTGTACTACGCACTTGGGAGAGCGCGATGCAACGGAGTCGTTAGACACATTCCCAATTATGGATGTGTAACAATAATAATAATAGCAGTATTTGTTAAGCGCTTTTACTTGTACATATTTACTATTCTATTTATTTTGTTAATGATGTGCATATAGCTTTAATTCTGTTTGTTCTGACAATTTTGACGCCTTTCTACAAGTTTTGTTTTGTTGTCTGTCTCCCCCTTCTAGATTGTGAGCCCGTTTTTGGGTAGGGACCGTCTCTATATGTTGCCAACTTGTACTTCCCAAGAGCATAGTACAGTGCTCTGCACACAGTAAGCACTCAATAAATACGATTGATGATGATGATGATGATCTTCTATCCACTGGGCCATGCTGCTTCTCTGTGTGCTTCTCTCACAGTCTTAATATCGTTCTCCTTCCTACTTAGACTGTGAGCCTCAAGTGGGACAGGTACTGTAGCCGGGCTGGTTAACTTGCATCTACCCCAGTGCTTAGAACAGTGCTTCACACACAGAAAATGATTAACAAATACCGTTATTATTATTATCATTATGAGCTGAGTGTAACCCATTGGATTTCCTGCTGAGCCCCGAGGGGACTGACATTAGATGGGTCCGCAGAGATGCCCAGATCCATCTCTCCTAGTGCCTGGAATTTCATTACCCCGGGAAGTTGTGCAGTAGGTTGAAAGTATCAGGAGGTTCAAGAAGACCCATAAGTGGACCTCAGCTTGAGATGTTACATATTAAGAGAAGCCACCCTTTCGGCCTCGTTAAATTTACACCACATCAGCTACAACTTCACCTGACGGCCAGACAGTCACCAGGGAAGCTTATCTCTTCACATCCATTTTACTTCCAATGAAATAAAAGCTGACTCTCCTCACTGGAGGGGTTCCTCCGATTCGGCGTCAGTACCGTAATGTCGTTCTCTTACACAGTGGAGAATTGATCGAGTCCACAATTCTGAGTAATTCGGGCTACAACAGAATATCCAACCCTGGTTCAGGGACCGGTGGGTGAACTGATACCAAATTTCAATTCGGAAAATTGGAATATAGAAATGGAACGAGCTGACGAGCCAAGCGGGGATAAATCTTAGGACTCAGTTTATTTAAAACGGTCACCCTCGTTTCCCTCCACGGTATTCTGGTCTCGTGAAAATGGGACTGCCCAGGAAGCCGGAGAAAGATGGTGTGAAGGAGATTGAAGAAACTAGGTTAAAGGAAAGAAGGAGGGGAAAAGTGAAAAGCTTAAAGGTGACCAAGAGCCAGATTGAGCAATACAGCACACAGGGCCGAGTCAAAGGGAAGTCAAAAGACAGACCTGGCTTGGAGAAACAGAACTGAAACTGACAGAGGAGAGGGACCTGAAATGAAAGTGAAACTGGGAGGTCAACTCAGAAAGCCGGGCCGGGCCAACAGAATCGAGAATCGGAGCAACAGGCACTAGGAGAGATGGATCTGGGCATCTCTGAGGACCCATCTAATGTCAGTCCCCTCGGGACTCAGCAGGAAATCCAATGGGTTACACTCAGCTCATAATGATAATAATAATAACGGTATTTGTTAATCATTTTCTATGTGTCAAGCACTGTTCTAAGCACTGGGGTAGATGCAAGTTAACCAGCCCGGCTACAGTAAGTACCTGTTCCACTTGGAGCTCACAGTCTAAGTAGGAAGGAGAACGATATTAAGACTGTGAGCCCCATGTGGGACAGGGGCTGTGTCCAAACTGGTTACCTTCTATCTACCCCAGTGCTTAGAACAGTGCTCGGCACATCCTAAGTGCTTAACAAATACCACAGTTATTGTTATTAGTATTATCTATTGAATCCCCATTTTGCATTTGAGGGAACTGAGGCACAGAGTTAAGTGACTTGCACAAGGTCATACAGAATTAGAATTCAGGTCCTCTGTCTCCCAGGCCCGTGCTCTTTCCCTTAGGCCATGCTGCTTCCCACTGTTTCCTACTGCTGCCTACTTTGCTGCCTTGCTCTTTGGAAAGATTCAGAATGCTTGAGAAAAATGCTTTGTCGTGGTTCTGTTGCATCTCTCCAAGTGCTCAGTAAATGCCCTGCACGCAATAGATGTTCAGCAAATCCTGGTAAATATCTTATCATTACTGGGGGCTGCAGATGGGAAATCGATAGTCGACGAGTGTGGGGATGATCAATGAAATCAATCAGTTGTATTCACTGTGCACTTACTCTGTGCGGAACCCTTAACTAAGCTCTCGGGAGAGCAAAACAGGTAGTAGGCAACATCCCTGCCCTCAAATAACTTACATTCTAGCGGAGGATCTTACAATTGAGCTGTTCACCAAAGAGCTTTTTAGAGAACCTGGTTCTCATCACCTGCCCCCACTCCTCAAAAATCTTCAACGGTTGCCCATTCCTCTCGCATCAAGCAGAAATTCTTGGCTGTTGCCTTGAAGACACTCTAACCCGGTTACAATCTAGTCGGAGAGATGGACCTCAAAATAAATATCAATCAATCAATCAATAAGCAAATACTCTGTGGGAAAGCCACAGAGTAGAAGGAGGTGGACCTAAGTTCTGTAGGGGTGGGGGAAAGGTGAGTATCACAGGGTCTTGGGAGTGTGAACCCAAGTTCCCAAATGATGCAGAAGGGAGGGAGATGAGAGACTAGTCAAGGAAGGCTTCCTGGAGGAGCTCAATCAATCATATTGATTGAGCACTTACTGTGTGCAGAGCACTGTACTTAAACGCTTGGGAGAATACAGTATAACAAAGGTGGTAGACACGTTCCCTGCCCACAGTGACCTTACAGTCTAGAGGGGGAGATGGACATTAATATCAATAAGTGACAGATATGTACATTAGGGCTGTGGGGCCGAGGAAGGGGTGAATAAAAGGAGCAAATCAGGGTGATGCAGAAGGGAGTAGAAGAGGAAATGAGGGCTTAGTCAGGAAAGGCCTCTTGGAGGAAGGTACATCTCCACCAGATGTACCTTCAGTAAGGCTTTGTAGCTGGGGAAAGTGATCATCTGTTTGATATGAAGAGGGAGAGCATTCTAGGCCAGAGGCAGGATGTGGGTGAGAGGTTGGCAGCAAGAGAGATGAGATTGAGTTATGGTGAGAAGGTTGGCATTAGAGGAGCAAAGTGTGCAGGCTGCGTTGCAGTAGGAGAGTAGCAAGATGAGGTAGAAGGGAAAAAGGTGATTGAGTGCTTGAGGAGATGTGGTTTTAATAGGGTCTACAGCACCTCTGTTCAACTCTGGAAGCAAACCATTTTCTTTCCCCTTCTCCTGAGTCCAACAGTCAAGGGGCCTTCTTTTTCCGGGATTAGTTCCGGCCTCCCACAGTGCAAGCTCTCGGACTGGATGTCTGCAGAGTCGGCCGGCTCCTTCCCATCTGTTGTAACATAATGGCCCTTCGGCCTCTAATACCGACCTTCTCACTGTACCTCCACCTCATCTATCTGGCCGCCGACCCCTCGCCCATGTCCTGCCTCTGTCCTGGAACTCCCTCCCTCCTTAAATCCGACAGACAATTATGCTCCCTCCCTTCTAAGCCTTTCATTCATTCAATTGTATTTATTGAGCACTTACAGCGTGCAGAGCACTATACTAAGCGCTTAGGAGAGTACAATACAACAATAAACAGATGCATGCCCTGCCTACAACAAGCTTACAGTCTAGGTTGAGGAGACAGACATAAATACAAATAAATAAATGACAGATATGTACATATTGAAGGCACATGTATCTCCAAAAGGCCTTCCCTGACTACGTCCCCCCTTTCCTCTTCTCCTACTCCCTTCTACATCGCCCTACTTGCTCCTTTTATTTATCCCCCCTCCCAGCCCCACAGCTCTTATGTCCATAGCTGTTATTTATTTATTTCTATTCATTCATTCATTCAATCGTATTTATTGAGTGCTTATTGTGTGCAGAGCACTGTACTGAGCGCTTGGGAAGTACAAGTTGGCAACATATAGAGACAGTCCCTACCCAACAACGGGCTCACAGTCTAGAAGGGGGAGACAGACAACAAAACAAAACGTGGATTAATATCTGTCTCCCCCTCTAGACTGTAAGCTCCTATAGGGCAGGAAATGTCCGTTTATTGTCAATTTGTACTCTCCCAAGCATTTAGTACGGTGGTCTGTACACAGTAGGTGCTCAAGAAATACGATAGAATGAATGAATTGATGAATGAATGAATGAACTTAGCCCTGAGGCTCTTCCAAGGCCCGGACTCTTGCTCCTGCTTGGACTCGGGCCTGGCTCCTTCCGACTTGGCATTAGGAATGCCATTTGTGGAGCCCTCAGGGCCCAGTTTAGGAAGGGATAGTCATCTTAGTGTGGCGAAGGTGGAAAGTCCGATCTCCTGTTTGTGTCAAGTTTGGGATGCAAGTTCAATCGGTGTTTGGACAGGTTTGCGCTCCTTCCCGGTGAGTCACACATACATTACTTCCCGCCAACGTGCGAGAAACTGGGGAGAATGAACTGCTCCCGTCCGTTTGGTCCGAATCCCTCTATGTCAGGCACCGGGCATCAGGTGGATATGGTATTTCAAAGTGGTTTTATAAAGAAAACGTGCAGTCATCTTTTTTACAGGTCAAGTGTTGATACTGGAGGCACGCTCTTTAAGAGAATA
The DNA here is from genome assembly GCF_015852505.1 of Tachyglossus aculeatus. Taxonomy (NCBI): domain Eukaryota; kingdom Metazoa; phylum Chordata; class Mammalia; order Monotremata; family Tachyglossidae; genus Tachyglossus; species Tachyglossus aculeatus. The sequence continues at coordinate 34,775,265 of NC_052099.1, read as the reverse complement.
GGATTTCACAATTTTGCAATAAAAATGTAGGCTAGAGTCATACCCACACCGAAACTTTGCAATGCAAAGTCCCTCAGAGGACTGAAAGGCTGAAGGTTCAGTCAGAGTCGGGGTGGACGGTTTTGCTAGAAAAATATTTGCAGACTTTGAGACCTGTAAACAAAAGCTGACTGCCCTAGCATTTCATCAGTATCCAAAGGACAGACACGACCATCAGAATCCAGGCAAGGCATGAACCTAATAGAGAGAATTACTAACGGAATGGGAAATTTTCTAAACGCTAAGATCGGGTGAAACAAACTGACCCTTTTGATCCGCTCTCTTGTGTGTCCTGAATTTGCATATGGGAAACAGAGTCCTTAGAAAACACGTTAGTGAACAGCTAGATTATAACATCCACCGCTAGACTGTCAGCTCCTGGAGGGCAGGGATCGTGTCTACTAACTATTGCGCTCTCCTGAGCACTTAGTACAGGGCTCGGCACAAGAACATCTAGTGGTTGCCCATCCGACCATCGGTCCACCTCCGCACAAAACAAAAACTCCCTACCATTGGCTTTAAAGCAATCACCTTGGCCCCTCCTACCTCACCTCGCTACTCTCCTACTATACAAGGGGCACACTTCGCCCCTCTAAGTTACTCTACAGTGAGTAACCTTCTCGCTGTACCTCGATCTTCTCTATCTCACCGCCAACCTCTTGCCCACGTCCTGCCTCTGGCATGTAATGCGCTCCCTCCTAAGATCAGACAGACAATTCCTCTCCCACTCTTCAAAGCCTTATTGAAGGCACATCTCCTCCAAGAGGCCTTCCCTAAGCCCTCGTTTCCTTTTCTCCCGCTCCCTTCATTCATCCCCCTTCCCAGCCCCGCAGCACTTACGTATACATATAATTTATTTATTTGTACTGATGTCTGCCTCCCTGTCTGGACTGTAAGCTCACCGTGGGCAGGGAGTGTGTCTATTATAGTGTTGTGTTGTATTCTCCCAAGTGCTTAGGACAGTGATCTGCGCAAAGTAAGCGCTCAATAAATAGGATCGATTGACTGCACAGCATAGGTGCTGAAGAAATAACGACTGATTGGTTGACCGACTTCCCTAAAGGTGGTCACCTGCCAAATCTGGATCCAGCTCATGCTGTGCACCGTAGGCCAATGTAGGGGGGAAGATAGAGCTAGACTGGAAATTGCCAAGAACGCAAATGTTTTACTTGACTGCTCCCCGTGACCTCCTCATTGATCCCCCATAGAGAATCCTCCCTCTTGACCGTCACTCATCCTGACAGCACGCCCTGTACTGGGCAGAAAACTTCCTCCTTCATGCACTATCATGGGCCTGGGGGTCAGAGGGACCTGGATTCTAATCCTGGTTCTGCACGTGTCTGCTGTGTGACTTGGGTAAGTCACTTAACTCCTCTGTGCCTCAGTTCTCTCACCTGAAAAATAGGTTTAATAATAATGATGGCATTTGTTTCTAGACTGTGAGCCCACTGTTGGGTAGGGACTGTCTCTATATGTTGCCAACTTGGACTTCCCAAGCACTTAGTACAGTGCTCTGCACACAGTAAGTGCTCAATAAATATGATTGATTGATTGATTAAGCGCTTACTCTGTGCAAAGTACTGTTCTAAGCGCTGGGGGGGATACAAGGTGATCAAGTTGTCCCACGTGGGCCTCACAGTCTTAATCCCCATTTTACAGATGAGGTAACTGAGGCTCAGAGAAGTGAAGTGACTTGCCCAAGGTCACACAGCAGACATGTGGTGGAGCGGAATTCGAACCCATGACCTCTGATTCCAAAGCCCGTGCTCTTTCCACTTAGCCACGCTGCTTCACTTTAAGACTGTGAGCCCTATGTGGGACAGGGACTGTGTCCAACCTAATTATCTTGCATCTACCCCAGAGCTTAGAACAGTGCCTGCCACATAGTAAGTGCTTAACAAATACCACAATTCTCCTCCTTATTAGCATGATGATGATGATGTTGATGATTATGAGCAGTACTGGACTCTTGGGAAGTGGTCCAGTGAAAGACCTAAAACTGGTAAGGATGACAAAAGAGGCCCCCAAGAGTTGCCAGGGAAATGTAGGAGAAAACAAGGTCAAGGACACCGCTATTGAAGGAAAGTGGAGAATTGGGCAATGGTAAGTAAAATGGGTGGAATAGAGAAGGTTGAGATGAGAAGAAAAACAAAAGATTTATGTAACACAGGGCAAAAAGAGAGACTTGTTCTATAAATGCTGTTTGTTGTACACTAACTCTACTGTATTCTCCTGAGGGCTTAGTACAGTGTGTGACCCACAGGAGGTGCTCAGTCCAATCAATCAATTGTATTTATTAAGCGCTGTGTGCAGAGCTCTCTACTAAGCGCTTGGGACAGTATAATAGAGTTGGCAGGCACCTTCCTGGCCATACTTCTTCTCCTCCTTCCCATCCCCCCTGCCCTACCTCCTTCCCCTCCCCAAAGCACCTGTATATATATTTGTACAGATTACTCTGTTTTACTTGTACATATTTACTATTCTATTTATTTTGTTAATGATGTGCATATAGCTTTAATTCTATTTGTTCTGACGATTTTGACACCTGTCTACATGTTTTGCTTTGTTGTGTCTCCCCCTTCTAGACTGTGAGCCCGTTGTTGGGTAGGGACCATTTCTATATGTTGCCGACTTGTACTGTCCAAGCGCTTAGTCCAGTGCTTTGCACACAGTAAGCGCTCAATAAATACGATTGAATGAATGAATGAATGAGTGAACAATACTCCTGATTGAAGGAGTTGTTGTTCATTCAATCATTTATTGGGTGCTTACTGTGTGCAGAGCACTGGACTGAGCGCTTGGGAAGTACAAATCGGCAACATATAGAGACGGTCCCTACCCAACAACGGGCTCACAGTTGAGAGCACTGTTTGAGCATTTCTGACATTCTCCTCCATCTTGCCTATACCTGGGTGTGTAGGGATATACAAATGAACACTTGGGGAAAATCTGACACGCTTTCCTGTTGGCAAGATCTTGGCTGCAACTTGCAGGTTCATAAATGTTCTACTGCCCAGTTCAAATCTGAACCACGGTTGTGCAAGGATTGTGTTCCACATCCCTGAAATATCAGGTCCTGGGCTGGGGGGGATAGCATCCTGGGGAGCTCTAGACTGGAAGCTCGTTGTGGGCAGGGAATATGTCTGTTTATTGTTATCTTGTACTCCTCCAAGCGCTTAGTACAGTGCTCTGCAAACAGTAAACGTTCATCAATATGATTGAATGAATGATTGAATAAACCATCATCATCATCAATCGCATTTATTGAGCGCTGTGTGCAGAGCACTGTACTAAGCGCTTGGGAAGTACAAGTTGGCAACATATAGAGACAGTCCCTACCCAACAGTGGGCTCACAGTCTAAAAGGGGGAGACAGAGAACAAAACCAAACATATTAACAAAATAAAATAAATAGAATAGATATGTACAAGTAAAATAAATAAATAGAGTAATAAATATGTACAAACATATATACATATATACAGGTGCTGTGGGGAAGGGAAGGAGGTAAGATGGGGGGATGGAGAGGGGGACGAGGGGGAGAGGAAGGAAGGGGCTCAGTCAGAATGAACAGTGGGAGCAGTGGTGTGTGACTCCTGGAAGATGCCGGAGGAGGAGCAATATCCCTGGCATACTGTAAAGTGAGCCAGAGGGAAGTTAAGTGACTTGCCCAAGTTCACCCAACAGACAAGCGGCAGATCCAGGATTAGAACCCAGGTCCTCTGACCATCAGGCCCGTGCTCTATCCGTTAGCCCCCATTGCCTCTCAAGGGTATTTCTTGGTATTTCTTCCCTTTTGGGCAAAAAGACGAATTCCCTACTAAGGGTTTGTCCACCAAGTAAATAAAAGCGGATCCAGGAGGGGCCGAGCCAGCTGCTGGTACACTACCTTCCTTCCAGGGACCTTGACTTAGTGCCCAAAACATGCCAGAGGATGAGCCTGTCTGCCGTTTTCAATCTTGCGTCAATGGCTCGTGATGCTGACCGTGAATGAGCATCAGGCAAAACCCCCAGAGACCGAAGATTATAAATCCAAAGCAGAGCAAAGCTATAACCAGCTAGTTCCTTGAAAGAGTCAGAACAAATTCCAGGTTCTCCTCCCCCCGGTGTCTGGCTGCTCAAGGGGCAGGAAAGACCTCTCAAACCAGGTGGGCCCCTTCCAGATGTCAGGAGAGCCATCGGGGCCCAGCCCCAAACCCTGATCTCTTCTGAAGGGGTCATTTGGATACTTGACATGTGTGTCTTCCCAATTCCTTCTTTCAGGCCAGTAATAAAGAAATCGGTAGGCGAGGAATCAGTCAACCTGTTAACTGAGTCCCTGTCCTCGAGGAGTTTGTAGTCTAGAGAAATTCAATTCTTGACCGTTCTGGTCATTCTTCTCAGCGTTTACTTTGGACCATTCATTCTTTCATTCATTCCATTGTATCTATTGAGTGCTTACCGTGTGCAAAGCAGTGTGCTAAGCTCTTGGGAGAGTACGATATTACAGTAAACAGACACGTTCCCTGCCCACAGCGAGCTTACCGTCTGGAGCATCCTACTTAACACTCTGGGGGCCAAAAGCAGCACAATTCTCTAACGAGGGTCAGCCCAGTGGACCGATCTGACCCTTGTGGTCCCTGTTGGCACCTCTCGCTGTCGTGCTGTTTTAAAATGACACATTCCTGACTTGTTTAGCTTGGCTTTCATCCTTATGGAATTCCAGCCGGTTTGTGTGTGCGCCCGTTTTCTGAATTCATCAAGAGCACTTTGAAATTTATCTCACTCTTCCAAAGTGAGAGCCACTCCAGCCAATACCGAATCTTCTGAAAAGCGACGTGCCTACTGCCAAGCTTTTCGTTCAGGGCATTACTGGGAAACTAAAAAGAAATCTCCAGGACGTCCCTCTCAGTCTTTTCCTCCATCACTTTTTTGTTTGTTCTCTTCCTCCTCCTCTCCCTCCCTCTCTCCCTTGTAGTACTTTCGGAAGCAGCGAAGCCTAGTGGAGAGAGCACGGCCCGGGAGTCAGGTGACCTGGGTTCTAATCCCCACTCAGTCCCTGGCTGACTGTGTTACCTTGGGCAAGTAACTTCACTTCTCTGTACCTCTGTTTTCTCATCAGTAAAGTGGAGATTCTCTCCCTCCTACCTAGACTGTGAGCACACTGAGGGGCAGGATCTGGGTCCAACCTGATTATCTTGCGTCTATCCCAGCGCTAAGTACAGTGTGTGACACATAGCAAATGCTTAAATACCACCACTATTGTGATTATTATTAGTTGCCTATAAACGGGAGTCACCTAACTTTTGTAGTAGGATCAGGGACATTCTGGGAGCTTTAGGTTGGAAACTGGGCGATTTTTGGACAATCACGTTTTTGTATGCCAATCTCAAATGCTAAACGAATCCCTTCAGTTATCCAGCTTGAAGATGAATGCATTTTGATGTAGGGGAACCATCAGGGCACTGTGGACCCAGCTAGTAATGATGATGATAATAATAATAGTGGCATTTGTTCAGTGCTTACTCTGGGTTGGGCACTGTACTAAGCACTGGGGTGGATACAAGCAAATTGGGTTGGACACAGTCCCTGTCCCACATGGGGCTCACAGTCTTAATCTCCACTTTTCAGATGAGGGAATTGAAGCCTAGAGAAGTGAAGTGACTTCCCCCAGGTCACTCAGCAGACAAGTGGTGGAGTTGGGATTAGAATCCATGACTTTCTGACTCTGCCATGTGCTACTCTGCAAGCTCCTTGAGGGCAGGGACTGCCAACATGTCAACAACTCTATCCTACTGTTCTTTCCCAAGTGCCTTGTACAGTGCTCTGCCCACAGTAAGCACTCAATAAATGTCACTGATTGACTGACTGATATTCTGCCAAGCAGCGATAGACTTCGAACCACTAAATCACATCCCTTCCACCTCGGAGCCCTCCTACCGTGCCACCACCGCAAGGAGGCCTTCCCTGCCTAATTCCCACTGTCCCCCATCAGATTTCCCCTCAGATTTTTATCATTTGGAGCTCAGCTTTTACCTTTTCCCTATTGTAAACTTGGAGTCCTGCTAGCCCTGGCTCTGCCAGGAGCTGGCTGACCTGGGCAAAGACCTCACTGTGAGCCCGTTGTTGGGTAGGGACCGTCTCTGTATGTTGCCAACTTGTACTTCCCAAGCGCTTAGTACAGTGCTTTGCACACAGTAAGCGCTCAATAAATACGATTGAATGAGTGAATGAATGCCCTTTGCCATGCGCTGCCTCTCTGCCCGCTTGCTTGTTCGCTGTACTCTGGGCTCCGGCTGGAACACAACTAGCACAGGCGAGAGCAGGGAGCGAGGGTCGCAATGCAAGCCCCCGGTGTTCTCCTCAATACCTCCCCGCAGGCCCGTCAGTCCTGGAGTCTCCGGACTGAAGTTCATCCAGCAACCTGGAAGGGAGATTCCTTCTCCCCGCTGAACGTTTGTCAGTTGCTGTCTGTTGCCTCTCCTGTAAACCGTAACCTCCTTGAGGGTAGAACGCAGTGCTCTGCCCACAGTAAGTGCTCAGTAAATACCATTCATTCATTCATTCAATCATATTTATTGAGCACTTACCATGTGCAAAGCACTGTACTAAGCGCTTGATTGATGGCATTTTTCCAAGCACCTAATATGGGCTCTACACACAGCAGACCCTCCATACATGATGATGCCTGACTCCCCGTTCGATTGCAGTCTATCTATTGAGCACTTCATATGTGCAGAGCACTGTCCTAAGAGTTGGTCGACACGACCCATTGCAGGAAGGACATATTAGACGGCAGAAAGACCAGACTGAGCAGTTACGTGTTCCAGGCTGCCCACTGCAGACCATCATCCCAGGAAATGCCCTTCCCACAGAAACCCCCGGGGCTCCCCATCTCTCTTCGACACCTAGGCTCTCGGCCTTCCAAAGCCTCGTCCCTTCCCAAAATGAGGTGAAAAGGGTGGCAAGATTCAAACCAATTTCTTCAATAACACGTACTACCACACGAGAAGCAGCGTGGCCTAATGGATAGAGCACGGGCCTGAAAGTCAGAAGGACATAGGTTCTAATCACGGGCTCTGCCACTTGTCAGCTGTGTGACCTTGGGCAAGTCATCAATTCACTTCTCTGGGCCTCAGTTGCCTCATCTGTAAAATGGGGATCGAGTCTGTGAGCCCCCTGTGGGACAGGGACTGCATCCAACCCAATTTGCTCATATCCACTCTAACGCTTAGTCCAGTGCCCAGCCCATAGTAAGCAAGTAACAAGTACCACAATCATTATTATTATTATCAGGATTTTGAGATTGTCAGCTGAAAAGGGCCAGAGCGAAGGCAGCATGACACTGTCAGTCTTCCGTCGAGTTGAGAATTATCCCAGGGGTTGTTCCCATGTCCTTTGTAAGCATTAGTTGTATATAATGTTAATTCTTCCATTGAAAGACTAACTGAAGACAGGTCTACCCTTGAAAGTGAAGAGGAGAGGGAGGCAATTGCCTGGATAACATGGGCAGAGATAATAATAATAATAATGGTATTTGTTAAGCGCTTACTATGTGCAAAGCACTGTTCTAAGCGCTGGAGGGGATACAAGGTGATCAGGTTATCCCACGTGGGGCTCACAATCTTAATCCCCATATTACAGATGAGGGAACTGAGGCACAGAGAAGTGAAGTGACTTGCCCAAAGTCACACAGCTGACAAGTGGTGGAGCCGGGATTTGAACCCATGACCTCTGACTCCAAAGCCCGTGCTCTTTCCACTGAGCCACGCTGCAGAGATGGTTTCAGCCAAACTCTCCAGGTATTGTGGTGGTGGGGCGGGGGGGGGGGGGGGTTTGTTTTGCTCAAGTCACTTTAACAGACTCCTCGATTCTTTTCTTGACTGAACTGGTGAGTAAGCTGTAGCCCACACAATTCTCAGTGCGGCAGGCGTGATGGCAGGTTTTAGAACTACCATCCTGTAGCTGACAAGTTGATGAAGTCGATAAAGAAACATGGAAACCACTTATGCATGCAGTCACTTTCACCATACTGGTCATTCAAAATTTTTCGCCCATTAAACTGAAACTCTTTCCCCGTTCCCAGGGTCGGCTTCAGACATCTGACCACCGTGAGGTGAGAAAAAATGCCTTGCCCCCTCCCATCATGGCATCGATCAAGGGTATTTACTGAGTGCTTACTCTGTATGGAGCACTCTGCATGTGTAATGCCAGCATGCAAAGTAATGGAGATGTTATATGTTGTAATAATAATAATAATGATTGTGGTATTTGCTAAGCACTACGTGTCAGGCACTGTACTAAGTTCTGGGATGCGTACAAGCAAATCAGGTTGGACACAGTCCCTGTCCCACATGGGGTTCACAGTTTTAATCCCCATTTTACAGAGGAGGGAACCAAGGCACAGAGAAGTTAAGGGACTTGTCCAAGGTCACACAGCAGACAAGTGGCTGAGCTGGGATGAGAACCCAGGTCTTTCTGATTCCCAGGCCCATGCTCTATCCACTAGGCAATGCTGCTTCTCTTTCGATGTCTGCCCAAACCTAGTGGTTTCTTCCACCTCTTGCTATCCGTCCCTCCACCCCCCTCCACACCTCCAGAGCCATTGCTCTCCACCCCCAGGGCCCAGTACATACAGGTGATGCTTCTAACAGGTACTTTCAATCAAACCATGGCACTAGAGCACTTAGCGCATACAGAGGACTTACCAAAAGCACTTGGGACAGTACGAGTGGGTAGATGCACTTCCTGCCCACAAGGATCTTACAGTCTAGAGGAGTAGACAGACATTACTATAAATGAATTATGGATATGGACATAAGTGCTATGGGACTGAGGGTGGGGGGGAACAGTGAAACCGTAAAGGAAACAGACTGAAACTTTCCAGTTTTCAACTGTGCCCGCCCCCCCACCAGCCCCAACCCCCATCTCCCACCTCACTGGCTCCAGCCTCCCGACCCCACAGCCGCACCTTGCTGGAGGAACGTAGATGCCCCCTCGGGCTGCCATGTCCTCTCGACTATTTTAGTGCCAACGCTGGCCACCGGAACTCCCGATAGCTGGAGAATATAACCCGAGAACAGAAGGCCCCACAGCTCATACACAGAACGATCTGATTGAAACGGAGCAAAACATGACACTCAATCAGTCGGCAGATGGTATTTAATGTCTCCATAGCTGGGAGATTCAAAGGAGACTGATGGTGGGGAAATTTCATGAATTATAAACAAGGATCAATTAAGACGTAATCTAGAAAATAATTTCCTCCAATTTCAATAAAATTTTACTTTCATAAACCTTCTCCTGGCAGAACCGCCCGTTTTTATGAAAACAAAACTTCAAAAAAAAATCTCATTATCACTAGCAGTTTGAATTGCATCCTATGTTCGGGAGCCAATGTGATATGTGCTGGGCATAGGGAGGATGACAGAGGAAAGGGGAATGTGCTCCCTTTTAGACTTTTAGACTGTGAGCCCACTGTTGGATAGGGACTGTCTCTATATGTTGCCAACTTGTACTTCCCAAGCGCTTAGTACAGTGCTCTGCACACAGTAAGCGCTCAGTAAATACGATTGATTGATTGATTTCACAACCATCTTTAAAGGATGATCCCAGCCCCCTCTTCCCTGGGTCTGAGATGCTGTGGGCCGCTGCGGTCTGTCCCTCATGGGGTCAGTAGCCCGTGAATTGTACCTGCCGTTGCCCGCTGGAGACTGGTCTCTGGACTGTTCAGGGTCCAGTGTTGGTCCAACCCAGTGATAGAAAGTAACCTCTGAAGTTTTAAAGGGCTGAATGAGCCTGGACGGTCTTTCCACTTAAATGATTTCTACTTAGTTATTTCTAACGAATGCTGAAAAGCATGCTGTTGGTGTGAGCGAAGAACCAGATCACACACATATAACCAGATCACATGTATATACATGCACTAGAATGAATGCAAGCATCCCACATTCCAGTTATGACAGCAGCCCCAACTGCCATGCTTAGAGTCTTCCGATGTCCGCCCAAACCTAGTGGTTTCTTCCACCTCTTGCCATCCTCCCCCAACCCCGTCCACGCCTCCAGAGCCATTGCTCTCCACCCCCAGGGCCCAGTACATACAGTTGATGCTTCTAACAGGTACTTTCAATCAAACCATAGCGCTTGAGTGCTTACGGCATACAGAGGACACGAAGCAAACATGCTCCAAATCATGGAACAATATTTCTGGGACAACCTGCTGGCTAGTTAGCCCGAGCTGGGTGTCCATTTCCCCCCCAAATCCCCTGTACCCATCTTTGCAACTTCTTGCTAAGCAATCTGCTCCCATCGACCCTTCCCCGGCCCCCTTTCCTCCCTCCATCCACAAGGTTCAGGCGTAAAGTGGAGTGTGCTCCTTGATGAAGGCAAGCATGAGGAAACAGCACAAAAGTGGAGTGTGCTCCTCGATGAAGGCAACCCTGAGGAAGCAGCACAGCCTGGTGGATGGAGCACAGGCCTGGGAGCCAGAAGGAGCAGGGTTCTAATCCTGTCTCTGCCTCTTGCCGGCTGGGTGACCTTGGGCAAGTCACTTCACATCCCTGGGGCTCAGTTACCTTTACAGCACTTATGTATCTGTAATTCATTTATATTAATGGCTGTCTCCCCACCTCTAGACTGTAAACTTGTCGTAGGCAGGGAATGTGTCTGTTGTACTCTCCCAAGCTCTTAGTACAGTGCTCTGCGCACAGTAAGCGCTCAATAAATACGATTGAATGAATGAGTGAATGACTGTGAGTCCTATGTGGGACATGGACTGTGTCCAACCTGATTTTCTTGTATCTGTCCAAGGGCCGTGAAGCCGCTGGTGGGGAGGAGGGGGTTGCCATGACTATGCCTATCCTGATTCTGGGATCTCAGGGAAAGGCCATTTTTTCATCCCCCAGGAATGGCCTTGTGTAGGTACGTGATGTACATGATGAACAAGCATATCCTTTCTCTCTCCAACCTGGGATCTAAGGCTGTATTTTAACCATGTTCAGGGACATTAAGTCCAGTGATAATATATGCTATTTCAGAGGGCCAGGACGTCTCTTCCCATTTAAAATCCCAGGGGATTAGCAAAGAAAGATTATTACTAAAATTGTAATTCAATCCTAAAACCGTGATGGTGAGAAGCAGCGTGGCTCAGTGGGAAGAACCTGGCCTTGGGAGTCAGAGGTCATGGGTTCTAATCCGTGCTCCTTCTAGACTGTGAGCCCACTGTTGGGTAGGGACCGTCTCTATATGTTGCCAACTTGTACTTCCCAAGCGCTTAGTACAGTGCTCTGCACACAGTAAGTGCTCAATAAATACGATTGAATGAATGAATGAATGAATGTTCCGCCACTTGTCAGCTGTGTGACTTTGGGCAAGTCACTTCACTTCTCTGGGCCTCAGTTACCTCATCTGTAAAATGGGGATTGAAACTGTGAGCCCCACATGGGACAACCTGATCACCTTGTATCCCCCCCAGTGCTCAGAACAGTGCTTGGCACATAGTAAGCGCTTAACAAATGCCATCATTATTCTTCTTATTCTCTGAAAACTCTCCATTTCGGTTCTTGGAATTAACCACGTCTTCTAGACTGTGAGCCAGCTGTTGGGTAGGGACTGTCTCTACAGGTTGCCAACTTGTACTTCCCGAGCGCTTAGTACAGTGCTCTGCACACCGTAAGTGCTCAATAAATACGATTGAACGAATGAATAAATGAACCACGTGGGTTTCCCAGCTTCCGCAGGTGACCACACTGCCCTCTGTCCTTTCTTCCTCCTTGCATTGTCAATTCCTTGACAGCGGGGATCCATCAGTGATATTTACTGAGCGCTTGCCGTTTGCAGAGCACTGCACTAAGCGTTTGGGAGAGTACAGTCTAACAGAGTTTGGTGGACACGTTCCCCGTCCGGTATGAGCTTGGTTCTTCCTTTATACTCCTTCCGGCTCCATAGAGAAAGTTGTCTACACGGTGGATGCTTGACTACTGTCGGTGATGAGGATGGAGAAGGCCGTCCTCTACGCTGTCAGCTCATTGTGGCTGGGCACCGTGCCTGCTAATTTAGCAAAGTGCTCTGCACACAGTAAAGCGCTCAATAAATGCCATCGATGAGTGTGTTGACTGTAAGTAAGCTCGTTGTGGGTAGGGAATGTACCTGTTTATTATTGTTATATTGTACTCTCCCAAGCACTTAGTACAGTGCGCCGCACATAGTATGCACTCAATACATACGACTGAATGAGTGAATGATTTGTTGCCTCAGGATCATCATTAAAGCTACTTATTGCCACGGTAACACTTTTATGCCCTTGGCCTAGGTGCCACCAGTCTTCTAGCTGGTTAATGGACAGGATCAGAGGGAGGAGGGTACGCAGGTGAGCAAACCGTGCTTAAGGATTTTAAAAGTTTTATCCTGAAAAAAGCATTCGATCTTAGACAGGTGTAAATTTAGTGATCCACTAACCACATTTCTGAGACAGCATTTCCGTTCACATCCTTTTCAGAGATTAATTTTCTCTCTTCATTCTGCTTTCCAACACTGCTGGTCAGCTGCAACGCACGGACACCACGCCGACGGCGGACCAACAACCTGACCATCGGCCACCCAGCAGAGCCATCCGAGGCAGGCGGGCGGCCAGCGTAAAATGGCCAGCTCCCATCCCGAACCCCAAGGTTCTGCCGGGCCGTGGGGTCCCAAGAGCTCAGGCCACGGTGACCAGAGCTCAGCTGCAAAGGTGCGGCCACTTGGCGTGGACAAATGACAAGAGGATGATGCCAACGGAGAGCTCGGAGCAGGAGCGTGCTCCTGATGGGGCCGGGCCACAACACAGCTTTTTAGGCATCGCTGCAGCAAAGGATGCACACATGCCAGGCAGAAGGCAGTCTTTAATACAGCCCAACAATCAAGGCACACCTAACTTCGGCATCCGCAGCCGGCCCTGGGCTTCCCGCCTCGGCCTCTACACGCACCTCGCAAAACACAGAAGCGAAGGGGGAGACTCAGCCGTCACCCCAACATCATCATCGCACCCATGAACGGTACTGGGCTCGGAGACCTGTGCTAGTGTTGATGCTCAAAGTCCTTCCCTAACTAACTACTGACTTCCCATCAACACAGGACTCTCTGTTGCATCCATCTGGAGGAAGGAGTGGAGGGAAGGGGGAAAAAGGAAGGAAATGAGCTGACCCTTTCTTTCATCCTCAATATTTACACTCACATATCCCCTTTCATCTGAAAAACTGCGGTTCTTCCCAAAATTCACTCCTGCAATCTCACAACATCTTTTACAGGTATGAAGTGTCTTCCATTGTACAGGTAGAGAAACCAAGGCCCCGAGAAGCGGTACAATCAGCCCCAGAATCATTTGGCTTAGCGGCAGTCCTGAAATAGAACTTCGTTCACACCCATCTCTCTCTCCCACTCTCTCTCTCTCCCACACTTCGCACATTTAATCTGGTCCATAGGCAGAGGTATAGGTGAAGGGATAAGAGGTGCTTCCCCACAACATTTGGCATTTTCTCTACACAGTTATTTCCTCAGTAGGGTAAACAAGATGGGGAGGTGGGATTGGGAAATCAAATGGTCACCCTTCCCATCAAGTCAGTAGTATTTTTAGGCCCTTTTATGTACTACGATTTTCTAATTTTGTTAATGAAGTCAACCGACCCCTGGTGTTCTCAGCCACTTTCTTCAGGGTTGCCGTATAAAGCAGCATGGTCTAATGGATAGAGCACACACCTGAGAGTCAGAAAGACCTGGGGTTCTAATCGAGGCTCTGCCACTTGTCTGCTGTGTGGCCTTGGGCAAGTCACTTCACTTCTCTGGGCCTCAGTTCCCTTATCTGTAAAATGGGGATGAAGACTGTGAGCTCCATGTGGGACAGAGACTGTGTCCAACCCTATTTGCTTGTATCCCCTCCACCCCCGAAGTGCTTAGTACAGTGCCTGGCACATAGTAAGTGCTTAACAAATACCATAATTATCATTATTATTAGGCTGGATAAGCACCATGGGCCATAGGTGCTAATCACTGCCAATTCAGTATTGGCGGGGAAATCACCAACAGGGAAGAATCGATGCTTAACCGAGCGATTAATGGCCATGTACTCAGACTGGGCAGTATTATTTGGGAGACTTTTCGTTCCTGGGGCCAGTGCCCGGATCTCACAGCACTGTTCGGGAACTGGTCGGTTGGTCTGCCCAGGGTACACGTGAAGGGTGAGAATCCAGTACCGTTAGCCAGACCACATGAACACCACGTACCCGTCAGTCCATTGAGCAGGAACCACCCAGTGCATTGGTTACCTAATGGAAAAGGCAAGGGTCTGGGGGAAGGACCCGGGCTCTAATCCAGGCTCTGCCACTTATCTGCTGTGTGACCGTGGGCAAGTCACTTCCCTTCTCTGGGCCTCAGATACCTCATCTGCAAAATTGGGATTCAATACCTATGCTCTTTTTGACTCTTTGACTGTGAGCCCCACAGGGGACCTGATTATCTTTGTATCTACCCCCGGGCTTAGTACAGTGTCTGGCACATAGTAAGCGCTTAAGAAAAACCACAAATATTAAGAGAAATGGTTTTTAGAGATCGGCTCCCGGAGCCTTGAGGTATGAAGAGATTCACTACAAGAGCTGGCTTTCAAACTAGACGCTCTAAGACGAAAATCCCAACAGAGTCCCTTGCCCCGACGTGGCTCAATTATTTTAAAGGGGAAAAAAAGCCCTAAATCCACAAGTCTGGAATTAGAAGATATAAAAGTGTCGGGGAGTGACCTTCACCTAGCTTTCTCCAACCCCGCCGTCCCCGTCCATCGCTCTCCGTGGTGGCTGGGGCGCTCGCTTCGCGAGGCTTCCCGGAAAGACCCGAGAACAAGGATGTGAATTTTCAGTCACGTAACTGCCCAAGTGCCCTCCTGCACTGGCCGTGCTGGGCAGACGGTGGGTCCACGGCTCCCATCGAGGAGGGGGGGCGGGAGGGCACAGAGCTGCGCGCCACCATCAAGGGTGCCAGGCCGTCGGCCGGCAGTGAGCCGCTTTCCCCTCCTCCTGCACAGGTTGGGTGGCCACTCGGTCAGTGCCGCCCCACGTTTCCGTGGGGAGGGCGGGACCTGGGCTTCTCTCGCCCTCGGGCCTGCTCTTTTGTCCCACGTCCTCCTCGGGGGTCCCCGGGTGGGTGTCAGCACACTTCTCCTGGAAGAGGGGGGCGTTCCCTGCAAAGGTGTCACAGCGATCCAGGGTCTCCTCTTGCACCGGGCTGCCCACCACGGTCTCTTCTGTTGGCCCGGCACCCGCAGGGCCTTCCTGGGAGTTCTGACTAACGTAGACCACAATTATGTCGCCCTTGAAATTCATCACTTTTCCATGTGAAATAAACGTGGAGTTACTGTTTCCAGTCACATTTCCTAGCGGGAGAGAGGAAGGAAGAAAATTATGTTGAGGTGTGATTCAGGTTTTCTTGCTGAGAATTCTGTCTTGTGAGAGGAACAGTTCCTCAGCGAGCCCTGCCTTGGTGCTCCTCCGCTCCCTTCTCAGGCGATGTCACAGTGGCTGTCTCCCAACGAGGTCAGCAATTAACCCCTGCCCCTGCCCATCCGAGCCCCAAATTTGGCATCTTACTCAGACTAGGTAGAGCAGCAAACAAATGATGACTCTTCTCCTCCTCCTCCCTTTCCCATCTCTGTCGATGCCACCACCACCATCCTCTCTTTCCCAGCAGCTCGCCACCTTGGTGCTGTCCTCTTCACCGCCTTTCAATTCTCACCACCAATCTATTGCCAAGCCCTGCTGCTTCTTCCTGAACAACACTTCCCGATCCTCCCATCCTCTCCACCCAAACTGCTACTACCCTGGTCAATCAAGTCTCGACTACTATTTCAGTCTTCTCGGTTGTCTTCCCGCCTCCTCCTTCCCCAGTGCTGCATGGATCATCAACCTCCATCTCTCAAGAACCCCGGCTTGTTTGCCATTTTCCTCCACATCAAGCATAACAATCCTTACAACAGGCTTCGCAACTCTCCCCTAATCTCCCCACTGTAGACGAAGGCTCTTGCCTCGCTCTTCTCCCCAGCGCACCTCCCAACTGTACCTCCCTCCCAACTCTTTAGCCTCTGTCCCCTCACACAGTCTATTCTTCCCTAGCCTGGAACGTCCTCCCCGACTCTAATGTGACCGGGCCACTGCTCTCTCTATCTTCAAAACCCATCTGAAAACCCACCTCCTCCAGCCAGCCTTCCCTAACTCTCAACACTCTGAATCTTTTCAACCTAATAACCACCTCTATCACTCTATCACTTATGTACTCATAACCTTTCTCTGTATTTTTGTGTGTATATATATATGGGATTACTCTCTTGGTAAATATTTTTATGTCCATCTCCCCCATTAAAATGTAAGTTTTTCTGGGGTCTTAACCACGTTGTTGTACCTTGCCAAGAGCTTCATCAGTATTATTAACCAATCGATCAATCGTGTGTATTAGGTGCTTACTTAGAGAAGCAGCGTGGCTCAGTGGAAAGAGCCCGGGCTTTGGAGTCAGAGGTCATGGGTTCAAATCCCAGCTCCGCCACTTGTCAGCTGTGTGACTTTGGGCAAGTCACTTAACTTCTCTGTGCCTCAGTTCCCTCATCTGTAAAATGGGGATTAAGACTGTGAGCCCCACGTGGGACAACCTAATCACCTTGTAACCTCCCCAGCGTTCAGAACAGTGCTTTGCACATAGTAAGCACTTAATAAATGCCATTATTATTATTATTATTACTGTGTACAGAGCATGGTCCTAAGCACTTGGGAGAGTCCAGTCCAACAGAGCTTGCAGGAGCTCACAGTTCAGAGGGGGAGACAGACATTTAAATAAATGACAGATATATATGTAAGTGCTGTGGGGCTGAGGGTGGGATGCATGTCAAGTGCCTATCGGGTACAGATCTAAGTGCATAGGTGACACAAGAGGGAGAGGAAGTAGGAGAAATGAAGGCTTAGTATGGGAAGGGCTCTTGGAGGAGGTGTGATTTCAATAGGGCTTTGAAGGTGGGGAGAGTGGTGGTCTGTCATATATGAAGTGGGAGGGAGGTCCAGGCCAGAGGGAGGACACAGGCGAGGGGTCGGCGGTGAGAGAGATGAGATCAAGGGTACAGCGAAAAGACTGGTGCCCTCGTGCTCTCCTCTTTTCTCATGGCGCTTGGGTTCTTTGGCCCCCTCCCAAAGGTGTGAGCGCTGGCTTCCTATCTGAAACGGTCTTTCTAGGGAAATGATGTCGGGAGTCATTCGATTGTGCTGCAGATGAGCTCAGCTCCTTCCTTCTGAGCAATCCAGTTGAGTTCTATATTGGTGGTGGTATTTCTCATTTTATATGCCCATAGTAAGTGCTCAGTAAATATCACTGACTGATTGATATATTATTTAATCCTCAAGGGCCAAGGCCACATTTTTTTTTTTTTTTGTTAAGAGCTTATCAGCCTACTATGTGCCAGGCACTGTACTAAGCTCTGGGGTAGGTACAAGTTAATCATGTTGGAAACAATCCCTGTCCCACCTGGGGCTGACCGTCTTAATCCCCATTTTACAGGTGAGGTTACTGAGGCTTAGAGAAATTATATGACTTGCCCACGGTCACACAGAAGACAACGGGGCAGAGCCAGAATTAGAACGCAGGTCCTTCTAACTCCCAGGCCTGTGGTCTTTCCACTAGGCCACACTGCTTCTCTGGATAAGTCCTCCTTGTAGCTGCTGGACGAGTTTTGCACCCCTCCTCCCCACCCTGGTGGGACAGATCACCGGGCAGACACGACGTTCGATGGGAGGGATTATGCATCATTTACACCTGCCGATGAAGAGCTCCCTTGGTCTTGCAGGCGGCAGGGTGGGCAAGGGAAACCAAGACCCCAGATTTAGCCCTCTTCCCTGCCTACTGGAGATGAAGCCCTGAAACAGCCACCGACAGAATGTTGTCCCCGCTTCACCAGGTGTTGCTCTGGGAGTTCTGGGACAGCGAGACAGTGGGATTTGGGGGTGGACAGAGGGGTGGTCCCTATTACCTGATGATAAAGTTACCTTTCAAGGATGACTTTAAACCCTGCCCAGATCTGTGTCGTTCTAAACCTCAGCTCTTTCTCGGTCGCTTCTCTTGGTTTCTGTGGAAATCTCGGAAGTTGGCTCTAAAGTTTCCCAGCGCTCAAGATTATCAGCTTCAAGAGCTGCTTGAGGGAATGTTAGATTGATTCTTCCAAACGGGGACTGTCCCTAAATGACGGGGACATTTGGAGGGAAAGTCGGTGGTCACACAGGAAATCAGTGAAGGATTAGTGAAGGATTCTCTTCCCAACTCTTGGGGCAGGAGGGTGCAGTCACAGGCATGGGCCAGTACCAGGGTGCCCGTGGGGCCATCCCACCAAGGCATGCTGAGGCTTTGCTCCCTGCTTGCCCTGCAGAAAGGGGACAGGAGAGACTCAAGTCACCATGGCCGAGGCAGCCCCAAACTTGGGAAAGCTGGGGCCGCGGCTGCCACTCTGGGACTGAGCCTCTGGACTGGAAGCTCCTTGGGGGCTGGGAATGTGTCTGTTATATTACTATATTGTACTCTCCTGAGTACTTAGTACAGTGCTCTGCAAACGGTAAGCACTCGGCACAACTGATTGATTGATCCGGGGGAGCCTAAAACTCTGCTTCTGTTACCATCTTTTTCAGCATCCTCATCTTTTATGTTGTTTTTGTGTTTGCATCATTTCATCTTCCCTTGGGTGCCGGCAGCTAACCCTCCCTGCGCTTACTCTTACACTGGGCACCTTTTGGAGCCTAGAGGCGTTGCCTAACTCTCATCTGGATATTGTTTCCCAGCCACTAGAAGAATGCTTTGCTTCCAGCAGACACTTAATACTATAACAATAACACTTGAGGTATTTGTTAAGTGCTTACTATATGCTAGGCACTGTACTAAGCACTGGGGTGGATACAAGCAAATCAGATTGGACACAGTCCCTGTCCCACATGGGGCTCATAGTCTTAATCCCCATGTTACAGATGAGGTCACTGAGGCACAGAGAAGTGAAGTGACTTGTGGCAGAGGCAGGATTAGAACCCATGACCTTCTTACTCCCAGGCCCGTCTCTATTCACTATGCCATGTGGTTTCTAGGACAACTACTACTAGTACTACTATTACTACTACTACTGGACCTTCCCCCGGCTCCCGGCCTCTCTTCCAGGAAGGGAATCACAGGGAAGCCCTGTGTGTAGAGTGGGGATTCCCCCGCCTGGATACTTACCCGGCGCAGGGGGCAGGTCTGTGGGGCTTCCAGTCGGGGTCCCAGAGGGTCCTGAGCTGCCGCCGGCCATGCTCCGGTCCTGGGCATCGCCTCGTCCCGAGGACGGCTCTTGGCTCTCCACCCCATCGTACAGGAAACCCAGTCCGCAGGCACAGGGTGGCAAAGGCCCGCTCTCCGGGGGGGTCGTGCAGGACCCTGGGGTCTCGGGCCCCTCCCTCGATCCCATCCTGCAGCCCGCATAGCCGTTGGCCGGGGAGCGGGGTGGCCACCAGTCATCTGGGCCGCTGCGCTCGGCCTCCTCCGGGAACCTCAGGGCTGCATCGGGGCCCAACTTCTGTGGGGATTTCTCCAAGGACGCGGGGGCGCAGGCAGCCCACTCGGGGCAGCCGCAGGGCCCCTCCTCTCCCAGACTTTCAGTCCCCGTGAAGCAGTGGCTCAAACTGTCATTCTCCCCGATCTCCAGAGGTTCGGGGAAAGGGGACCCAGACGTGCCATCCAGGCAGCTCAGGGCCAGCAGGCCCCTGGGGCTGGGGGCCGGCCGGTCCAGGTACTCGTCTTCCATAGGAATCTGCAAGAAGGGGCCCCCCTCGGGCTCCCTGGCCCGGGCCGCCGGTCCACTGAGCAGGAGTCCTTCGGGACAACTTGCGCCTTCGGGACACACCTTCTCTCCCAGGGTCAGCAGCAAGACCCCCTCAAAAGGCTGGCGGTGGCCAGCGTGGGCCACACGTGGGCTGATGAAACTGTCACTGGAGGAATCCTGCCGAGACAAGCCCAGAGTAGACCCAATGTTAGTGGATGTAGATGGCTCATCATCATCAGTGGTATTTATTGAGCACTTATTATGTGCAAGGCACCATACTAAGCATTAAATACAACAGAGTTGGCAGACACGTTCCCTGCCCATGACGAGCTTTCCGCCTGGGCCTTAACCTCAATATGGATAAATCTGAGCTCCTCTCCTTTCCTCCTCCTAACTTTAGGTGGCCACAAATCCCACAGTCCTCTCCATCCCAGAAGCTCACAACCTTGGTGACACCTCTGACTCCTATATCGTCGTCTCTCTCATTCAGTCTGTCTACAACCTGCATTATTTTCCTGCTCTGCCCCAGGAATTCTGACATCAGCCTGCCCTCTAGACTGTAAACTGGTTACAGGCAGGGAACATGTCTGCTAATTCTGTTATACTAGTACTGGGCTTTGCACATAGCAAGCGCTCAATAATCAGCATTCATCAATCGATTGATCGATTGATCTATCTGGTTGGGTTTCTCCAGCCCCTAGTCCTAAGGCGCAGGTTGGTCTGAAGGTGTGGAGGGAAGAGCGCAGGCCAGCCTAGAGGCTGGCAGTGGGAAGGGAACCATGTGGCCCACTGCCCTCATACAAACAGCCCCAGAAGCTGATCCCTCAGCTCCCTCGGCCGGTAGGGGCCCTTCAGAGACAACGACCCTACCAGATATTCCTCCCCGGTGTTAGGTTTGCCCCTTGCAGATGGGGTTGCCACTGCAGTGCCAATTAGAGAATTTCTCACTTGCCCTCCACACGTAGGAGACACCTTTGTCCCAGAACCAAGTTTGGCCAGTCCGCTTCAGGAGTCCCCACCTCCCAGCCCCACAGCACTTCGGAACATATCTGTCATTTATTTATATTAATATCTGGCTCCCCTTCTAGACTGTAAGCTTGCTGCGGGCAGGGAGTGTGCCTGTTCTATTGTTATATTATACTCTCCCAGTATAATGCACCCAGTAAGCGCTCAATAAATATGATTGATTCACGGGCCTACTGAGTCTCAGGTCCAATCAGGTTGGCACAGAACCAGAAGGTGGTTGGCTCAGGAAAGATAATAATAATAATGGTATTGTTAAGCACTTACTATGATCCAAGCCCTGTTCTAAGCACTGGGGTGCATACAAGGTAATCAGGTTGGACACAGTCCCTGTCCCACATGGGGCTCACGGTCTTCATCCCCATTTTACAGATGAGGTAACTGAGGACAGAGAAGTTAAGTGACTTGCCCCAGGTCACCCGGCAGACGAGTGGCAGAGCCAGGATTAGAACCCACAACATCTACTCCCAAGCCCGTGCTCTTGCCACTAGGCCATGCTGCTTCCCTTAAGATGGAAAGATGGAAGCATCAGGCCCAGGACACGACTCAAGCCTCTTCCTCATCTTTACTCTTCACTCTAGAAAGTCCCTTATCCTAAAGGAACAGTCACATAATTAACCTTCTCACCTGCCAAAAAAACCACAATACTTTGCTTTCTTTGTTAGAGATCAAGTTTTTGGTTTTCACGATTATTATTATTATTAATAACAACAACAATAATAATAGTACTTGTTAAGCGCTTGCTACGTTCCAAGAATTGTTCTAAGCACTGGAGTAGATACAAGGTCAACATGTTGGACACAGTCCCTGTACCACACAGGGCTCACACTCTTAGTCCCCATTTTATAGATGAGGGAACTGAGTCCCTGAGAAGTTAAGTGACTTGCCCCAGGTCACACGGCAGACATGTAGTGGAGCAGGATTAGAACTCAGGTCCTTCTGACTCCAAGGCCCGGCCTCTAGCCACTAAGCCACACTGCTTTGTTACCATGAATGTCAGGCAAAGAAACAAAGAATAAGGAGAGTCTAAATGACTTGATTTTACCTTATTGCCCTTTAGTCTGGTGCACGTGACATGGAACCAATGCCATAAATCAGCTGGAATTTAAAAAGACACACACACACACACATAAATAACAGCTGTGAAGTGTCACTCAGATGACATGTTTCAATAATGCCTACTTTTCACTGGTCCAATTTTCCTACAATAACCTAAAAAAGCCACCCAGGAGCCTTTAGCCTTCTCACTAGAGTTAGCAGATAGGTATGTGGCAGAGCTGGGGTTAGAACCCAGCTCCTCTGACTCGAAGGTCTGTGCTTTTTCCACTAGGCCACAACGCTCCTCCCTTAGGGGGAGAACTTGCCCACAGCCTGAGGGGAGGTGTGTTATTAGCATCTTTGTATATTAAAAATGAAAAAAGTTAGAGGGTAGAAAAAAGGAAGGAAGTCATAAAGCTATGGACATTTGAAAGAGCAGGTAAGAAGAAAAGGGGCCTGAATCCCTAATTCTTTTGGGAGGTGGGGAACGAAGGGGGCAGGCCTCAGGTCTGATTGGCTCTGCCAAGTTCTCAGGCCTCCAACCTGCTCCCACCCCACATGAACATCAAGCAGCAAAATGTCCAGGAAAGTAGCCCAACTGTACTCCTTCCTTGGCAGAAACCTAGGTCATTTCAATTTGGCCTAATCTGCAGCTGCCTAAGCCCCTGTTCCCATTGTCATGAACGTGCTCTGCACACAGGAAACGCTCAATAAATACGACTGATGGATTGATTGGTTCTCCAGAGCAGTGCGATTGCGGATTTTTGGGGACAAAGCATGGAATCACTCCTCGGCTGTTTGGGCCCGAACCACAGACTGGTCCAGGCACCCCCTCCTTAAGGCACAGACAGTATTTCGAAAAAATGGTGAGTGGAGTCCGGATTTCCACCTGCAGAGAAGTCACCGTGCCAAGTTCCCAATTTTCATACCCGTTCCTAAAGCCAGTACCTGTCAGGACTTTCCCTTCTTTCCTATAGTAAATGCCAAGGAAGATGAGGCCAATTAGAGCCATTGACACAAAGAGGAAGGGAATGATCAATCCACGTGTGACTTCACTGGATTCTGTAAAATGAGAAAGCAAATGACACTGGGTTAGAATAGAGAACAGTTCAGGTAATCAGACCTCAAACCTTATAACCCGATCTGTCCAGAAGTACAAATTCCTCAAGGAAACCCTCTCCCTTGCCCTACTCTTTGCTGCCTTAAAGGAGAGTCAAAGGAAATTTATGTTCAGAAGGTAGAACTTCCCTAAGCCCTCCTCTCCTCTTCTCCCACTCCCTTCTGCATCGCCCTGACTTACTCCCTTTATTCATCCCCCTTCCCAGTCCCACAGCACTTATGTCCATAGCCGTAATTTTTTTTATTTGTATTAATGTCCGTCTCCCCCTCTAGACTGAAAGCTCACTCTGGGAAGGGAATGTGTCTGTTACGTTGTTATATTGTACTATCTCAAGAGCTTAGTACAGTGCTCTGCGCATAGTAAGTGCTCAATAAATATGATTGACTACCAGAGCAGCGCTCCCTTGGGCAACCGATTTGCAGCAACTGCTTTGGATCTCCCTACTCCCCTACCCTGGTTAATTAAAGGCAGCTTCCCCCTCTCCGCCCCCTACATCATCTCCATCAGATTTCTTGGAAACCTCATCTGCTCACAAGGTATGAATGATTACATATACGATCCAATTTAAATCTCCAACTCAAAATTCTCACAATCAGGATCTTTTGTTTTAATAGCATTTGTTAAACACTTCTGACGTGCCAGGCACTATACTAAACGCAAGGGTAGATACAAGCTAATTGGGTTGGACAACACATGTGGGACTCACATTCTTAATCCCCATTTTACAGATAACTGAGGCACAGAGAAATTAAGAGACTTGCCCAAAGTCACCCAGCAGACAAGTGGTGGAGCCAGGATTATAATCCAGATCCTCTGATTCTAGGGCCCGTGCTCTTTTACTATGCCACGCTGCTTCTCACGCCTGAGAGAGAGCACCTGAGTGCGAAGAATTGAACTAAGTGCTTGGGAGAGAGTACGACAGATGAAAAATGCACATTTCCTTCCCTGAAGGACCTCAACATCCAAAGAACTAATGGTTTGGGATGGGGAACTAACAGGTAAAGTTGATTTACAAAGAGTGGGAGCAGGAGGAACACAAGGACGTAATAGGGTGGGGTATGAATATGTCAGGACGAAATGGCTGGTACTTCAATATAGTGTTGTATTAGGGTAGATCTTCAAATTAGACTTATGCTTCTGCAACTACATACCATTCCAGAACTTTGTGGGCCCAAAGGATATCCTGCAGACCACATCTGACTTATTGGTCCCGGGATCGATTTCTTCCTGTCCAAGAAATGTGCAGCTGCAGAAATAAAGAGCCATTTACTAGCTTAATACTATTGAATCATCCAACAGCACAAGATGGAACCAGAAAAAACACTATTAATACTCCTTGCAAAGCACTGGGAAAACAGAGTTATGAGAGAGGTTAAGTTGATGTTTGCAGAGGATGAAAGCACTAAATTACTCCTTTTACTAAGGGGCACTAATTATTTCCAAGTTTTATTATTGTTTAAACACCATAAATCTGAAACCAGGAAAATCTTGCAGGAAAGAAAATTTGGAAGACAGTGGTCAAAGAAAGAGATTTTGGTGAGGATTTACATCTTCTTAGGCCTTGGGGTCAAAAGTAATTAGCACACTTCTAAACAGGGAGAAGCAGCATGGCTTAGTAGAAAGAGTCTACGGGCTTGGGAATCAGAGGACCTACGTTCTAATTTCAGCTCTGCCACTTGCCTGCTGGGTGACGTTGGGCAAGTCATTAAACTTCTCTGTGCCTCAGTTTCCTCATCTGTAAAATGGGGATTCAGTACCTGTTCTCCCTCCTCCTCAGACTGTGAGCCCCGTGTGGGACAGCGACTCCGTCCAGCCTGATCATCTTGTATCTACCCCAGTGCTTAGTACAGTGCTTGGTAGATAGTAAATGCCTAAAGTGTACCCCAATTTTTATTACCAATGATTTACATTACCGTACTCTTCTTCCAAAGTGCCTAAACTCAAAATAATTACAGTAGAATCCACAGAGAATAGGCTCCCTAGAAGGATTCCCCTGAGCCAGGCTCTGTTCTAGCCCCAATCCCACCTGCTGAGTGTGGAGTTGATTTTTTTGTTCAGGTCACTTACTTGGTCCAGGGTTTGCACTTGTCAGTGGCAGAAAAGCTCTCGGAATAGTAGCCCAGAGGGCATGGCTCGCATGCCGTATCCCTGTTGGGCAATACTGTGGAATGAAAACAAATAATAAGCAATGGATAAGCAATATTCTTATTCTTCACACACACTCACTCACTCATACACAACTTTCACAGACTACAATTCAGGAAGCAGGAGCTGGGCCTGCATAGCAAGAGAGACTGATCTCTCCTAGTTCTCCAACCCAGGGCCATTAAACAGAGAAACCCCCCAGGACTGCCCAGGGGAGCTAAATGCAGGATCTGCACCCACCGCAAATCATAAGTTGGTGCTATGTGAACAACTAAATGGAGACGCTTTGGGTGATCGACTGGTTCTGTCTGTTTGTTATTTTGTCCCCCCAGCAAAGCTGCAGGCTTCTTGGGGGTAGGGATCGGGTCTATTTACTCTGCTGTACTCTCCCAAGAGGATAGCGCAGTGATCTGTACTGTCAGCACTCAATCAACTGAGACTGTGAGCCCCACGTGGAACAGAGACTGCATCCAACCGAACTACCTTGCACCTAACCCAGTGCTTAGTACGGTGCCTGATACATAGTAAGTGATTTACAATTACCATAAAAAAATTGAATACTATTGACTGGTTACTAAAAGCGGAACCACCCTTATTAAAAAATCATCAAAGAGCTCCTGGTTTCAGGGACAAGGTGCAGGAAGGAAAGGGAAGACCCTTTATTGCCCCTCCTTCTGCTTTGACCCAAATCCCTCAAGAGGAGCATTTCCAACTAAACTGTATCTGAGCTCCGTACTAAGGGCCCTCTGACAGAGAGCCCACCCGTAGCCTGTGCTTAGTGGACATCGTCAATTGGGCGATGAGGGGGCCGGCCTCACCTTCCAGCCACAACTCCTCTCTGAGCTGCCTCCGTTTCCCGGGCCCTGACTCAGAAGACAGTCTGAGACTGCTTCTGGTGGGCTACCCGGATACATATACCTGTATATATGTATGTATGTTTGTACATATTTATTACTCTATTTATTTATTTATTTTACCTGTACATATCTATTCTATTTATTTTATTTTGTTAGTATGTTTGGTTTTGTTCTCTGTCTCCCCCTTTTAGACTGTGAGCCCACTATTGGGTAGGGACTGTCTCTATATGTTGCCAACTTGTACTTCCCAAGTGCTTAGTACAGTGCTCTGCACACAGTAAGCACTCAATAAATAGGATTGATTGATTGATTGATTGACACACATTTGTTTCAAGTGACCGGACCGAATCTCCCGGGGCCGCCTCAAGTCTTGCTCTGAGGCGGGGGCAGCTGTGGAGAGGAATTCCCGCTAGGCCTCGGACCGCATCTCTCTCCCGCTCAGCTCCCCTCCCTGTCTCGTCCAATCGCCACTTCCAGATGGCCCTCCTCGCCACATACACGCCTCGCTTTCCCACCCGTTGGCGTTGAGCGGCCCCAGAGGAAGCAGATGGGCCTTACGCGGGTGCCTGGCCCCGAAGCCCGGCCCGCAGTCCCGATTGCGCCTGCAGCAGTCACAGTCGTCGCTCCAGTGGTAGCCCCGGGTGCAGGCGCACTGCCGCTGCGAGGTGCTGTTGCCGGGATGGACCACGACCAGCGCCTTGCCTGGGCCACGGCAAGAGGAAGAGCGGGAAGAAAGGAAGAAGATGACGGTCAGAACAGGCCCAATTCACAACCAGGGAGCACCACCGCCATCGCCCTCATTCACCTGCACCAAGGACTTGATGCCACCCACCTGGCCAAGGGAAGGGACAACCTCTCTCCTTAAGTGAGAGGAGGCCCCGCATTCCCAAGCACAGGCTTGGGAGTCAGAGGTCATGGGTTCTAATCTCAGCTTCCCAGACTGAAGCCCCTTCCCTCCTCTCCCCCTCGTCCCCCTCTCCATCCCCCCATCTTACCTCCTTCCCTTCCCCACAGCACCTGTATATATGTATATATGGTTGTACATATTTATTACTCCTAGGAGGCCTTCCCAGACTGAGCCCCTTCCCTCCTCTCCCCCTCGTCCCCCTCTCCATCCCCCCATCTTACCTCCTTCCCTTCCCCACAGCACCAGTATATATGTATATATGGTTGTACATATTTATTACTCTATTTATTTATTTATTTATTTATTTTACTTGTACATTTCTATCCTATTTATTCTATTTTGTTGGTATGTTTGGTTCTGTTCTCTGTCTCCCCCTTTTAGACTGTGAGCCCACTATTGGGTAGGGACTGTCTCTATGTGTTGCCAATTTGTACTTCCCAAGCGCTTAGTACAGTGCTCTGCACATAGTAAGCGCTCAATAAATACGATTGATTGATTGATTCTAATCTCAGCTCCGCCACATGTCTGCTGTGTGACCTTGGACAAGTCACTTCACTTCTCTGATCCTCAGTTACCACATCTGTAAAATGGGGATTAAGACTGTGAGCCCCATGCGGGACAACCTGATCACCTTGTTTCCCCCCCAGAGCTTAGAACAGTGCTTTGCACATAGTAAGTGCTTAACAAATGCCATTATTATTATTATTATTATTATTATTATTCCATGGTTGAACCCCTCCAGGACCTCCTCCTCTCCCCTCACCCTTTGCCCAGGGTCAAGCTAAAGGTAAACCTGATTTCACAGGTCTCATGGACGGCTGAATGATCCCAACGATAACCCATATACTAGACGGCTTGAGCTTGGAGGGTTTGGGGCAATTTGGCACTACAGCAGAGTCGGTGCAGGGAACATAGGTCCTCCCATTCTGGAGGCCCCTTCCGCTTACCTGAAACCCCAACCACTCTTGGCCTGAAATCCCGACCACTCCTGGAAGTTCCCCGTAACCAACTGGAAAAGGCATAGGAACCTCTCTTTGAGTCCACCCTACCCAAACACCATTGCCATAACTCCTCCCTCCTCTGCTCCCTGGCCAGCAGACTGTGAGCCCACTGTTGGGTAGGGACTGTCTTTATATGTTGCCAACTTGTACTTCCCAAGCGCTTAGTACAGTCCTCTGCACACAGTAAGCGCTCAATAAATACAATTGATTGATTGATTGGACCTTGGCATAAGTAGCAGATCTACAACCTCATTGAATTTAGATGTTGGTGTCTGTTCAGACAACATGAATAACATTAGGACACTGGGCGGTGACTCTCTCAGGCACTGAGGCCTGGAAAAAGATCTTACTGAATCTAATTTAATGTTTCATCACCAACTGAACAAATCATTTCATTTCTAGGAGACTACAGAGAATCAGGACCGACACAGGATGGTGACGAATAAAGTGATGGGTAATGATCGAGGGAGGGATCCTGTTTGATGGACGGAGGGGAGGAGAGGGTGGAATCGAGCTAATTCTGTGGTAGGTGGTCTTAGAGGTTGGTTGTTCCTCCCTCCTTGGGTTGTCTTCCTCGCTGAGGACTCTAAGCTCTTCAGGGGCAGGGACTATCTTCAATCTACAACTCCTCTCTATACTCCCAGGTATCTAGTGCAGTGCTGGCTGTAGGCCAGGCCCTCAAAAAATGAAAGGCGTGAAAACAAAAGGAACCATTAGTTTACCCACTGGGCCTACTTGCCTTCTCCCAACCAACAACTTGCACTCCACACCCACCCATTAGAAACAGAATCGGAGGGCCAAAGCACCGGCCTGAGAGTCAGAAGGACCTGGGTTCTAACGCCAGCTCCGCCACGCGTCTGCTATGTGATCTTGGGTGAGTCACTTAACTCCTCTGGGCCTCAGTTACCTCATCTGTAAAATGGGAAAGAGTGTGAGCCCCAACAGTGCCAGAGCTTAGAACAGTGCTTTGCACATAGTATGCGCTTAATAAATGCCATTATTATTATTATTATATTATGTGGCACAGGGAGTATGTCCAACCTGACTAACTTATAACTACCCTAGTGCTTAGAACAGTGCTTGGCACATAGTAAGTGCTTTACAAGTACCATTATTATTATTATTATTGTTAATAATAATTATTATTATTATCAAGGCAGAAACTCCTCACATCAGGCAGAAACTCCTCACCCTGGACTTCAAGGCTCTCCATCACCTCGCCCCCGCCTACCTCACCTCCCTTCTCTCCTTCTACAGCCCAGCCCGCACCTTCCGCTCCTCCGCTGCTAATCTCCTCACCGTGCCTCGTTCTCGCCTGTCCCGCCATCGACCCCCGGCCCACGTCATACCCCGGGCCTGGAATGCCCTCCCTCTGCCCATCCGCCAAGCTAGCTCTCTTCCTCCCTTCAGGGCCCTACTGAGAGCTCACCTCCTCCAGGAGGCCTTCCCAGACTGAGCCCCTTCCTTCCTCTCCCCCTCGTCCCCCTCTCCATCCCCCCATCTTACCTCCTTCCCTTCCCCACAGCACCTGTATATATGTATATATGTTTGTACATATTTATTACTCTATTTATTTATTTATTTTACTTGTACATATCTATTCTATTTATTTTATTTTGTTAGTATGTTTGGTTTTGTTCTCTGTCTCCCCCTTTTAGACTGTGAGCCCACTGTTGGGTAGGGACTGTCTCTATATGTTGCCAATTTGTACTTCCCAAGCGCTTAGTACAGTGCTCTGCACATAGTAAGCGCTCAATAAATACTATTGATGATGATGATGATGATGATTAAGGGAATTAAATTCTTTCTGGGATCCATGTTTTAGTGAAACAGAAAGCCCCCAAACTAACAGCCTGGTACTTGGTGAATGACGAGAACCTGGGCCAGGCGGGAGGCAATCAGGAGAAGCTAACCCCACCACTGCCCCACTGAGACCCTCAGGACCAAGAGGTTGGTTGTTCTTGGCCCTTGTCCTGAAGGAGCTGAGCAACTCACCGTGGCTAACTTACCCGCATCGCAAACTCTTTGCAATAGGCATTTATCCTCTTCGTTCCACGTGTCTAAGTATTCATCTGGGCCGCAGGGGGAGCACACACTTTCAGAAGCAGCAGTGCACTTGGCAGACATGAACGTCCCTTAAAGAGGAAATAATTCATTCATTCATTCATTCAATCGTATTTATTGAGCACTTACTGTGTGCAGAGCACTGTACTAAGCGCTTGAGAAGTACAAGTCGGCAACATATAGGGACGGTCCCTACCCAACAATGGGCTCACAGTCAAGAAGGGGGAGACAGACAACAAAACAAAACATGTGGACAGGTGTCATGTCATCAGAATAAATAGAAATAAAGCTGGATGCACATCATTAACAGAATAAATAGAATAGTAAATAGAGTGATAAATCTGTACAAACATATATACAGGTGCTGTGGGGAAGGGAAGGAGGTAGGGCGGGGGGGGATTGGGAGGAGGAGAGGAAAAAGGGGGCTCAGTCTGGGAAGGCCTCCTGGAGGAGGTGAGCTCTCAGTAGGGCTTTGAAGGGAGGAAGAGAGCTAGCTTAGCAGATGTGCGGAGGGAGGGCATTCCGGGCCAGGGGGAAGACGTGGGCTGGGGGTCGATGGCAGGACAGGCGAGAATGAGGTACAGTGAGGAAGTATCCCGGCAGCTCGTCGGACTACCTAGTTCCAGGTCCCCCCACGACCTGGCCTTCCCTTTGAGCCTGAAAACGACTTGCATTTTAATTTCCCAAGTGTTTAGAACAGTACTCTGCACACAGTTAAGCCCTCAGTCAAAACCACTGGTTGACTGAAGCCCAACAGCAGGGGTTCTAAGGGTGAGCTTGGCAAGACACTGAGGCACCGCTCTGATAGAGGGGCCTCTGGTCACAGGCAAATGACCACCTCTGAAATGGGCTCATCTAACCCCAGAGCTGCCGGGTCCCAGACAGTCCAAGGAGGAATGGGAAAGACAGAGCGACCAACCACTGGGGTGACTCTTCCCCTGGCTTAGGGCCACCCCCAAAGGGGAAGGAAGGGCTTCCACCCGCATCACTGCGGCAGCTTTCCCACTCCACACAACCTTGTTTGACCCCGGAAGTTGACGGAAGAGGCTTGAGGTTTTCACGGTCACACCCATCGCCCCTTCAAGAAGGCGTCCTGAGCTCCAACTGAGCGCATAGTACTGTACTCCACCCTTGGAAGACCGTGCCCCAGAGATAGATGACACAATCCCTGCCCAAGGCCATTCGCCAGGACCCAATTGGGGGTCCCCAGGAAGATGGAAGGTGTTCCCGAAATGCTTACCAGGTTCGCATTTGTTACAGCATCGTCTGGACTGCTCATAATGCCTTTCGCTGCTGCACGGAGGGGTGATGGATGATGACCTCTGAAGAGAGGACAAACAATCAAGTGAGCAAGTTTCAGGGGAGAACTTGGCTTATTTCTGACAAACTCAAATAAACACAGCATTCTTGAGTCTGGCTGCTGCCTTGTCAGTCAGAAACCCGAAGGCTCTACCATTTTCCAAGCAAGCAAGTTTGCCCAAGGATTTGCAAAAATAAACATTATTATATTCAAGCTTATTCGAACATTAAGAAAACTCCAAGTTACTGAGTGAAACTACCTGTGGGATGAATGGAAATAGATGGTGGGATTGGTTTATTTTAGTTGCTCTCAATTACCTGTTGGCAAACAGAGTACCCTTCCAGAAATGAGCGACGTGATAACGTAATGGTTAGATCGCTAGCTACCGTTGGGTCTCTCGATGCTTTTCAATTGTTCCTACACTCGATTTTAATTAGAGTACTGACTGCAATGACAATACAGACACGAATGAACCCACTGGTAATAAGCAATATGGAAAAAGCGGCCCTCTGCAAACACAGATCAATTTTCTCTTTGCCTCAGAAACGTTTCAACACCCAAGGGAAAAAAACTTCACTTCTAGCAACTTGGTCACCCTTGCCTTTGGAAGAGTGTTCAGGGCACTGGTGGTCTCAGCTAGAAATGTTGCAGCTCACAAGACCACAGGGACCCAGTCAGGTTAGACAGCAGGAAACTGAAGTTTTTCACTTCAGAACATGGTTGGCAGTGGTTGCCCAGGCCCTTGAACGTAAGTTGGTGGGAAGTGTCCAGGGGAAGAGAGTCAGAAGAACGCCGGAGCCATCATGGGGCTATGCACACAGTAAGTGCTCAATAAGTACGATTGACTGGCTAACTATCATCAATCGTATTTATTGAGCGCTTACTATGTGTAGAGCACCGTACTAAGTGCTTAGCACTGTACTAAGCGCTTAGCACTGTACTAACTATGCCAGAGCTACACTGGAGCCAGCTGGAGCTACAGCTGAGCCACACTGGAACCAGTCAGGCTTCCATGAATGCAGGGCTCACAGCTGCATTGACAACCATTACATGTGAAGCAGTGTGGCCTAGTGGGTATAGCATGGGCCTGGGAGCCAAAAGGACGTGTGTTCTAATCCGGGCTCCACTACTTGTCTGCCATTTGACCTTGGGCAAGTCACTTCACTGCTCTTTGCCTCAGGTACCTCATCAGTAAAATGGGAATTAAGACTGTGAGCCCTCTGTGGGGCAGGGACTGTGTCCAAACTATTTAACTTGTATCTACCCCACGCTTAGCAGAGTGCCTGGCAAGTGGTAAGCGTTTAACCTCTCCCAAGCACTTAGTACAGCGTTCTGCACATAATAAGTGCTCGATGAATACCACTGATTGATTAACTAATACTATTAAAAAAATCTAATCAGAACACGGTGTGAGAAATGCATTGAAAATGATACGCTGTGACACTCGTGACTGGGCCTCACATTTGTCAGCAATTACCTGTGAGTTGCACAACGTTCACACACATCTCAGTGTTGGCTATTTGCAAACCCTTCTTCAGGGCACATGTGAAACAGTCCTTCTGAAAACCCTGGGCGAAGGGTCCAAGACCTGCAGGAAGTCCGGGTCGGCTGGCTGGAAATTTGGCAGAATGGCTTTCTAGTGTTACTCCATGGGACTCTGACCGGAGTGTGTGTGTCGGGGGGGGAGTGGGGTCAGTGGGCTTCCGGAGTACAGATGCATCATCTTGGGAGATGAAAAGTGGAGGAAGGAAGTGTGAATGAGGCAGAAAAGCAGGCCAGGCCAATGCAAATTTTGTGGCCCAAATCGAATTTTGGTGGATCCAGTGATGTCTGGAAACCATTGGAAGGCTGATGTAAGAGACAAATGAGATAAAAGCATGTGGTTTCTCCATTTCAGGGGTCAGAGGATATCAACTGCTTGGAACCCTGCAACCAGTTAAACTAACCTGTGTTACATTTGTGTGAAGGGGATTTTTAGGGGATTTTTTTTTTTTAAGCAAGGGCTCCCCTCCCCAAATGAGGGCATGGTGTAAAGCAGTCTGAAAATATTTCAGAATACTTCCGTAAGGAATACAGAATCAGAACCTCACTAAGGGCTGGGACCTCCCTCAACAACTAAGGCCTTTACACGACTCATTTAGCCTCCCTAATACATGTTCTCACTAATCCAGAATCTTAATACTTCTGAGGCTGTGTGGTGAGGCAGCTTAGAGTTTTGGGAAGTGGTGAATTCAAGTTTAGGAGTTTTTTTAATGGTATTTATTAAGCACTTACTATGTGCCAGGTACTGTTCTAAGTACTGGAGTAGATATAAGGTAATCAGGTTGGACACTGTCCATGTCCCACATAGGTCTCACAGTCTTAATCCCCCTTTTACAGGTGAGGTAACTGAGGCCCAAGGAAGTGAAGTGACTTGCCCAAGGCCACACAGCAGACAAGTGGCAGAGGCAGGACTAGAACTCAGGTCCTTCTGACTCCCAAGCCCATGCTCTACACACTAGGCAACACTGCTTCTCATTTTTGAACAGCTCTTGCCGGCTTTACCAAAAAAACAGGTGCAGAAGGCTTGATGGAGGTTTCCCCCTCTAACTCGCTGTTCCTGGACCTCCCTGAAGTGGAGTCAGTCAGTCAGTCACTCCATTGCATTTATTGAGCAATTACTGTGTGGAGAATACACTATAACAATAGACAGACACATTCCCCGCCCACGATAGGTCTACAAACCTTCCGGGGAGCCACCCCAACCTGATCATCCAGCAGCTCTCCAACACAGAAGTGGAAAATCCCACTTCCAACGCTCCAGGCTGAGTTGGAACGGAGACCTGCTTTATTCTTTAGTCAGGATGTTCATTTTCCCTTTACTTCCCAAAGGGTTCATTTTCAGGCCTCCAAGATTAGAATTTTTATATCTGATCAAATTTTAAATTTATATAATAATAATAATTAGTTAATGTGCATGATTAACATTTTGATTAACTATACTGGGCACCGAGCAAAGCCTTTTTTTTTTAATGGTTATTTGTTAAGCGATTACTATGTGCCAGCCACTGCTCTAATTGCTGGGGTAGACACAAAGTAATTAGATTGGACGTAGTCCATATCCCACATGGGGCTCACCCTCTTAATTCCCATCTTACAGATGAGGTAAATGAGGCACAGAGGAAGGGAAGGGACTTGCCCAAGGTCACACAGAAGACAAGTGGTAGAGTTGGAATTAGAACTCAGGTTCTTTTGACTCCCAAGCCTGTGCTCTAACTACTAGACCATACTGCTTCTCTGCCCACCATTCATTCATTCATTCGCATTTATTGAGCACTTGTGTGCAGAGCACTGTATTAAGCACTTGAGAGAGTACAATATAACAGACACATACCCTGCCCACAATACGTTTACAGTCTAGAGGGGGTCAGAAGGAAAAGGAGAATTCTGCATTCGATTGACTTCTTGTCTCACTAGCGGACTCACTCCAAGTCCGCTCTGATTCCTTGAGAGACACCTGGGCAGTATTGGAGTAAACACTTCTCACGGTGATTTTTGAGAAGAAATAACAACAAGCTTGAATGTTTTCCTTGTCTCTTTTCCTTTGATTCTTCAAACCGTAACTAGAACTTTGCTTGAACGGATCACGAACAAGTATGAATAGCCTTGCCCCAAGGGAGGAATGATCAATCAATCAATCAATGGCATTTATCGAGCATTTACTGTGTGCAGAACACTAAGCATCTGGGAGAACACAATACAATAAAGTTGGTAGACATGCCTGCTGCCCCAAAGGCGCTTACGATCTAGAGGGGAGACAGACGTCAAAGTAAATTATGGATAAGAAGCAGTATGGCTTAGTGGAAAGAGTCCGGGTTGGGAGTCAGAGGATGTGGGTTCTAATCCCACCTCCACCACTTGTCTGCTGTGTGACTTTGGGCAAATCACTTAACTTCTCTGGGCCTCAGTTACCTCATCTGTAAAATGGGGATTAAAAGCGTGAGCCCCATGTGGGACAACCTGATTACCCTGTATCTACCCCAGTGCTTAGAACTGTGCGTGGCACATAGTAAGCACTTAACAAATACCATCATCATCATCATCATCATCATAAGGTAAACGGCCAAATTTAAGAATACGAGGACCAGACAGCATCATCCAGAAGGGGCCCCACAGGGAAGGGAAGGAGGGGAGGTGGGCAGCCAGTCCCTGGAGCAGTCCCTCACCCACCCCACAACCCCTGCCACCTCTGCAGGAGACCGGCCTCACCCCGGAATAACCGGTAGAGCGTGGGGAAAGTGGAGCTGTTCGGGAGGAAGGGTTCCTGAAGCTTCCCTGGGCCTTCCCAATAGTTTCTCCTGCAACGGTCTGAATTTCCCTCGTTGTCTGCAACGGACTCCTGTTGTTCTGTCAGTCTGCCCTCCCCCGCTTAGTCTGTGAACCCTTGTGGGGCAGGAACTGTGTCTGGATTGCTTATCAGTACCTGCCCCAGCACTTGGCACAGTGCCTGGCACATGCAGTAAGCACTTACTGACTAGCACGATCTATCAGTTGCAAGGATCTGTCAGAAATGTTCAATCAGAAACCCAGATTTTGCAGAGGCTGATTGCAGGATGGAACTCCTATCCCTAATCTTGAGCAAATGTCTATTTTGGGTTCTGTCCACTAACCTCACTACCATACACGTTGCCTGTCTCTGAGTCCACTATCTCGCTCCGCTGAAAACTCACTAACGCACTCTGTAGATAAAGGAGCACCTCTCAATCTGGAAAATAAATGAGGGGGTTTCCAGGGATTTTAAATATCACTGGTGGGGATCATTATGAGGAGGAGGAGGATAAATGAGTCTAAAGGAACAGGATCAGATTTCTATATGGCACAGCCCCAAATAAAGATTTCCTCCTACATGCTGTGAGAGAACAACCCACCCTGTTAACAACACCACTGCCCGTCAGAAAAATCTGATCCGGTACTGATTCTAGAATGAAACTCTTCCTTGGGAAGAGATGAGTTATCTCCGTGAGAGAAGTTAACTCTGCGAGGCCCAGGGACAAAGAATGAAGCCTCAAGCCATAGGTGACTGAGCTTACTGGCTTACTCACAGTTAGTACTTAATTTGCCATAGTAGCAGAGCAGGCAACTCCCCTCTTACCAGGGGAGTTGTGTTCCTGACAAATTTGCATTGAGGTAAACTTGCATTACAGTACATAGGCCTTGACTGTCTCCCCAGGCAGGCCCCCAGACTGTGACTTTCATTCATTCATTCATTCAATCATATTTATTGAGCTCTTACTGTGTGCAAAGCAATGTTCTAAGGACTTGGGAGAGTTCAGAATAACAAGACGCATATGCATTCCCTGCCTACGACGAGTTTACAGTCTAGAGGACTTCTGACCCAGCTCTGTGTTCCATCTGTCCAGACAGGTGTTTCTTGTCAAAAGAAACTTCCCGAAAAAAAAGCAGCTCATCGAAAACGTGTATGAAAAACACACGCTATGAAAAGGCTGGGTGTAGCAGATGGTGGAGGGCGGCCCAGTGGATAGAGCACAGGCCTGGGAATCAGAAAGGCCTAGGTTCTAATTCCAGCTCTGCCGCACATCTGCTGTGTGACCTTGGGCAAGTCACTTCACTTCTCTGTGCCGCAGTGATCTCACCTGTAAAATAGCAGATTAAGACTGTGAGCCCCACGTGGGACACGGGTCCGACCTGATGGCTGACTTGCCCAAGGTCACACAGCAGAGAAGGGGCAGAGCCAGGTTTAGGACCCAGGTCCTTCTGACTCTGAGGCCGGGGCTCTATCCAGTAGGCCACGCTGCTTACTTCCCTAGGCGATCTCAACAGTGTGATAAATTCTTTCCTCTGGAGAGATTTGCCTTAGTGCTTTCAGTGAGAGTAGCATAAGAGCTCCTCAAGTCCCACTTGGTTTCCCAGGCAAACAGCAATGCGTTAGAACCAGTTCTCCCCTGATGCATACCCCTAATCACCTATCTGTAGCCTGCGTGCTGTCACTGGAAACAATTGTAGCTAGCTCTCTTCCTCCCTTCAAGGCCCTACTGAGAGCTCACCTCCTCCAGGAGGCCTTCCCACACGGAGCCCCCTCCTTCCTCTCCTCTTTATCCCCCTCTCCATCCCCCCCACCTTACCTCCTTCCCTTCCCCACAGCACCTGTATATACGTATATATGTTTGCACATATTTATTACTCTATTTTACTTGCACATATTTATTCTATTTATTTTATTTTGTTAATAGGTTTTGTTTTGTTCTCTGTCTCCCCCTTCTAGACTGTGAGTCCACTGTTGGGTAGGGACCGTCTCTATATGTTGCCAACTTGTACTTCCCAAGTGCTTAGTACAGTGCTCTGCACACAGTAAGTGCTCAATAAATATGATTGATTGACTGATTGATTGTAGCTGGAAAAAATAGCTGGGTCTTGGCTAGTTCACAGCACAAATGAGCCTGAATCTTAACACTTCCTGCCCCACCAAGGGCATTCAGGAAGTGCCCAAACGCACAATGCCCTGTCCTGACAGAGTCACCTGGGGTTGTTGGGCAGGGACTGGCTCTATATGTTGCCGATTTGTACTTCCCAAGTGCTTAGTACAGTGCTCTGCATACAGTAAGCGCTCAATAAATACGACTGAATAAACGAATGAACTGGGTCTACGAGTACAAGAGGGGATGGAAGCAGAGAAGAAGCATTGCCTACTGGTTAGAGCACAGGCCTGGGAGTCAGAAGGGCCTGGGTTCTAATCTGGCTCCCCCACGTGTCAGCTGGGTGACCTTGAGCAAGTCTCTTAACTTCTTTGTGCCTCAGTTACTTCATCTGTAAAATGGGGATTAAGAATGTGAGCCCCATGTGGGCTAGATTCTAGACTGTGAGCTCGTCATGGGCAGGGAATGTGTCAGTTGTATTGTATTCCCCCAAGCACTTAGTACAATGCTCTGCACACAGTAAGTGCTCAATAAATGTGATGGAATGAAAGAATGAATGAATGTGGGACATATCCAAACCTGATTATCTCCTATCTGCCCCAGTGCTTAGTATAGTATAGTACCCGGTATATAGTAAGCGCTTAACAAAATACCCTTAAAAAGAAGACAGCACAGTGAAATCTGCCCCAGCCCAAGAGATGCCACCCCTCCCAGCGCTTAGAACAGTGTTTTGCACATAGTAAGCGCTTAATAAATGCCATTATTATAAAAATGCAAAGACTATCCCAGAATGGCTTTCATGGAGCCACAGGAGGAGCAAGCAACTCCGAGGTGGGATATGAGAAGAACTTGTCTCTTCCCTCTCCGTCTGGGAAAACTTCATGAAGGGGACGAAGGGTTTTCTGAGGCTTCCAAAGAAGGGGAGCCTAATACTTGGCAAAGCTGGGGAGAGGGGCATTCCGTGCATGGGGAGTGGTGTGTACAGAGGCACGGAGCCAAGAGGGAAGAAAAGGGAGTGGTGAGGTAGAATGGGGCTCAGTGGAGGGAGGGGGCCAGACAATGGGGAAGCACAAAGAACAGGTAACCCCAGTAGAGGTTAGTACAGTGCTCTGCACACGTTAACACTCAAAAAATACCACTGACTGATTGCTGGATTGAGGTCGCTGTGGAAGACTGACTTGAACATAGAAGGTGATGGGGAATCGCCAGTCATCCTTGTATTTCTTGAGTGCGTGAGCCCCAAGTGCCATACCATGCCCTTGGGAGAGAACATCAGAAGCAAAACACATGTTCCTTGCCCTTAAGGAGCTCACAATCTAATGTTTCCAGGAAAGGGGCTGATTTCCAGAGTATCAGGGGAAGAAAACCTGAAGGGCAGTAGATGAATTACGTTTCTAGGGGACCGTGGTGGAGGCGGGGAAGCCAGTGAGGAGGTGGGAGACGTCCGGTCTAGAGATGACCAGGGTCTGCATTGGTCACTGGGCCAAGGAGATGGACCCGCAGGATTGAGGGGAGCAAAGTCACAAACAACTGACAAAGGACCTACTGGAGTATCACCCTGGAGAAGGAAAGGTTAGAAAACCGATCAGTGGTATTCACTGAGCGCTTACTGTATACAGAGCGCTGTAAGCGTGCAGTAAATATGACTGAATGAATGAATGTACTAAGTGCTTGGGAGAGTACATTTTAATAGAGTTAGTAGACACATTCCCTGCCCACAAGGAGCATGCAGTCAAGAGGGGGAGACAGACATGACAATAAATTACAGATAAGCTCGGCCAATTGTCAGCCGTGTGACTTTGGGCAAGTCACTTAACTTCTCTGGGCCTCAGTTCCCTCATCTGCAAAATGCAGATGAAGACTGTGAGCCCCCCGTGGGGCAACCTGATCGCCTTGTATCCTCCCCAGTGCTTAGAACACTGCTTTGCACATAGTAAGGCGCTTAATAAATCCTATCATTATTATAAGCACCCAAGAGCTGTGGGGCTGAGGGTGGGGTGAATAAAGGGTCCAAATGCAAGGGCAGAAGAAGAACTGGCTCTCTAGACTGTGAGCTGGTTGTGGTCAGGGAATGTGTCCGTTTATTATACCGTACTCTTCCAAGCACTCAGTGCAGTGCTTTGCACACAGTGAACCCTCAATAAATACTATTGAATGACTGCAGCATGAAGAGAAGGGAGGATGGCATTCCCACACCACCACCCTCACAGATCAAAATCTCACCATCAGTTGGAATCCTCAAGTGCCATGCTTCCCAATTAACATGGGGAACTTGATGCTAGGCTAGTCAATACCTCTTTCCCTTTAGAAGTTACTGTTTGATTGCCCAGTCCCTCCCACATTTACCACAACAGAAGCAAGAGTGTGGTCTCTGCCCTCAAGGAGAAGGCGGATTCAAAACACATAAGGCTTAAAATCATATAAAGCTTGAAACACTCCTGTATTTATGAAGCGCTCAATAGAAGCCATGGATGGACTGACTGATGGATCACATCTTCCCCAAGAGGCTTTTGCTGTTAATTGCTCACCTCCCCAACCTTAGCCCTGCTAGTCCAGTACTAGTCCTAATCCTAGCCCCCCTCCTGGATCACCTGGCTCTTCTCCTACTACGACCTTGTACATATTTACTATTCTATTTATTTTGTCAATGATGTGCATCTAGCTTTACCTCTATTTATTCTGATGACACCTGACCACAGGTTTTGTTTTGTTGTCTGTCTCCCCCTTCTAGACTGTGAGCCTGTTGTTGGGTAGGGACCAACTCTATATGTTGCCAACTTGTACTTCGCAAGCACTTGGTACAGTGCTCTGCACACAATAAGCGCTCAATAAATATGACAATGAATTGAATGAATGAACGCAGCCCACACACTTTGCTCCTCTAATGCCAACCTACTCACTGTACCTCGGTGCCATCTATCTCTCTGCCGACCTCTGGCCTGGAAAGCCCTCCTTCTTCATATCCAACAGATAATGACTCTCCCCACCTTCAAAGCCTTATTGAGAAGCTTATTATAGAGAGGCAGCGTGGCTCAGTGGAAAGAGCACGGGCTTGGGAATCAGAGGTCAGGGGTTCGAATCCCGACTCTGCCACATGTCTGCTGTGTGACCTTGGGCAAGTCACTTAACTTCTCTGGGCCTCAGTTAGCTCTTCTGTAAAAATGGGGATGAAGACTGTGAGCCCCATGTGGGACAATCCGCTTGCCTTGTATCCGCCCCAGTGCTTAGAACACTGCTTTGCACATAGTAAGTGCTTAACAAATGCCATTATTATTATTATTATTATTATTATTAATGAAAGGCACAGCTCCTCCAAGAGACCTTCCCGGTCTAAGCCTCCATTTCCTCTTCTTTGACTTCCTTCTGTGTGGCCCTGATTTGCTCCCTTTGTTCACCTCTCCCTCAGTCCCACAGCACTTAATAATTTATTTATTTATATGAATGCCTGTCTCCCCCTCTAGACTGTAAACTTGTGGGCGGGGAATGTGTGTACCCTATAACTCTGTTATATTGCACTCTCCCAAGTGCTTTGTACTGTGCTCTGTGCACAGTAAGTGCTCAATAACAACGATTGATTGGCTGATAGTCCCAACGCCCAACTACCACCTCAACACTTCCACACTGCCTAAGGACTTGAGGACTCCCTCCGGACCCCCACCACTCCATAGCATCTTTAAACTCCGTTGTTTCTCCTTGCCTGTAATTTATGTCAGTGTCTAACTCTCCTGCTAGACTGAAACCCCCTTGAGGGAGGGTATTGTGTCTACTCTCTACATTCTACTCCCCAGAGTGCTTAGTACAGAGCTTGGCATACTTGCAGTAAGTGCTCAGCAAATATTAGGTTGATTGATAAACTCATAAAAACTCATAACCTCACTATTCACTCACTCTACACTACTATGTAATGTTCAAACTATGAAATACTAAACCTTTTTAGATTTCTACATAGAGAGCACTTAAATACCACAATGATTATTATTTTTTTAAAAAACAACCCATCACCCCTGCACAGTTGCTGAAGTCTGGCCTGGAATGCCCTCCCTCCTCAAATCCGACAGACAGTTACTCGCCCTGGCTTCAGAGCCTTATTGAAAGCACATCTCCTCCAAGAGGCCTTCCCAGACTAACCCCCACTTTTCCTCATCTCCCACTCCCTTCTGTGTCGCGCTGCCTTGCTCCCTTTGCTCTTCCACCCACCCAGCCCCACAGCACTAATGTAACTATCTGTCATTTTATTTATTTGTATTGATGTCTGTCTCCCCCCTCTAGACTGCAAGCCCATTATGGGTAAGGAATGTGACTGTTCATTGTTGTATTGTACTCTCCCAAGCGCTTAGTACAGTGCTCTGCACACAGTAAGCACTCAATAAATACGATTTAATGAACTGAATGAATGAAGTCAGCGTACCCTTCCTTAGCTGGCTCAAGTCTCTTAATCAATGACCTTTTTCTCAATCTAGCAGCCACAGGAAGGGATACACATGATTCAGTGTTTCAACTTTTCCATACAGAGTCAGGGATGATCCAGTTTTTGGCACAGTGATGGTGGATAGTTTGCTCCTCATTTCTAGAAGAATCAGGCTAGGGGGTGGTGTAGGGGGTAGCAGGGATGCATAGCATGCAAATGGTGGGTGGTGGAACTCTACAGGGGCTGGAGAAGGGATAGAGGGATTGGGCCCAATTCCTTTAGGTCTGGGAGCCATGGGACTCCTCCATTTCACAGCGACCCTAAACTCACAATAGTCGCCGGGCTTCATGGCCACCATCCTCCCGGACTGCAGTCCATCAGCGGCCCTCATTCCAGGTTCGATTGTCGCTCTTGGTTCAAAAGAAAACTCTTCTCGGTTACTGCTGAGAGGGACCACAGGTGGCTACCTCTGGGAGGCGGCAGATGCCGTGACTCGTTTTAGCTACTAATGAGCCAAGGGTAAGCCTAAGAAATCGGAAGCCCCAAGTTCAAATGTTCCAAACCGAAGCAGACTATCGTAAGAGTGAGGTCAGACTGTCATAAAAGATGTCTAACACACTTGAAACTACGATAAGGGACGGGCACACATCTCAGTGTGGGAGAAGAGTAGAAGCTTTATGATGTAACCACTATGAATAGGACAACAGGCACTAAACTAATGCACAAATACTCATTTTCTCCTTGGGGTAGCCACAGAGAGATGCACTCTATGCGGACAGATCTTATTTGCAGGAAATGAAAGACTGGCCTCTCAACCCAGAGGAGAGAAGATGTTTTTGAAATATGGCTAGGCAGAGTCTGGTCTGGGCCAAGCCAAAGAGCTCCCAGAGTGTCCCCTGGGGGGTTCAGTTGCACCCACCCCCTCGCTCTCATCTATATCGCCAGATTCATGGTTCAGAAACAGAAAGGGGGAGTTGTAGTCAGGCTGTATTCTTATAAGTAGATCATAAAGACAACTGTATATTTACATCCAGAAGAATACACACGAAGCAGATATTGGCATGGAACTTCACCACCAACTGCATTATTCATTAATCAGTTGTATCGATTGAACGCTTACTGTGTGCTGAGCACCGCTCTAAGCACTAGGAAGAGTACAATATAACAGAGTTGGTGGACATGTTCCCTACCCTCAACAAGATCACAGTCTAGAGGGTGAGACAGACATTACGGATATTTGTTGTCTGCCTCCCCCTTCTAGACTGTGAGCCCGTTGTTGGGTAGGGATTGTCTCTCTCTGTTGCCAAACTGTACTGCCCAAGTGCTTAGTACAGTGTTCTGCACACAGTAAGTGCTCAATACAATTAAATGAATGTGCACGTAAGTGCTGGACGGTGAAAAAACGGGATAGAAAGAGCATCGACTCTTCTGAAAAGTGGAGTTGGAGAAGGTTTTTGTGAATACCATGGAATGCCCGAAAAACAAACAAATGGGTTTTGGAGTAGACTGAGCCAAAGTGATCTTTGGCAGG
Source organism: Tachyglossus aculeatus (assembly GCF_015852505.1). Classification (NCBI taxonomy): domain Eukaryota; kingdom Metazoa; phylum Chordata; class Mammalia; order Monotremata; family Tachyglossidae; genus Tachyglossus; species Tachyglossus aculeatus. Next base: position 34,731,610 of record NC_052099.1, on the reverse strand, counting down.
CCAAATGACTCGATTTAGATTAGCATATTTTAGACACATCATCGGGAGGACTAATTCTCTGAAGAAGACATTAATACTCGAAAATGTCCAGGAAAAATGTGGAAGAGGCAAACCAGCAGCAGGATGGATAGAAACCATAACGACGATAATGGAAGAACCGTTAGGAAGTTTAAAGATTATGTCAGAAGACAGGACATTCTGGAGAAAATATATCCATAGAGTCACCATGAATTGCAAATGACTTGAAGGCATTTGATGATAATAACAATAATAATAATAATTTGAGTGCTGTGGGGCTGAGGGAGGGGTGAATAAAGGGTGAAAATCCAAGTGCAAGGGTGACACAGAAGGGAGTGGGAGAAGAGGAAATAAGGTCTTAATCAGGGAAGCCCTCCCGCCCCCCTTGGAGGAGACACACTGTTCTGTTTACATTGTGTTCTATTCCTAGTTCTATTCCTATAGATCACAAAGTTCTATTCACATTATAAGTGTGAACAGAAGCAGCATAACATAATGGGAAGAACAGGGGCCTAGGAGTGAGAGGACCTGGGTTCTAATCCTAGCTCCACCACGTACCTTCTGTGGGACCTTGGGCAAGTCACTGAACTTCTCTGGACCTCAGTTCCCTCATCTGCAAAATGGGGATTTAATACCTGCTCTCCCTCCTACTTAGACTGTGATCTCCGTGTATCTACCCTAGCACTTAATACGGTGCTTGACCCATAGTAAGCCCTTAATCAATCAATCGTATTTATTGAGCGCTTACTGTGTGCAGAGCACTGTACTAAGCGCTTGGGAAGTACAAGTTGGCAACATATAGAGACAGTCCCTACCCAACAGTGGGCTCACAGTCTAAAAGACTAATAAATACCTCAATTATTATTAGTAACAACGATGATAACAATAATGACAATGATAATAATAATAAGATCTAGGAGAGAAAACTATCTACCCAAAGGGCCACCTTCTATTCCCCCTCTAGACTATCGTCTGTGTCGGACTGTCAGCTTTGCTCTCCATGGAAGTGTGTGGGAAGACAAGCAATGCGAGCATGTGTTCCAGGAATGCTGAGCCCCATGGGAGAAGGGCAGTGGAAGTCCGGTCCGGAGGACAGGGCGGCCCCGCAGCTCCAAAAACCCAGCAGCACATTCCCCAGAGACAGACTTCCCAGGCGAGCCCTGGCCCGTCTGTGCCCCTAACATTCAGGAAACAGTCGGGCCGCTCTTTCTCCAGGTGTGCATCCGAGGGGAGTGAGGAGGAGGAGGAGGAGGAGGAGGAGGAGGAAGGGGAGCAGTGTTGAGGAGAGGAGGGCGTCGGGGAGGCAGGAGCAGCAAGATGACACAGTGGGCCTCAGAGAAGCTACAACCCTGGTACGGCCTCAGCAGCTGGAGGAGCATGTTTTATCAGTCAGTCAATTGTATTTACTGAGCATTTACTGTGTGCAGTACACTGTACTGAGAGTTTGGGAGAGTACAACATAATTAAAAAACAGACACATTTCCTGCTCACAACGAGCTTACAATCTAGAGGGGGAGACAGATGTTAAGATACATAAATACAATTACAGATATGAATATAAGTGCTGTGGGGCTGGGCGGGGGGATGAATGAAGGGAGCAAGTCAGGGTGATGCAGAAGGGAGAGGGAGAAGAGGATCGGAGGGCTTCATCAGGGAAGGCTTCTTGGGGTGTTGCCAACTTGTACTTCCCAAGCGCTTAGTACAGTGCTCTGCACACAGTAAGCACTCAATAAATACGATTGATTGATTGATTCAATAAGGCTTTGAGGCAGAGGAGAGTAATTGTCTGTCAGATACGAGGCGAGAGAGTGTTTTCCAGGCCAGAGGCAGGATGTGGGCGAGCGGTCGGCGGCGAGATAGACGAGATGGAAGGACGGTGAGAAGGTGAGCATTAGAGGAGTGAAGTATGCGGGCTGGGTTGTAGAGGAAGAGTAGCGAGGTGAGGTAGGGGATATATGTCAGCGTGTTCACATTCTAGTGCCCAGCAGGTATTCTGATGAAGTGCTCAACAAATACCACTGATTGATTGATTGATTGATTGATTTCCCCTATAAACAGGCACCTCTAATCCCCGATCTGCCTGGTACTCGAGGGTAAAGAGACTTGCCCACTGACAACTGACAAGTTGTTGCCAACTTGTACTTCCCAAGCGCTTAGTACAGTGCTCTGCACACAGTAAGCGCTCAATAAATACGATTGATTGATTGACCCCTAGGCTAGGGGCCCTTTGCCGTGTGGCCGGGGTGACCGTTTCTGCCCCATCAGCTCTCCAGAGGGGATCACCAGCCTCTGCTGATTTTCCTTTCTGTCTGCCTCCTTCACCTACTGGGCTCTACTGGCAGCACTTCTCGGTCGTTATCAGTGTTTCAAACACTCCATCCCCGCCTACCCTGTCTGACTTCCTCAATTTAATGGTTTTTATGATCAGCCAACCCATGAAAATAGATGTCTTGGCAAGACTACTTTGGTGACTAATGCGTACATTTCGGCTATTCACATGCAAAAATCCTTTCTTCAGTTCATAGTACTTTGTGAGGTTCCTGTCTGCATGACCCCATGGGCACCTCGCTACTCTCCTACTACAACCCCACCCTCACCCTTGGCTCCTCTAACTCAACCTTCTCACTGGACCTCCATCTCATCTGTCTCGCCGCCAACCTCTCACTCACGTCCTGTCTCTGGCCTGGAACGCCCTCCCTCCTCAGATCTGACAGACAAAGCCCTTTGGAAGGCACATCTCCTGCAAGAGACTTTCCCTGTCTAAGCCTTTTTTTTCCTTTTCTTTCAGTGTCCCCCTTACACGTTCCCTTTATTTATCCCCCTCCCAGCCCTACAGCACTTATGTCCATACCTGTCCTTTATTTTTATTAATGTCTCCCCGTCTAGACTGTAAACTCATTGTGGGCAGGGAATGTGTCTGTTTTATTGTTATACTGCACTCTCCCAAGCGCTTATTACACAGTAAGTGCTCAATAAGTGCAAGTGACTGACTGCCGGTTTCTAGTGCGGTGAGGACTGGGCTGTGGCTGAGGACGGTGGGTTTGGGGAGGGAATTGGACCAGTTGGGTGTGAGATGAATTGAGCGTGGCTTATTGGGAAGTAGGATGGCCTACTGGAAAGAGCACAGGCCTGGGATTCAGAGGATCTGGGTTCTAATTCCAGCTCTGCCAATGGCCTGCTGTATGACCTTGGGTAAGTCACTTCACTTCTCTGCCTCGGTCATCTCGACTACAAAATGGGGATTAAATCCTACTCCCTCCTATTTAGACTGTGAGCCCCACACGGGACAGGGACTGTATCTGACCTGACTATATTCTCTCTACTTTAGTGCTTGTTGGAGTGCTTGGCACATAGTAAGTGCTTCACAAAAACCTTTGGCTGGGGGGGGAGGGTAGCAGGGGGGAGTTTTGGCAGGACATCCATGTGGAGAGGTCCTGGAGGCAAGGAAGAAAAGCAGGATTATGGATTATGTGAGGGGTGTCCAGCCTGATTTGCTTGTATCCACCCCAGTGCTTAGTACAATGCCCAGCACATTGTAAAAGCTTAGCAAATACCATAATTACTATTATTATCATTATCATTATTAGAGGTAGGTGAGGAGAGGTAGATTTGGGAATCCTCCATGGAGAGTGGAAGGTGAAGTCACAGGAGTGGATTAAGGTCTCCGAGATAGGGAGTGCTAGATAGACAGGCCACCACCAGCCCACCCTGTCCACCTGGACAGGGAGGGCCACATCTCCCATTAGCCCCCAGGCAAACCAGTGGAACCCACTTTGAGAGAGGTTATGGTCGGATGCCGGGTGTTGAAGTGTCAGGCTGCGGATTCCCATGGCTCCACTCTACCCACGTGGGGCCGGACTCTGTCTTTGAGGCACTCCCAGCACCCTGCCGCTGGGATCTCCCGCTCCTCCTCCTCCTCCTCCATCACCCCCTCCATCATCTTCTCCATCATTCCCCTCGATGAATGAATGAATGAATGATGGCATTTTTTAAGCGCTATGTGCAAAGCACTGTTCTAAGCGCTGGGGAGGATACAAGGTGATCAGGTTGTCCCAAATGGGGCTCACAGTCTTAATCCCCGTTTTACAGACGAGGGGACTGAGGCACGGAGAAGTGAAGTGACTTGCCCAAAGTCACACAGCTGACAGGTGGCGGAGCCGGGATTTGAACCCATGACCTCCGACTCCCAAGCCCGGGCTCTTCCCACTGAGCCACGCTGCTTCAAGAGATGCCTCGATCATCCCCCTCCATCTCCAGTTGACCCATACAAGTTAGAAGCCATCCCAGGACGCCTCCTCCAAGGGGTGCAGAGGCGGCCGTGGAGCTGGCGGGGCTGGGGGCCCATCATCAATCGTATTTATTGAGCGCTTACTATGTGCAGAGCACTGTACTAAGCGCTTTGTCTGGGCAAGGGCCCAGAAGCCTTTGCTCAGCTGGGCCAGGCCGGGAGGTCTGGGGCACACGCTCTGCCCTCTGCTCCCGCAGGCTGGAGGACGTCCCGCTGGAGGTGCTGAGGCAGAGAGAGGCCAAGTGGTTGGACATGCTCAACGGCTGGCCCTCCCTCTGCCCCTCCACCAAGCTAGCTCTCTTCCTCCCTTCAAGGCCCTGCTGAGAGCTCACCTCCTCCAGGAGGCCTTCCCAGACTGAGCCCCTTCCTTCCTCTCCCCCTCGTCCCCCTCTCCATCCCCCCATCTTACCTCCTTCCCTTCCCCACAGCACCTGTATATATGTATATATGGTTGTACATATTTATTACTCTATTTATTTATTTATTTATTTTACTTGTACATTTCTTTCCTATTTATTTTATTTTGTTGGTATGTTTGGTTCTGTTCTCTGTCTCCCCCTTTTAGACTGTGAGCCCACTGTTGGGTAGGGACTGTCTCTATGTGTTGCCAATTTGTACTTCCCAAGCGCTTAGTACAGTGCTCTGCACATAGTAAGCGCTCAATAAATACGATTGATTGATTGATTGATTGATTGATTGACAAATGGACGGCCACGAAGCACAAAATGATGACGCGGGGGCGGTGGGACGGCGGGACCAGGGGGATGTCTAGGGGCTGGGGCGGAGCCTTGGGGGGCATGGGGGAGGGAAGCTGGAGCCGGGACCTTGTGTCCTGGAAGGGAGGAGTTTCTGGTTGTTGATTTTTCAGTTTTTTAAGCACTTACTATGTGTCAAGCATACGTATTTAATAATAACAATAATAATAATAATAATGGTATTTGTTAAGCGCTTACTATATGCAAAGTACTGTTCTAAGCGCTGGGGAGGTTACAAGGTGATCAGGTTGTCCCACAGGGGCCTCACAGTTTCAATCCCCATTTTACAGATGAGGTCACTGAGGCCCAGAGAAGTGAAGTGACTTGCCCAAAGTCACACAGCTGACAGTTGGCGGAGCCGGGATTTGAACCCATGACCTCTGACTCCAAAGCCTGTGCTCTTTCCACTGAGCCACGCTGCTTCTCTAATTTAATTTAAGCACTTACACTGTGCCAAGCACTCTTCTAAGCGCTGGGGTTGATATAGCAGGTGGGGTACTGAGAAGCAGACTGGCATAATGGGTAGAGCATGAGCCTGAGAGTCAGAAGGTCATGGATTCTAGACCAAGTTCTGCCACTTGTCTGCTGTGTGACCTTGGGCAAGTCACTTCACTTCTCTGGGCCTCAGCTGGCTCCTCTGTAGGGTGGGGATCGAGACTGTGAGCCCCATGTGGGACACGGACTGTGTCCACCGATTTGCTTGTAGCCAACCCAGGGCTTAGTACAGTGCCCAGCACATAGTAAGAGCTTAACAAATACCATAATTATTATTATTATTATTATTCAAGCTAATCAGGTTGGACCCAGGCCTTCCTGGACTAAGCGTCCCTTTTCCTCTGCTCACTCTCCCCTCCCCCTCACCCCCACTCCCTCCCTCTGTTCTACCCCCCTCCTCGCCCCACAGCACTTCTGTGTATATCTGTATATATTTATAATTCTATTTTCTTCATGTGTATATATCTATTATTCTATTTACACTGATGCTATTGATGCCTGTTTACTTGTTTTGATGTCTGTCTCCCCCCTTCTAGACTGTGAGCCCATTGTGGGCAGGGATCGTCTCTGTTGCTGAATTGTACTTTCCAGTGCTCTGCACACAAAAGCACTCAATAAATACGATTGAATGAATGAATGAATGAATTTCTATTTCCGAATGGAGTATAATCAGGGCAGAGTTATCATTCTGCTCCCTATGGGCACTAATCTTATTGCCATCCCATAGTTCATTCATGATTAAATGTCAAGTTATAAAATGACTTTAAAATGCTTATTAGAGTATGAGTTTTCTCAGAAATTTTGTTTGTTGCTTTTCTTATGGTACTTGTTAAGTGCTTACTATGCACCAGGCACTGTACTAAGTGCTGGGGTCGATACAAGCTGATCAGGTTGGACCCAAGCATGTCCCACACGGGGATCACGGTCTTCAACCCCATTTTACAGATGAGGTAACCTGTATATATGTATATATGTTTGTACATATTTATTACTCTATTTCACTTGTACATATCTATTCTATTTATTTTATTTTGTTAGTATGTTTGGTTTTGTTCTCTGTCTCCCACTTTTAGACTGTGAGCCCACTGTTGGGTAGGGACTGTCTCTATATGTTGCCAACTTGTACTTCCCACACGCTTAGTACAGTGCTCTGCACATGGTAAGTGCTCAATAAATACGATTGATTGATTGATTGAGGCACAGAGAAGTTAGGTAACTTGCCGAAGGTCACACAGCAGACAAGCGGCAGAGCCTGGATTAGAACCGAGGTCCTCTGACTCCCGGGGCTGTGCTCTTTCCATTAGGCCACACTACTTCTCGTTTACCCAGTGCCAGAGACAGACCGATGGCAGCAATTCCATCGGGACGTCTTTCTCTACCGCTTTGTTCTTTGTTAGATCATTTCGAGCTCTCTTTTACTTTTTCCCGCTGTCACTCCTTCTGCCTTAAATAGGAGCAGCTCCCGAGATTATTGCTTCCGAGACACTGTGGTTGCCCAAGGAATACCAGCACATTGGATGCTATGTTGCAATGTTATGTTGAAGCAGCGAGGCCTAACGAGCCTGGTGAGGCCTAGCAGTCAGAGGATCGGGTTCTAATCCCGGCTCCGCCACTTGTCAGCTGTGTGACCTTGGGCAAGCCGGTTAACTTCTCTGTGCCTCGGTTACCTCATCTGGCCTGAAGCCACCTCTGGAGGTGCCATTGGAGCGGGGCATCCTAGATCAGTCAGGAAACACGAGGCCAACAGGCATATGAGCAAGGGGGTTAAGTATCATTCATTCATTCAATCGTATTTATTGAGCGCTTACTGTGTGCACAGCACTGTACTAAGCGCTTGGGAAGTACAAGTTAGCAACATATAGAGACAGTCCCTACCCAACAGCGGGCTCATAGTCTAGAAGGGGGAGACAGACAAAACAAAACATATTAACAAAATAAAATAAATATGTACAAATAAAATAAATAACTAAATAGAGTAATAAATCTGTACAAACATATATACATATATACAGGTGCAGTGGGGAGGGGAAGGAGGTGAGGCGGCGGGGGACGGGGAGGGGGAGGAGGGGAAGAGGAAGGAGGGTATCCAAAATGAATTTCCACAATTCCCTACTCCATAGATTCTTCTAGACTCTAAGTTCGTTGTGGGCAGGGAATGTGTCTACCACCTCTGTTACAGTGTTATACTGTACTCTCCCAATCCCTTAATACAATGCTCTGCACACAGTAAGCACTCAATAAATACGACTGATTGATCCCAAATAATAAAAAACTCTTTCTTTGAATAAACTGGAATCCATATTTAATGTTAATAAAATAAAATATTTTATATTTGGAGTCTGGAGAGAATGTACTATTTCCCTTAACTGATTTCATGAAAATGATTTCAATTTAAAGTTTGGAAATATTACTGAATTTACAGCAAAGCTTATCACCATATAGAACTAAGAAAATATATTTTCCACTCCTTTTAATAATGCTTCATTCATTTGTTCATTCAATTGTACTTATTGAGTGCTTACTGTGCGCACAGCACTGTACTGAGCACTTGGGAGAGTACAGTATAACAATAAACAGACACATTCCATGTCCACCGTAACAGTCTGGCAGGGGAGAAGGACATTAATATAAATAAATTACAGATACTGCTTGTAATGGGTGAGTCAGAGAAGTCACTTGATGAATTCCCCACTCCCCTATTTTCATTTTTTCCCCTCTGGACAGTCTGTCTCCAGATGAAGGGTGCTGGCAAGTTTCAACCACGTGATCACTGCTAAGGGAAGGGTTCGGCACTTTAACCCTTTGGGCAGATCACTTACTTCTCTGTGCCTCAGTGACCTCATCTGTAAAATGGAGATTAAGACTGTGAGCCCCACGTGGGACACCCAGATGACCTTGTATCCGGCCCAGCGCTTAGAACGGTGCTTGGCACATAGTAAGCACTTAATACCATTTTTTTTTAACCCTTGCAGCCTGCTTGGCAGACAGGAACCGCAAGGCGTGTCTACAGAACAGGGAATCTACTAATGGAGAAACGATCGGGACATTCAAAATGGTTTGGATGAAGTCATGGACTTCAGGGGAGAAAACATTTAGGGTGTTGGGAGGCTGGGGGAACTGTGAACCCACTGTTGGGTAGGGACTGTCTCTATATGTTGCCAATTTGTACTTCCCAAGCGCTTAGTACAGTGCTCTGCACACAGTAAGTGCTCAATAAATACGATTGATGATGATGGGGGAAGGACCTCTCTGACCAGGGGCATCCTGATGGTACCCTACCTCTGGCCTGAAGCCGCTTCTAGAGGTGCCATTGGAGCGGGGCATCCTAGATCAGTCATTCAATCTTTTAGACTGTGAGCCCACTGTTGGGTAGGGACCGTCTCTATATGTTGCCAACTTGTCCTTCCCAAGCGCTTAGTACAGTGCTCTGCACACAGTAAGCGCTCAATAAATACGATTGATGATGATGATGATGATTCAATCGCATTTATTAAACACTTACTGTGTGGGCAGCATTCTAAGTGCTCGGGGAAGAACAAGACAACAATAATAATACAATAACAATAGGCGAAGCAGCATGGCTTTTAGTGGAAAGAGCACGGGCTTGGGAGTCAGAGGACATAGCTTCTAACCGCAGCTCCGCCACTTGTCTGCTGTGTGACCTTGGGTTAAGCCTTTAACTTCTCTGTATCTTAGTTCCCTCTTCTGTAAAATGGGGTTTAAGACTGCGAACCCACGTGGGACACCCTATCCCTGCGTTTAGCACATAATAAATGCTTAACAAATACCATAATAACTATTATTAACTATTATTGCTATTATTATTATAAACAGTACCAATCCCTGCCCACAATGAGCCCACAGTCTAGAGCTGTCAGTCATTCCCCACTTAGTTGCCTTCGGCTTCACTTTCATGCTAAACTGGAAATTATCATCATCATCATCATCAATCGTATTTATTGAGCGCTTACTATGTGCAGAGCACTGTACTAAGCGCTTGGGAAGTACAAATTGGCAATGTATAGAGACAGTCCCTACCCAACAGTGGGCTCACAGTCTAAAAGGGGAGACAGAGAACAAAACCAAACATACTAACAAAATAAAATAAATAGAATAGATATGTACAAGTAAAATAAATAAATAAATAAATAGAGTAATAAATATGTACAAACATTATCTAAGTGTCGGGCTTGACTGAAATTTTAGCAGCAACTCTGACCCCAATCCAGAGTTTTATTTTTATTGATATACACCACACATTTAGAACATGTGTTCTAATCCCAAACCCGTCATTTGTCAGCTGTGGGACGTTGGGCAAGTCACTTAGCTTCTCTGGGCTTCAGTGACCTCATCTGTAAAATGGGGATCGAGACTGTGAGCCCCACGTGGGACAATCTGATGACCTTGTATCTCCCCCAGCGCTTAGAACAGTGTTTGGCACATAGTAAATGCTTAACAAATACCATAATTATTATTGCCCCAGTGCTTAGGGCAGTGCTTGACACAGAGTAAGCGCTTGAAAAATACCATAATTGTTATTGCCCTAGTGCTTAGAGCAGTGCTTGGCACAGAGTAAGCGCTTGACAAATACCATAATTATTATTACTATTACCCCAGTGCTTAGAGCGGTGTCTGGCACAGAGTAAGCGCTTGAAAAATACCATAATTATTATTGCCCTAGTGCTTAGAGCAGTGCTTGGCACAGAGTAAGCGCTTGACAAATACCATAATTATTATTACTATTACCCCAGTGCTAAGAGCGGTGTCTGGCACAGAGTAAGAGCTTGACAAATACCATAATTATTATTACTATTACCCCAGTCCTTAGAGCGGTGTCTGGCACAGAGTAAGAGCTTGACAAATACCATAATTATTATTACTATTACCCCAGTCCTTAGAGCGGTGTCTGGCACAGAGTAAGAGCTTGACAAATACCATAATTATTATTAATATTACCCCAGTCCTTAGAGCGGTGTCTGGCACAGAGTAAGAGCTTGATAAATACCATAAATAGAGAAGCAGCGTGGCTCAGTGGAGAGACTATGGGCTGGGGAGTCAGAGGTCGTGGGTTCTAATTCCACCTCCACCACTTGTCTGCTGTGTGACTTTGAGCAAGTCACTTCACTTCTCTGGGCCTCAGTTCCCTCATCTGTAAAATGGGGATGAAGACTGTGAGCCCCACGTGGGACAACCCAATCATCTTATAATAATAATGATGGCATTTATTAAGCGATAACTATGTGCAAAGCACTGTTCTAAGTGCTGGGGAGGTTCCAAGGTGATCAGGTTGTCCCCCGGGGGGGCTCATAGTCTTCATCCCCATTTTACAGATGAGGTAACTGAGGCACAGAGAAGTGAAGTGACTCGTCCAAAGACACACATTACTTAGAACAGTGCTTGGCACATTGTAAGCGCTTAACAAATACCATTATCCAGTGCTTAGAACAGTGTTTTGCACATAGTAAGCGCTTAACAAATGCCATTATTATTATTACTATTATTATTTCTATTACCCCAGTGCTTAGAGCGGTGCTTGGCACAGAGTAAGCTCTTGACATATACCATAATTATTATTACTATTACCCCAATGGTCAGAGCGGTGCTTGGCACAGAGTTAATGCTTAACAAGCCTCAGTGACCTCATCTGTAAAACGGGGATTAAGACTGTGGGCCCCCCGTGGGACAACCTGATCACCTTGTGTCCTCCCCAGCGCTTATTCATTCACTCATTCATTCAATCGTATTTATTGAATGCTTACTGTGCGCAGAGCACTGTACTAAGCGCTGGGGAAGTACAAGTTGGCAACATATAGAGACGGTCCCTACCCAACAGTGGGCTCACAGTCTAGAAGGGGGAGACAGACAACAAAGCAAAACATATTAACAAAATAAAATAGAATAGTAAATATGTACAAGTAAAATAGAGTAATAAATACGTATAAACATATATACATATATACAGGTGCTGTGGGGAGGCGAAGGAGGGAAAGCGTGGGGATGGGGAGTCAGCGGGCTCACAGTCTAGAAGGGGGAGACAAACAAAACAAAACATATTAACAAAATAAAATAGAATAGTAAATATGTACAAGTAAAATAAATAGAGTAGTAAATATGTACAAACATATATAGAGAAGCAGCGTGGCTCAGTGGAAAAAGCACGGGCTTTGGAGTCAGAGGTCATGGGTTCAAATTCAGACTCCGCCACTTGTCAGCCGTGTGACTGTGGGCAAGTCATTTAACAACTCTGTGCCTCAGTGACCTCATCTGTAAAATGGGGATTAAGACTCTGAGGCCCCCCCCGTGGGACAACTTGATCATCTTGTAATCTTCCCAGCGCTTAGAACAGTGCTTTGCACATAGTAAGCGCTTAATAAATGCCATCATTATTATTATATACATATATACAGGTGCTGTGGGGTGGGGAAGGAGGTAAGGCAGGGGGATGGGGAGGAGGGGGAGAGGAAGGAGGGGGCTCAGTCTTAGAACAGTGCTTTGCACATAGTAAGCGCTTAATAAATGCCATCATTATTAAATACCACATGATGATGATGACGATACAGCAATAAAGAGTGACAACCCCTGCCCACCACGAGCTCCCAGTCCAGACGGGGTGGGGGGGGGAGGGGGGAGGCAGAGCTGAAAACCGATAAAGGGCCATGGGTAGAAATCAATGCGACTTCAAGAGAAGCAGCGTGGCTCAGTGGAAAGAGCCCGGGCTTTGGAGTCACAGGTCGCGGGTTCGAAACCGACTCCACCCCTCGTCAGCTGGGTGACTTTGGGCAAGCCACTTCACTTCTCTGGGCCTCAGTTCCCTCATCTGGAAAATGGGGATGAAGACTGTGAGCCCCACGTGGGACAACCGGATCACAGCTGAACAGTAGAACAGTGCTGTGTACATAGTAAGCGCTTAATACGTGCCATCATTATCATCCATTCATTCAATTGTATTTATTGAGCGCTTACTGTGTGCAGAGCACTGTACTAAGCGGTTGGGAAGAACATCATCATCAATCGTATTTATTGAGCGCTTACTGTGTGCAGAGCACTGGACTAAGCGCTTGGGAAGTACAAATTGGCAACATCTAGAGACAGTCCCTACCCAACAGTGGGCTCACAGTCTAAAAGGGGGAGACAAAACCAAACATACTAACAAAATAAAATAAATAGAAGAGATACGTACAAGTTGGCAACATATAGAGACTGTGAGCCCCACGTGGGACAACCGGATCACCTTGTAACCTCCCCAGCGCTTAGAACAGTGCTTTGCGCATAGTAAGCGTTTAATAAATGCCATCATTATTACTCTGTTTATTTATTTATTTATTTTACTTGTACATTTCTATCCTACTTATTTTATTTTGTTGGTATGTTTGGTTCTGTTCTCTGTCTCCCCCTTTTAGACTGTGAGCCCACTATCGGGTAGGGACTGTCTCTATGTGATGCCAATTTGTACTTCCCAAGCGCTTAGTACAGTGCTCTGCACATAGTAAGCGCTCAATAAATACGATTGATTGATTGATTGATTGATTGATCATTATTATTATTCATTCATTCAATCGTATTTATTGAGCGCTTACTGTGTGCAGAGCACTGGACTAAGCGCTTGGAAAGTCCAAGTTGGCAACATATAGAGACGGTCCTAAGACTGTGAGCCCCACGTGGGACAACCGGGATCACCTTGTAACGTCCCCAGCGCTTAGAACAGTGCTTTGCACATAGTAAGCGTTTAATAAATGCCATCATTATTATTATTCATTCATTCAATCGCATCTATTGAGCGCTCACTGTGTGCAGAGCACTGGACCAAGCGCTCGGGAAGTCCAAGTTGGTAACATAGAGAGACGGTCCTAAGCCTGTGAGTCCCACGTGGGACAACCGGGATCACCTTGTAACCTCCCCAGCGCTTAGAACAGTGCTTTGCACATAGTAAGCGCTTAATAAGTGCCATCCCTACTATTCATTCATTCAATCGTATTTATTGAGCGCTTACTGTGTGCTGAGCACTGTACTAAGCTCTTGGGAAGTACAAGTCGGCAGCACATACAGACGGTCCCTACCCACAGCGGGCTCACGGTCTAGAAGGGGGAGACAGAGAACAAAACCAAACATACTAACAAAACAAAATACTTATTTTGAAGAGAGGTCTTCCTCCCTTCAAGGCCCTGCTGAGAGCTCCCCTCCTCCAGGAGGCCTTCCCAGACTGAGCCCCTTCCTTCCTCTCCCCCTCGTCCCCCTCTCCATCCCCCCGTCTTACCTCCTTCCCTTCCCCACAGCACCTGTATAGATGGTTGTACATATTTGTTACTCTATTTATTTACTTATTTATTTATTTTACTCGTACATTTCTATCCTATTTATTTTATTTTGTTGGTATGTTTGGTTCTGTTCTCTGTCTCCCCCTTCTAGACTGTGAGCCCGCTGTTGGGTAGGGACCGTCTCTAGATGATGCCAACTTGTACTTCCCAAGCGCTTAGTCCAGTGCTCTGCACATAGTAAGCGCTCAATAAATACGATTGATTGATTGATTGGCTTATAAAATTCTTCTTCTTAATTTCTGGTGCCCTGGTGGGTGCCCGGGTGGGCGCGGCGGGTCTTACCGGCGGCAGGTGGGCGAGGAGCAGCGGCGGCAGCAGCAGCAGCAGCAGCAGGGCGAGGCGCGGGGTCCGGGGGTCCGGCGGGGCCATGGCCCGGACAGGACGGAGCGGGGAGCCGGGGGGCACCGACGCCCGCCTTGTGCTCCGCCCAGACACTCACTCACTCACTCACTCACTCACTCTCCGTCCGTCCGTCCTCCGCGCGCCCGGACCCCTCCGCTCCGCGCTCCCTTCGGGACACGCCCCCTACGGGACACGCCCCCACCGCGCGCCTCCGCGCTCCGCTCCGCGCTCCCGCACGCCCCCTTCGGGACACGCCCCCACCGCGCTCCGCTCCGCGCTCCGACGCGCCCCCTTCGGGACACGCCCCCACCGCGCTCCGCTCCGCGCTCCGACACGCCCCCTTCGGGCCACGCCCCCACCGCGCTCCGCTCCGCGCTCCGACGCGCCCCCTTCGGGACACGCCCCCACCTCGCTCCGCTCCGCGCTCCGACACGCCCCCTTCGGGCCACGCCCCCACCGCGCTCCGCTCCGCGCTCCCACACGCCCCCTTCGGGACACGCCCCTACATCGCGGCTCCTTGCTCCGACACGCCCCCTTCAGGCCACGCCCCCACCGCGCTCCGCTCCGCGCTCCCACACGCCCCCTTCGGGCCACGCCCCCAGTGTGCGGCTCCGCCCTCCGACACGCCCCCTTCGGGCCACGCCCCCACCGCGCCGCTCCCCACTCCGGCACGCCCCCTTCAGGCCACGCCCCCACTGCGCGGCTCCGCGCTCCCATACGCCCCCTTCGGGCCACGCCCCCCACCGCGCGGCTCCGCGCTCCCATACGCCCCCTTCGGGCCACGTCCCCACTGCGCGGCTCCGCGCTCCCATACGCCCCCTTCGGGCCACGCCCCCACCGCGCGCCTCCGCGCTCCGCTCCGCGCTCCCACACGCCCCCTTCGGGACACGCCCCCACCGCGCGGCCCCGCGCTGCAACACGCCCCTTTCTGGCCACGCCCCCACAGCGCGCCTCCGCGCTCCCACACGCCCCCTTCGGGACACGCCCCCACCGCTCTCCGCTCCGCGCTCCCTTCAGGCCACGCCCCCACCGCGCGGCCCCGCCCTCCGACACGCCCCCTTCGGGCCACGCCCCCACCGCACTCCACTCCGGGCTCCGACACGCCCCCTTCGGGCCACGCCCCCACAGCGCGCCTCCGCGCTCCGCCCCCCTCGGGCCCCGCCCCCACAGCGAGTCACCGCGCTCCGACACGCCCCTTCAGGCCACGCCCCCACCGCGCTCTGCTCCGCGCTCCGACACGCCCCTTCAGGCCACGCCCCCACCGCGCGGCTCCGCGCTTCGACGCGCCCCCTTCGGGACACGCCCCCACAGCGCGCCTCCGCGCTCCGCTCCGCGCTCCCTTCGGGCCACGCCCCCACCGCGCTCCTCTCCGCGCTCCGACACGCCCCCTTCGGGCCACGCCCCCACCGCGCTCCTCTCCGCGCCCCGACACTCAATCAATCAATCGTATTTATTGAGCGCTTACTATGTGCAGAGCACTGTACTAAGCGCTTGGGAAGTACAAATTGGCATCACATAGAGACAGTCCCTACCCAACAGTGGGCTCACAGTCTAAGGGGGAGGGACCCCCCTTCGGGCCACGCCCCCACCGCGCTCCGCTCCGCGCTCCCACACGCCCCCTTCGGGACACGCCCCTACATCGCGGCTCCTTGCTCCGACACGCCCCCTTCAGGCCACGCCCCCACCGCGCTCCGCTCCGCGCTCCCACACGCCCCCTTCGGGACACGCTCCCTCACGCCCCCTTCGGGACACGCCCCCACAGCGCGCCTCCGCGCTCCGCTCCGCGCTCCGACACGCCCCCTTCGGGCCACGCCCCCACAGCGCGGCTCCCCACTCCGGCACGCCCCCTTCGGGCCACGCCCCCACAGCGCGCCTCCGCGCTCCGCTCCGCGCTCCGACACGCCCCCTTCGGGACACGCCCCCAGAGCGCAGCTCCGCGCTCCGACTCCGCTACCTAACAATAATAATAATAATAATAACAATGGCATTTATTAAGCGCTTACTATGTGCAAAGCACTGTTCTAAGCACTGGGGAGGTTACAAGGTGATCAGGTGGTCCCACGGGGGGCTCACAGTCTTCATCCCCATTTTCCAGATGAGGGAACTGAGGCCCAGAGAAGTGAAGTGGCTTGCCCAAAGTCACCCAGCTGACAAGTGGCGGAGCCGGGTTCGAACCCGTGACCTCTGACTCCAAAGCCCGGGCTCTTTCCACTGAACCACACTGTAGTAATAATGATGGCATTCATTAAGCTCTTACTATGTGCAAAGCACTGTTCTAAGTGCTGGGGAGGTGACAAGGTGATCAGGTTGTCCCACGGAGGGCTCACAGTCTTAATCTCCATTTTTCAGATGAGGGAACTGAGGCCCGGAGAAATGAAGTGACTTGCCCAAAGTCACACAGCTGACACTTGGCAGAGCTGGGATTTGAACCCCTGACCTCTGACTCCAAAGCCCAGGCTCTTTCCACTGAGCCACGCTGTACCTACTGGAGAAGTAGCGTGGCTCAATGGAAAGAGCTCGGAGGTCACGAGTTCAAATCCCGACCCCACCAATTGTCAGCTGTGTGACTTTGGGCAAGTCACTTTGCTTCTCCGGGCCTCAGTTTCCTCATCCGTAAAATGGGGATGAACCCTGTGAGTCCCCCGTGGGACAACCTGATTACGTTGTTCCCCCCTCCCCCAGCACTTAGAACAGTGCTTTGCACATAGTAAGCACTTACTAAATGCCATCACTATTATTATTATTATTATTATTATTATTATTAACCCTGCTCCCGCAGCTCGGCCCTGTCCCTACAGGCCCCACCCCCACAGCTCCGCCAAAAGTCACGCGGTCACACAGCTGACAAGTGGCAGAGCTGGGATTTGAACCCATGACCTCCGACTCCCAAGCCCGGGCTCTTTCCACAGAGCCCCATAGGTGCCAGGCACTGTACTAAGCACTGGGGTGGATACCAGCAAATCGGGTTGGACACAGTCCCCGTCCCATATGGGGCTCACAGTCTCAATCCTCATTTTACAGATGAGGTAACTGAGGCCCAGAGAAGTGAAGTGACTTGGCCAAGTCTACACAGCAGACAAGAGGCAGAGGCAGGACTCGAACCCACGACCTCCTGTCTCCCAGGTCTGTGCTCTATCCATTAAGCCATGCTGCTTCCTCACTATGCCACTAGACTGTGAGCCTGGGAGAGGAACTCTTTCCAAGCCTCTTTTATTTTTCCCACTGTTTGGTTCATAGTAACCCCTTAACAAACATTATTATTATTATTATTATTATTATTATTATTATTTTACTGGAAAAGAGCCCCTGCTTTCTTGCTAGCAATACGCCCTGCTGGTTCATCCTCAGCAACAGACTTCCCGTTTTCAGCGGGGATGCAACATCATCTGAATCTAATCCCGGCGCCGCCAATTGTCAGCAGTGTGACTTTGGGCAAGTCACTTCACTTCTCTGGGCCTCAGTTCCCTCATCTGTAAAACGGGGATGAAGCCTGTGAGCCCCCCGTGGGACAACCTGATCACCTTGTAACCTCCCCAGAGCTTAGAACAGTGCTTTGCACATAGTAAGCGCTTAATAAATGCCATCATTATTATTATCTGAGAGTTTGTTTTACTGTGTCCTTAAAACAGTTCCCCAGGTCTCCTTGCTTTCAGCTTCCATTCGGCGGTTTAGATATCTGGCTGTTGTTCCTGCTCCTCACAACCTCCTCACTGACCTCCCTGCCTCCAGTTTATCCCCACTCCAGTCCGCTGCTAGGATCATTTTTCTGCAAAAATGTTCAGTCCCCATTTCCCCGCTCCTTAAGAACCCTCCAGCCCATCCAACTCCTCATCCAACAGAAACTCCTTACGACTGGCTTCAAAGCAGTCAGTGATCATCTCACCCGATCCTAACTTCATCTCACTGCCCTCCTACTACAACAACAATCTCTTTAGATTGGAGAAGCAGCGTGGCTCAGTGGACAGGGCACGGGCTTTGGAGTCAGGGGTCATGGGTTCGAATCCCGGCTCCGCCACATGTCTGCTGTGTGACCTTGGGCAAGTCACTTAACTTCTCGGAGTCTCAGTTACCTCATCTGAAAAATGGGAATGATGACTGTGAGCCTCACATGGGACAACCTGATCACCTTGTATCCCCCCAGCGCTTAGAACTGTGCTTTGCACATAATAAGCGCTTAACAAGTGTCGACTATTGAAGCGTGGCTCAATGGAAAGAGCCCGGGCTTTGGAGTCAAAGGTCATGGGTTCGAATCCTGCCTCCACCACATGTCGGCTGTGTGACCTTGGGCAAGTCACTTAACTTCTCTGAGCCCCAGTTCCCTCATCTGTCAAATGGGGATTACGACTGTGAGCCCCACGTGGGACAACCTAATCACCTTGTATCCCCCCAGTGCTTAGAACTGTGCTTTGCATATAGTAAGCACTTAACAAATGCTGTCATTATTATTATTATTATTATCTACTAAAAGCTCCCAGAATCACCGCGTAGCACGGGGGACATAATCTTTGTGACACGTGAGATCTGGGAAGTCCGTGCAGAAATACTTTATCTTTTAGACTGTGAGCCCACTGTTGGGTAGGGACTGTCTCTATATGTTGCCTATTTGTACTTCCCAAGCGCTTAGTACAGTGCTCTGCACATAGTAAGCGCTCAATAAATACGATTGATGATGATGATGATGATGATTATTATTACAACCCAGCCAGCCCCCCTCACTCTAGTGCCAACCTACTTACTGTACCTCTATCTCATCTATCTTGCTGCCGATCTCTCGCCCATGTCCTGCCTCCGGCCTGGAAAAATCCGCCCTCTTCATACCCGACAATTACTCTGCTTCTCTTCAAAGCCTTATAGAAAGCACATCTGCTTTAGGAGGCCTTCCCTAACTAAGGCTTCCTTTCTTCATCTCTCACTCCCTTCTGTGTCACCCTGATTTGCAAATCCCTTTATTCATCCCTCCCTCAGAAGCAGCATGGCTTAGTGGAAAGAGCCCGAGATTGGGCATCAGAGGGCGTGGGTTCTAATCCCACTCCACCACCTGTGTGCTGTGTGATCTTGGGAAAGTCACTTCACTTCTCTGTGCCTCAGTTACCTCATCTGGAAAGTGGGGATGAAGAGTGTGAGCCCCCCATGGGCTCCTCCTTTCCAGCTTCCTTTCTCCTCTTCTTCTTTTGCAATTTCCTCTCTACCTCCAACCTCATCCACCCACCTTTTCCTGGACCTTCTAGCTCCCTGTCCTCTGTCCCCTGGTTTCCCTGCAGCTGCCATTTTTGCTCTGTCTTCACAGTAAGTAATAATAATAGTAATGATGGTATTCATTAAGCGCTTACTATGTGCCAAGCAAAGTACAGCCACTTCTGCTGTAGGAAAAAGTGGGATTGTATTCTTGCAACACCACACATTACAGAAAACTCCTGCGGTTGTACTTCTATATGTTACCAGCTTGTACTTCCCAAGCGCTTAGTACAGTGCTCTGCACACAGTAAGCGCTCAATAAATACGATTGATGATGATGATGATGGTAAGTGCTGCTATCAGCAGCTGTTTCTTCATCTAGACAAGCCCACGTTGCCGGGAGAGCATCCCCTAATTCTGCCACTGTGTGCTAGACAAAATTATAGTGGAAGTGGATATATTCCAGCAGAACCATGTGTCCTGGGTTTATATTAAACGTTGTAATACTTAAAACCTTATTAAAAAACATATCTCCTCCAAGAGGCCTTCTCTGACTAAGCCCTCATTTCCTCTTTTCCCACTCCCTTCTGTGTCACCCTTGCACTTGGATTCACATGCTTTATTCACCTCATCTTCAGCCCCACAGCACCTACGTACATACCCATAATTTATTTATTTATATTAATGTCTGTCCCCTTCTCTAGACTGTAAGCTCCTAGAAAGTGTCTACCAGCTCCGATGTATTCTCCCAAGTGATTAGTTCGATGCTCTGCACAGGGTAAGCTCTCAAATACGATTACCGGCTATAATAGCAAGACGTATACAAATTATTGTGAATGCCAAATCTGTGGGGTTCAAATTAAAGAAATTGGGCAGAGGGGGGGAAGGATGAACCAAAATGAAGGACCACGTGATCTGAAAATCCTCTGGCAATCTCTCCCTACGTGCAATAAAATTTTATTAAGGGAGCAGAACCTAGTTATATATAATTACTAGAGGAAATACCCTGTCTTCACCGGTTCTCATTCTCTCTCCCATTTTGTTTCCTCTTCCTCATTTTTTCTCTTTGTGTTCTCTGAATTGCTTCCCTCCACTGATTCTGTACCCCTCTCTGTCCCTTTTCCTTCCCATGTGACATCTAGGTGTCTATTTCTGTGCGCTTGAGGATATAACCCCATCTGTGCGCCCTAACTTCAATTCTGTATAACTTTCAGGATATTCCTGAATGTCTTTGCCTGTACACCTAGCTCCCTGGAGCCTATGAGGTATTTCTATGTGTAGTCTGAGCAGGTGAGGACATGTGAGCATTAATGTGAGGAAAATTCTGAATGCATGGATGAATGTGTGTGTGTGTGTGCGTGTGTGTGTGTTGAGTCTGTCCAGTATCTTTTTTTATCAGTGTGTGGTGTGTCTGAGGGAGGATCTGGGGTCTGAGTACATATCTGTGTGTTTGGGTACATGACTATAGAAATGTGTGCAGTCAAGTGGTGGAGAGGGAATATGTGGTTAAATGTGTCTTTATTCATCAGTGTGCAGAGCCCTTACTGGGTGGTTGGGAGAATACAGGCAGAATTATAGACACAGTTACTGCCCACAAGGAGTTTGTAATCTAACGGGGAAGTCATATAGACTAAAATTGATCTAAGCTTGTTGTGGACAGGGGACATAACAAGCTTTCAGACATCTTTTAGACTGTGAGCCCACTGTTGGGTAGGGACTGTCTCTATATGTTGCCAATTTGTACTTCCCAAGCGCTTAGTACAGTGCTCTGCACATAGTAAGCGCTCAATAAATACGATTGATGATTGATGATATCTACTAATTTTGTTGTATTGTGCTCCCCCAAGAGCTCAGTTCAATGCTTTAGACATAGTTAGCAGTCAATAAATACCATTGATTGCTTGATACAATGGGACCAGGTGGGAAGACATAGAACCTGATGATTGCAAAAGCGAAGAAAAAAATGAACAATTGAATGAACAAATTGCAATAGACCTAAGGATGGATGATGATAGGGTGACATGGTCTAGGGAAATGGGGATTAAACAGGGAATGCTTCTTGGCGGAGGTGGGATTTCAGAAGGGCTTTGAAGTTGGGTAGGGACTCACGGTCTAGCTGATTTGAAATGAGTGGACCAGACAGGAGAGAGAGCATGAGCTGTGCATGATTTAGGAGTCAAGGCCCGGTGAGGAAGTTCGCGTGCCGGGAGTGAAGAGTGTAGTGGAAGAAGAGAATGAAAAAGGTAGAAGGAGAGTGCTGGTGAACGGCCCCTGAGCGATGCTGGCTGTTTTTCCTCCCTGAGCTGCCGCATTCCTCCCAAGCGATCTGTTGCCTTATCAGAGGCAGGGGTCTGGGCTGCTGGATCAGCCCTGTCAGGCATTGCGGATGGACTTCGGTTCCCTCTCTGCGGATCCCCCAGCCGCCCTGGCTACGGGAAGCGCTCAGCATCTGGGGGCTCTTCCCGCTGCCTCCTCCCCTCCTCCCCTTTCCTGGCCCAGGCCCCGGCCCTGTCCAACCCCTCGCTCCCTGGAGTCTGATGAGGGTAGGGGCAGAGGGAGGACGGGAAAGCAGGATCTCAGGAGAGCCAAAGGCCGCAGCAGCGACAGCAGCAGCAGCAGCAAGAAGTCCTGGCTCCAGGTGGGGCGGTCCCCCAGGAACCAGCAAGATGGTGAGGGGAGAAAAGGGGCACATCCCCCACCTGAGGCTGAGCCCTGGCATGGCAGAAGGAAGCTGGGCCAGTGGGGTTGGAGAGTTGGGGAGGGACCCATTCCTTGGCACCTAGGAAGCATGCGCAGGGAATGTGTGTGTTGTATTAATAATAATAATAATGATGGCATTTATTAAACACTTACTATGTGCAAAGCACTGTTCTAACCGCCGGAGAGGTTACAAGGTGATCAGGTAGCCCCACGGGGGGCTCCCAGTCTTAATCTTTTAGTCTTTTAGACTGTGAGCCCGATGTTGGGTAGGGACTGTCTCTATATGTTGCCAATTTGTACTTCCCAAGCGCTTAGTACAGTGCTCTGCACATAGTAAGCGCTCAATAAATATGATGGATTGATTAATCCCCATTTTACAGATGAGGTCACCGAGGCACAGAGACATGAAGTGACTTGCCCAAAGTCACACAGCTGACAACCGTACATTTATCAATCGTATCGACTGAGCACTTACTGTGTGCAGAGCACTGTACTAAGTGCTTGGGGGGAGTCCAGTATAACAATTAGAGAATGTAATAATTAGAATAATAATTAGGGAAGCAGCGTGGCTCAGCGGGAAGAGCACGGGCTTTGGAGTCAGAGGTCATGGGTTTGAATCCCGACTCTGCCACATGTCTGCTGAGTGACCTTGGGCAAGTCACTTAACTTCTCCGAGCCTCAGTTACCTCACCTGTAAAATGGGGATTAAGACTGTGAGCCCCACGTGGGGCAATTTGATCACCATGTAACCCCCCAGCGCTTAGAACAGTGCTCTGCTCATAGTAAGCGCTTAACAAATGCCATCAAAAAAATATAATATATTATTATTAGTGGATAGAGCACAGATCCGGGAGTCAGAAGGTCATTGGTTCTAATCCCGACTCTGCCACGTGTCTGCTGTGTGACCTTAGGCAAGTCACTTACCTTCTCCATGCCTCAGTTTTACCTCATCTGTAAAATGGGGATTGAGACTGTGAGCCCCACATGGGACAGAGACTGCGTCCAAACTGATTTGCTGGTATCTACCCCAGCGCTTAGTAGAGTGCCTGGCATTCACTCATTCATTCAATCGTATTTTTTGAGCGCTTACTGTGTGCAGAGCACTGTACTAAGCGCTTAGCACAAATGCCATCATTATTATTATTAATGGATAGAACATGGGCCCGGGAGTCTCAAGGACACGGGTTCTAATCCCGACTCCACCACTTATCTCCTGTGTGACCTTGGGAAAGTCACTTCCTTTCTCTGGGCCTCTGTCACCTCATCTATAAAACAGGGATTAATCAATCAATCAATCGTATTTACTGAGCGCTTACTGTGTGCAGAGCACTGTACTAAGCGCTTGGGAAGTACAAGTTGGCAACATATAGAGACAGTCCCTACCCAACAGTGGGCTCACAGTCTAAAAGATTAAGACTCTGAACCCCTTGTGGGACATAGACTGTGTCCAACTTGATTACCGTGTATCTACCCAAGTGCTTAGAACAGTGCCTGGCACATAGGAAGTGCTTAACAAATAGAATTTTAAAAATGCACTTTTTAAAGCACTGGGGTAGATACAAGCTAGTTGGATCAGATACAGTCCCTGTTCCTCGTGGAGCTCACAGTCTAAGTATTGAATCCCCATTCTACAGTTGAGGAAATTGAGGCACAGAGAAATTAATCAATTGTATTTATTGAGTGCTTAATGTGTGTAGAGCGCTGCATTAAGTGCCTGGGAGAATACAACAGAGTTGGTAGATATCTTCCCCAGCCAAAGCGAACTTACAGTCGAGATGGGGAGATGGATATTAAATTATCTTTAATAATTTAAAGATAAGTACATGAGAACATACGTACTTTGCGCTGTCATTAGAGACTATGAACAACAACGCCCAGGCCGCGCAGAGGGGCCAAGCCTGAAGGGGAGGAAGAGGAGGAGGACTGAAGTCTCTGTGCCTCAGTTCCCTCACCTGTAAAATGGGGATGAAGACTGTGAGCCCCCCGTGGGACAACCTGATCACCTTGTAACCTCCCCAGTGCTTAGAACATAGTAAGCGCTTAATAAATGCCATCATCAAGTCTGGCAGGCTGGGCGAAGAGGGGAGGGAACGAACTCTAGCCCAGGGAAACAACATGAGCTTCCAAGAGCTGTAGGTGGGTCAGGTCCGAGCACTGGACAGGTAAGAGATGAGCTTGGGAGGAGCCTAGCCTGTGAGCAGTGTTTGTTTTATGGTACTTGTTCAGCGCTTACTATGTGTCAAACAGCATGCTAAGTGCTAAGGTAGGTACGAGTTAATCGGTCAGACAGCCTCTTTCCCGCATGGGGGCTCATAGTCTCAAGTAGGAAGGAGAACAGGTAATGAACCCCCATTTTACAGTTGAGGAAACTGAGGCACAGAGAAGTTAAGTGACTTGCCCAAGGTCGCCCAGCAAACTATTGGCAGAGACAGGATTAGAATCTAGATCTTCCGACTCCCACGCCCGTGCTCTTTCCACTAGGCCATACTGCTTCTCGGTGCTAAAGAAAGTCAGTAACTAAGCAGGAAAGAGCTGGGGGGCCTTGAGGGCAGTGATCAGTAGTTTAGACTGTCAGCTCCTTGAGGGCAGGGATCATATCTACTAAATTAGTTGGACTCTCCTAAACGCTCAGTACCCGGTTCTACATCCAGTAGGCTCTCAATAAAAACTATTGATCGGTGCGGAGGGGAACGGGTAGCCACGGGAGGGTTTTGAGGAACGGAGAGATGCGCGGGTAGGGAGTACTCATGCACAAATAAATAAATAAATAAATAAATAAATAAAAATAATAATAATAAATAAATATTTATTTTACTTGTACATATCTATTCTATTTATTTTATTTTGTTAGTATGTTTGGTTTTGTTCTCTGTCTCCCCCTTTTAGACTGTGAGCCCACTGTTGGGCAGGGACTGTCTCTATATGTTGCCAACTTGTACTTCCCAAGCACTTAGTACAGTGCTCTGCACACAGTAAGCGCTCAGTAAATACGATTGATGATGATGATGATGAGTGAAGGGAAAGAGGCTGGAGGGCAGGGAGGAGGAGGTAGCTGCAGCATATGAAGAAGAAAGGACAAGAACTCGTGCGGAGTGAACATTGGAGACTTTTGTGGGCCCTTAGAGCCAGGTCTACCGCCGCAAGGGGAAATGCGAATTTGCTGCCCGGAGTTGGTGATGGATGGGTGAAGGGTACTTTCGTTGTGGCACTTCATGAGAAATACCAGGGCTTAGTCCTGGCATATCTCCAATGTTACCCTTTCTATTTTCAAAAAAGATTCGGGGATTTAAAACTTCTGCTTGGAAAGCCCCTGAGGCATGGCTTGGGAGCACTCAGAATGGTGCAACGGTCCAAAGTTAACAACGATGGATACCTGAAAGACTAAACATCAAAACCCCCCAGAAGTTGGACTTACATGCGCACACACACAAACACACACAGTGTAGGGTAGTGGATAGGGCACAGGCCTAGAGGATAGAGCAAGGACCTGTGTTCTAATCCCACTGCCACCACTTGCCAGCTGTGTGACCTTGGGCAAGTCATTTAACTTCTCTGTGCTTTAGTTGTCTCATCTGTAAAATGGGGATTAGGTTCCTCCCAAGCTCATCTCCCCCTTTTATACTGTGAGCCCGCTGTTGGGTAGGGACTGTCTCTATATGTTGCCAATTTGTACTTCCCAAGCGCTTAGTACAGTGCTCTGCACACAGTAAGCACTCAATAAATACGATTGATGATGATGATGATGATTAAGATGGTGAGCCCCATGTGGGACATGGGCTGTGTCCCACTTGACTAGCTCATATCTACCTCAGTGCTTAGTGCAGCGCCTGGGACACAATAAGCGCTTAACAAATACCATAAAACAAAACAAAGAAACTCCCACATGCCCAGCTCTATGAGAGATGACTCAACTGAGGAGAAATAAAAATAGATGCAGCACCTCTCTATTCTGATTAAATTTGTGATCTTCAGCTAACAAGTGTAATTTTCGTTTCAATGGGAAAATGGTATCTAATATAACTTCAGGAATCAGGAGTGATGCATACATTAGGGATGATGCATTCCTCATCCTGGAAATCCCCACCTCACCCCACTTCTGCATGTGTATTTTCAGCTTTCAAACGGGAAAGGGTGTCAGAAAATGTTTTAATGGGAGTGTTGGTTAACTATTTCTGTCATGAACTCTTCCCGAAGAGCAGCGACTGCTGGTTCTTAAGAATGTCGTTCACGTAGTATACCAGACTTCGAGAGGCATTACTCTACATCTCAGAGTTCTGGGGTTTCTTTGTAAGACTTAGGATGACGAAGGGAAGATCATTTTGCAACACCTAGACTAGAACTGAGGACACCGGGTGAGAAAGTTGTAAATTTAGTTAGGAATCTTTAGCCTATTTGAAGGTGACATTCTTCACGTTGAAATTTAACAGACAGATGTTTTTTATTTTTCACCCAATTAGCCACCCTGCTCTCCACTGCAACCTTCAACAGGAAGGTTAAAAATTAAAATAACAGTCCATCTAGTGCTGGCTTCAGTAGTAAGTGCTCAATAAATACCACTGATTGACTGCTGACTCACCCATGAATGTACTTTGTTGCACGTACCGTTCTTTCTGATAGAACAACTGCCTCCATTGCACTGTTGGATAGGTGACGGGAAGGATTAGATTAGGAAATGTTCTTCCCACAACGTGAGTCTGCTGTGGTAGAGAAGCAGCTTGGGCTAGTGGAAAGAGCTCAAGACTGGCAGGCGGGAGATCTGAATTCTAATCCCAGTTCGGCCATTTGCCTGCTCTGTGACCCTGGGCAAGTCACTTCACTTCTCTGTGCCTCAATTTCCTCATGGGGAATACCTGTTTCTCTCCCCACTAGATTGGGAGCCCAATCTGGCAAAGAGAAATGAAGTGACTTGCCCAAGAAAGTGGCAAAGCCAGGGTTAGAACCCAGGTCCTTCTGACTCCTAGGCCTGTGCTCTAGCCCCTAAGCCACACTTTGTAACTTTGGGCAAGTCACTTCATGGGGCCTGAGTTTCCCCATCTGTAAAATGGGGAGTCAATACCTATTATTATGATTATTGCTATTCTTACGGTGTTTGATAGGCGCTTACTATGTCAAGCACTGTTAAAAGCCCTGGGGAAGATTCCAGTTAGGTTGCACAGTCTAAGTAGATGGGAAAAATGGTATTGAACCCTCATTCTGTGGTTGAGGAAACTAAGGCACAGAGAAGTGAAGGGACTTGCCCAAGGTCACACAGCAACCAATTGGCAGAGCTGGGATTAGACTCCGGGTCTCTGACTCTCAGGCCTGTGCTCTTTCCACCATGCCACTCTGCATTTCCCTCCAAATTAGACTGTGAGCCCCAGGAGGTTCAGGAACCTTGTCTGACCTAATTATCTTGCATGTACCCCAGTAATTAATATAGTGCATGGCATATAGTAAGCGCCAACAAATGCAATTATTTTCTTAAGCCTGGGTCCACTGGTTCCCTTCCCCCTTTAATTAAAAGTTATTTAAGGCGAGTCACCTTCCTCCAAGAAGCAA
Source organism: Tachyglossus aculeatus (assembly GCF_015852505.1). Taxonomy (NCBI): domain Eukaryota; kingdom Metazoa; phylum Chordata; class Mammalia; order Monotremata; family Tachyglossidae; genus Tachyglossus; species Tachyglossus aculeatus. The sequence goes on along the minus strand of NC_052099.1, from coordinate 34,703,984 downwards.
CCATGTAACAAAACCACATTTTTGTTGTGTCAAATCACCCTGCGAAACAAATCTCTAAATGGGTTGAGCTGAGGTTCTGGGGAGGAATACTACAAGAGGCAAAACCATGGTGATTGGTAAGGGGTGGGAATACACACAGCGATGAGTTTAATATTCATGATTTAGGGTCATAGAGAAGGTGGCCAACAATGCAGAGACAGCTTTGGGGGTTCTTCGGACAGACACAAACCTAAAATTGAGAACTGAGAAGGCTTAGAGCTTGACCCTAAGGAACAGTAGCAACGAGATGCCCCGCAGGAACAGTTTACTTGACATTTAAAAACCCGACGATGTCAGTCTTACAGTCAGTTAGGGGAGGAACTGGGACGAAGAGAAAGAAGTGTTTGAATTGGGCCAGATCTTTGTTCCATGGGTCTGAATTTGATTCCCCTTCCCCATTTTCCAAAATGGGCAAAAGTAAACTATACAAACAAGGATCCTTCAGTGGGATCAGAAATGTCACTTCACACAAAAAGAGTTATGTACTAAGACCTTCTTACAAAAAGTTGACACTCTGCTCTTACATCAGGTTCAACAAATTATTCGGCAGAGTTTCAGAAACGATGCGCATTAGAAAATTTCTTTATATACTTTACAGAAATACAGATGATAAAACCCCTTGGTGTCGCCCCTATGCACTTGCGATAAGGAACAGCCAATAAGGAATTTAATCCTCAGCCACAGTTCAAGATCAACCAGAGCTTGTTTCTAGAGAACGATGTGCCCTGGCAGTTCCAATACCGATCAAGGGCAGGTTGTCTTGAAATCCAAAGATCATCTGGGGAGATACGTGTCTTCTTCTTGTCTAGTATTTGGCCAAGCCTGGGCCATCTTGTGCACTACATTGCCAGTCTGTCACTGGGAAAGCGGACACCCTGGAGAGGTGGATCGCTCAAGCCCTACTCTACATCCATGTTACTCTGAGTTCTAAGGAATGACTGCTGTTAGATCATCTACTCGCTTCCTCACTGGGTGAGTTCCACTCATCAGAGGAAGTCTGGCTCATGAAGCCAATGATGCAAAAAGCGGAGGTGGAGAAAGAATGCCAAGATGGACATGTGGATCTCGTTGATTTTCACAATGAAAGGTGGGGCTCGCTGTTTCTACAAAGGGTTACCTCCACTGGTGAAGATTTGGGAAGGACAGTCAGATTGGCTGAAGCTGGAGGCTTTCTGGGAAAACTCGGTGAGATGAATTACTGGCATCAGGAGTAGGGCTTCTGACTGGCTGGGATGAATGAGTTCGTTAAGTGTTAGCTTGCTTGGGCCTCCATAATCAGGGCACCCTCCTTCCCTCTCCCTTCTCTCTCACACACACACAACCCCCCCCAAAAAAACCCCCTCTACCTCTCCCTGTCCCCCAGGCCTGGAGCACTGAAATCTTCCCCCGTGAATCTACAAGGTTGAGCTTCAATGATGGGGGGTCCTTGGTCCAGTCAGGTGGCATTGCTCCGGATGAGCTTTCTGCTTTGTCTTACAGAAAGTTGCTTCTTTCTCACAGAGAGAGAGGAAGCTTCTAACAGATGTAGCTTTTTAATACAAAGCAAATAACCTGTGCCAACATGCTTCATTGACTCAAATCTACTCAGGTAAGCCCACAAGGGACAAAGAAACTTGAAATGTTATCTACGCTATGAAATTTGGAATTTTGCCTCTAGCACATGTTATAATGAAACCTGATTAACTAATTAAAAGGAAGCACCCACAAAAAGAAAAAAAACCACAATGGATTTCAATTACCAGGGATAAAGGAAGTCTGTTCATTCCATAAGTGCATTTTGGCACAAATATACATTTATTCTTTCAATGTTTTACAGTTTGTTGAACTAACTATCATTCCATAAATTAACATTGTTCTTATAGCAGCAACAAATTCCCTTTTCATTTAACTTAAGCCAAGGAAGTAATTTATCAATAAATTAAATTTTCAAACTGAAGCAAAGTTTCGAGACTCTTTCATGCAATGGGTGTTTGTGTTTTTCTCCGCTTCCCACTTTGGGATAGAATACTGTTGCATTAGAAAAGTACAAAGCAAGTATGCAAAACCCTTTATTTATAAGAGATCGACATTTCTGACATGAAATTAGCCACTTCCAATTCCTCAAGAATGCCTGGAACCCTGTGTGCGATCTAATTTTCTGACATTTCACTGAGAGAAGGATTTTCATCGTGAGTTTGGAAAATACCTTGGCCTGTGGTCGAATTGTTCCGAAGGTGGAATGTGAACTGTAGTGAGTCACCTACCTGTCTTATGAAGTGGGGGTGCTACTTAAGGGTGCTCAGAGGGTATCAGGACCAATTCATGGAACAATCCTGCGCTGCCCATCCGTGGAGTAGTGCGCGCACTCTATTTGAGCTGGGTTTCAACAGCAGGATGCCACACACCCCTTTAATGGGAGAAGGTGAAAGGAACTCTCCCAAACTAATCAGATATCCTCTCTCACACACCAAATCCCAACGGTCTGTATACTGACCGCCCTCATGGTCCCCTGGGCACCGGCCAAAGACCAGCCATGCCCAGCACCAATAGCCGATACCCTGCGGGCAAAAGTCAAAAATTCAAGGCCGACGAACTGGCCCCTTAATGGGAAGCGTTTGGACACACTCTTCTCTGAAAAAAGGAAAAGATTTCCAAGCACCTACTAGTTTTTTAGAACAGCTGATTCAATCTACCACTCAAAATAACATCATTTAAGTAAATACTATTTGGGAATGATGAAAGAAAATGGTTTTGCATGAAGGAAAGCCAATTTTGACCGCTTGAGGAGAGTTTCTGCCCCATTTTGGCTCGATTGAGGCACATGAGGCCGTCACCAACTTGCCTCTGCTCTGCTCCAGATCATGTTCTTTCTCCGTTTCATGGGAGCCCAGCAGCATCTGGACAAATTCACCTCCGCACGCTTGGAGTGCTTGGTCTGGCACTGGAAAAGCAGTGCTAAATAAAGCTCCAAGATGCTTCCCGCCCTCCCCTCCCTCCCCTCCTCTCGGCTTCATATTCCCTACGGCATCAGAGGGAATGCTGGCTGAATGGAGTGGAATGCACACGATTACTACGGCATCCCCAAACTCGAATCCAAAAGGCACAGAGTAATGCTGGTGGCTCTTTCTAGTCAGCTGAGAAACAATAAAAAGTCTGCATTATCCTTTCATAATTTAAATACATAAGTAATCTCCACTTTTATTACTTCATGACCAGGACTTGAAATTTACATTCTCTTAAGTACCATCGTAATAGCTCAATGTATATTACAGATATTTGCTGATATCCCATATCAGAAATAAAAAAAATACTTTTCACTATATAAAAAAATGATGCTGAAAGACAAGAACACAGAACGGAGAGACTTGGTACAGACTAAGAATTCAGTTTTCTAGCAACCACAGTAATAACCCCAATATGAACACACACAGCAAGAGTCAGAAGCAGTGCAAATATCTTTGGAGGTTAGAATAAAATCAAACTGCCAGAACGTAAAACGGGGACTAGAAAGGCAAGTACTTCCAGCACGGAAGGTCTCCGTCTCAGGGTTTCCCAGGGGCCGCCGCCTTCCCACGCCGTCCGTCACTTCTTCCTCTGAAACACGTTGGCCAGCATGGCACCCGATGTGGTCAGCTGACCCATTTTATTCAGAAACTTGGTCTTTGTATCCTCGCTCACCAGACTTGCAGCAATTGACATTGAGCTAGAAGAGAGTTTTCAAATTCACGTGAGACATCGGAATGCGAGCAAGCCCTGGGCATTTTCTCCGTTTACGCGACACTGTGTTTTGGTGGGCCCCTGTCGGGTAGGGGCCTAACTTCACCAGGCGTGAAACCGCACGGTTCGCGTTGGCAAGGGTCCGGGGTTGACTACGTTCTCTTGGAAAACAAGGGCGGTGTGGGCACGGGACAGACGGGCTGGGAGCTTAGAGAACTTTTCGCAGGAACTGTGCTTTCACTCCACCCACGAAGTCTAACTCAGTAACTCGTGCCACTGGTGGGCTTGAGACCGGTACTTTGTCTCAATTCAGCTCCGATGAACAAAAAATGAGGGTGACGCTGAAGTTGTGCAGACGGGAAGTTTTTCTGGGATGCTTCAGACTAATCCACGGGCCCACCTGGAGTGCTGCATACCCCGCCCACGCGGACTTCCTCTCCCATCACCTTGACCGGACTCTGGTTGGGGAACTCTTGGGTTACCGACGTAGGAAGAATGGTTCAAGCTCGGGAGGATGGAGAAATCTAAACTGTAACCAATCGGTCAGGCGACCCAAGTGCCCCTTGGAGGGCTGAGAGGTTAAATCTTGTTGGGGCGATAAGCCATGGCAGGCATTATGTCTGACAGGCCCAGACTCGTGGGAACTGCTGCTCCTGCTGGCTTCACAGGATTAGCCGGGAACGCATCAACTGCGATTTGCACTTGTGCCTGACCAGTAAATCAGGGGTACCTGTTGAGCCCTGAGATAAGGCAGTGGATTCTGCGTCCTGCCCGTGAAGACCGTGGACCTCATGTAACTTTTTGGGTGCAGGGAGAACACCATCATGCTCCAACCTGAAGGTGCTGCCCCTGGCCAAGACAGCCATCACACATGGGGTACGTGACCGTGCCAGTCTGGCTGCCGAGGTGCCGCTCTACGCACAAGGATGTTGGTGGACGACTGCTCGGAATCAAATGGAGGATGCCCTACCGCTTGGCTGGCGGTGCAACACCCCATCCCCGTGCAAAGAGATGCTTGTGTCTCTGGGGTGGGCAGCTCCCCAACCCCTCGGCTCCTGGGATCGAGCGAGCCCAGGGGAGCGCTGGGCCTTGGCATCACTGCTTTCTGGGCTTGCTCCATGAAATGGGCAGCGGAAGGAGAGGGGCTACCTGGGTAGGTATTTGTGCCGTCAAGCACCAGCTAGCCCGGGGCAGCTGAAATCCTAGTGCCGCCCCGTAGGAGGAAACGTGTTTGTCAGGGTTGCCCTGCAAGTATATGGCAGTGTCCACACCCTATCACAAAGAGCAAGGGTGTGTCAACGCAGAGGACCATGTCATTTGGCTTTTGGACTTGGGTGAGTCCCATCAATGTTTCCATGGGCACAACCATCAAAAGCATTGCAGTTCTCTGACATCCGCTCTAATGGTCAAAACGATTTGACAAGAGCCTCTTTTGTTGAGAGATTGAGCAACACCCAGCACTTTGAGGCAAACCCACACACTGCCGACTCCAGAGTGCAGAACGTCACCTTCCAGTGCTTCCTGACTTTTGAAGATGCACTCGGAAAGGTCAGAGCCCTTACAGGCCTGGGGAGCGCAACACCTGATTTTAAGAAATTCCATTTCTCCAAATGAAACGTCACTGTGTTATTCTTAGAAACAAAAACAGGCACCAGGAGGATAATCTGCAGATGAAAAGTGGCAGCAAAGTCTCCAAGGAACGCTCGGCTAAAAAGCTGGAGTAATTGTGCTCTTTCCGCAGTCTTCCTCCATCCCAGTCAAAATGGATCAGCCCCCTACACCCTCTGCAGGTGCCATACCAAAGGCAGTCTTATATTTGGGCCCTTTGAGCAAAGGGATGGAGGCATTTGAGCAAAAGCCTTCTTTAAAGGGCTGGCAATCTAGGCGATAAACGCTTGATGATCATTATTCCAGTTCCCTATAGCAGCTCTGCTCTTCTCGCGGAGTTGCGAAATGGTTTGTCACCTCGTTCTTGTGGAAAAATTTTAATCGACCTGAAGCAGACGAGGTCGCCATCTCCCTGCCCCATACAAGGGATGCAATGGTTTCTGCAAGTCAGGGAGAGGCTCTGGGCAAACTTTTCATTTCACACTTGCATGCCAGGGCAAAGTTTATTGGGAAATGAGTTTGGGAATGGAATCAAGTTTTCAACAGACACCACTGGAATGGCAATACAATCATTAGTAGCAGAAGAAGCAATTTCTCCTCCGAAATCTTTTCATCATGGAAAGTTATGAACCCTCGGGGAGAGCAGAGCTGCGACACGGAGCACCCTTTTGCCCTCAAGGAGGAGTTTTCTGAAGGCTGACAACCAAAAACAGAACTGTAAAAAAGGAAGGCTCTAGAAGGAAGCAATAGGAAAAGCTGCAGAGACACTTCTCCTTTCCAATCTTGTACGGCCCAGGCGCTCCCGACGAAATTGCACTAAAAAGGATGTGCGTATGCTTTGGCACCTTTATTTTTGCATTCAGGCTGGGAAAGAAGGAACTCTCAAATTTTTTTCCCTGAACTACTGAGCACTCATCAGTTTTCATTCAGGTTTTTTTCAAGCTGACGGCAAAGCTCTGCCGTCCGTGGATTCGGACTCTAATACCAGAAAACCCAGGTCCCGGCAGACTGCCTCCAGGTCAGGGCCTGAGGATTCATTCAATTGCATTTATTGAGCACAGACACCTCCCTGAACCGGGGCGAAAGGAGCCTGCTTCAACTGCTTGTCACCAGTTTTCCACAAGAGCACCGCCCACCCTTGGGGGCTGAAGGGGCAATTAGCTCTAATGAGGGAGAATCTGAGATCTGGAAGATGTTTGGACCACACAAGGCTCACGGTTTTAAAAGGTAGAAAATCCAAGGCAGACTTGATCTTTGCCCGAACCTATTTTATGATCCCGATTTCGACTAGTCAGTCCCTCAGGGCAAGGGCTCAGGACTTTCCAAGTTTAATAGATTCCGAAGAGGGGGTGGATTGGTCCAGGTTTTTCCGGGGACTCATATTCTGACGGACCCCACCCTCGTACCACAGAGCCTTGATCCACTCTTTCCACCTGATACTCGGGGGTCTTTTGTTCAGGAATTTCTCAAGTGGGGAGGAGCATGTGAGCAGATCACTCCCCCGACTACCAACCTGGTAGAACTCTAACCACCGACAAGAGGAACACGGATGAGCTGGGACTGAGACCCCGCAAACAGAAACCGATCCCAGTGCTTGGGGGACTTGCTGGCACCACCCACCCACCCACTCTCTGAATCCTCTTGTCCCTGCCCACCCACTGGGGCACAGAGTGCATAACAGCGCGATGGATCCCAGGGAGCTGTCCAGACCGAGTTCTCGACCTTTCCTTTAAACACCCGACAGTGGGAAGAATCCGCTGGGCACACCTATTTTTGATGGAGAAGTATTCTGAAACTCTGGAAAGTGATGGAAATCTTACCCAGGCGGTTCTTGGACAGTCTTGTTCTCTACCTTCAGTTCACACTCCTTTATCATGGAACTTAAAATCACCTGATTAAAACAACATAAATGAATATGGCTTACAAATGAATGCACTTGAGATGAGTTCACAAAAAAGGAAGGAGTTTACATTTTGTTCATAAGATTTGGTCCAAAATGCAAAGTTAAACCAACTCTGTACCTGCCACACTTCCTAACATACAGACCCACAGAGGCCCAGGCAACACTTGTTCCCTGGGCAGATATTGGGAGTTGTGGCCTTCTGCAAGACTGTCATTCCCTTTAGACTACAGGCTAATCAAGGGCAGGCCCATTTCCCTGAGGTTTCCCAAGCACCCAGTGTCCTGCCCAGGGTCAGGAGTTGAGCAACAAGGGAGGGGATGAGGATGCTGCAGTGTAAAAAGGCGGCCCTCGGAAGGCATCTCTGGGCTCTTCCCCAAAGAAAACGACAACTAGCCAACACAGATGGAAAGGTTACCTTTTTCAGAAATGTACACGTACTAAAATGAGACTGCGGAGAAGCAGTTCCAGCCACAATCTGCATTACTGAATATGGGGAAAGGGCGGAAGTCCTGGGCATGGATGATGATTTGAATCACCCTCCCTAGAATTCTTCAAGCGCGGAAAAGTGTTCTAACAACATTGTAAACCTGATTCAACTTCTACTCGGAAACACAGATAAAACCGAAAACAAGCTGGAATGAAATCCAGTTTGATAAAGTCGTTCCGCAAGGTTCTGGTCCCAGGCCCTCGGTCTCTGGCCCTGCACCTGCTCGATGAGCCTGGCTGACTGAATCGGGATTACCTTTCACACGCAGGGCTGCAATCCACGGAGTCGGTTTCGGTGAGGGCCGACGGCCAACAGCTAATTACCTGAAGCTTCGCCCCGCTTCCCCTATGCAGGCCCACAGCCAAGGACTTTCCTTCACTGCCAACTCCTTCCCCAGGGCCCGATTATTGATCATGAAAACCCAGCTATAGCCAAGCCTGGTTAAAACCACTCTCCCTTTCCAACGCGACTGATAAAATACAAAGCAATCCGGCTGGCGGACCCGCTTAAGTGTCCACAACGGATGATTCAGAATCACTCTGCTCATCTCCCAGAAAACTAGCAGCTCCGCTGAACTGCATGGAGGGTACGGGAGACTTTAGATCACTTAAGTCATCTTCTGAAAAAATACACCACCCTGAAGTACCACATCTATTTACTGCTCTCCAACTTACATTTTGCAGTAATACAGTCATTAATAATGACCCCGTGTTCACAGAAGGGGCTACTTTCCGGGTGTTTTGGGCCAGACAGATTCACCCAGGTCAGTAAGCTGCTCCATATGGCTACTAAATTAGGGTCATTCATTTATTCATTACATATTCAGTCATTCGTTCTATGCCTATACTGAATCAGAGAACTTAACTTAGTAGCAGTATACATACATACACATGTAAAAACAGATGTCCTTCAGTCTTAGAAAATGTGCTGCTGACCAAGAAGTGCACGTGTGGCTCAAGAGGCCCCTGTGGGAGCCCAGTGTCGGCCACACTGAGCACACACAGGCAGGCTGACCCTCGGTGAGCTGCCATGTTGGTGGCTCACAGTGCTTGGTGCCGTTTTTGCTTCTGCCTCCTTGTTTCACAATCACTACGGAGGAGTTTCTGCCCCTTCCCTGATGGCAGGGTGCCACGCTGACCCATCTGCAGCAACCGATTCCCAGCACTGTCCAAGGCTTTGTTTTTACTGAATCCTTAAATCATTTCCTATGAGCTCTTTGCTTTTGGTTTCTGGTCAAACAGTCTCTATCATTGCTATTTATTAAGCGCTTACTGGGTGCGGTGTACTGTACAAAGAGCTTGGGAGAGTACCACACACACAGTTGGTAGACACGATCCCTGTCCTCAAGGAGCTTTTAGTTTCAGCTATTCATATTAACGTCCTTCTCTTCCTCTAGACTCTAAGCACAATATGGGCAGGGAATGTGTCTACTAATTCTGTTGTACTGTACTCCCCCAAGTGCTTAGTAATAATAATAATAATAATAATAATAATAATTGGCATTTGTTAAGCGCTTACTATGTGCAAAGCACAGTTCTAAGCGCTGGGGAGGTTACAGGGTGATCAGGTTGTCCCACGTGGGGCTCACAATCTTAATCCCCATTTTACAGATGAGGTAACTGAGGCTCAGAGAAGTTAAGTGACTTGCCCAAGATCACACAGCAGACATGTGGCGGAGTTGGGATTCAAACCCATGACCTCTGACTCCAAAGCCCATGCTCTTTCCACTGAGCCACGCTGCTTCTCTAGTAGAGTGCTCTGCACGCATTAAGTGCTCAGTAAATACCACTGATCGACTGATTGGTTGCTCTGCCCAAAGGCAATGGGAGAGTGGAGTTAAAAGTGAAACGTATGGTGTCTGCTCGAGACGCTTACAATCTACGGGGGAGACAGGCAGATGAATTGCAAAATGCTGGTTCCAAATGGTGACAGGAGTGTGGAAAAAAGGTGGATTTGAAGGGCGATAGAGGGCCAGGCTAGTGCCATCTGGGATCATTTACGAAACGATAATCAATGGTATTTGTTGACAGCTGTGTGCACAGCACTGTACTAAGCGCTTGGGAGAGTACAACACAATAGAGTTGGTAGACACGTTCCCTGCCCACAAGGAGCTTACAGTCTAGAGGAGCTGGCAGTCGAGTGTATCGGTAGAAAATGATACTTTCTAAATTATGGGAAGAAGAGGTCAGATTTTAAACTATCATTAGAGGATTAAATGCTCAGGCCCATCCTGCTCCCAGGGGCAAGGAGGATTAGGGAGAGTGAGAGCCCAGAAAGGGGCAACGGTGACTGGGGAAGACCAGGTGACTAGGTGGAAGAGGCCCCTGTAAATGAAACTGGGTGGCTTGGCAGTCGGTCCCATGAGTCCTTCCCTCCTATTCCTACCATGTCTTGCCTCAACTCTTTAGAATGAGTGTTTTCAGAGGGCAAATTTTGCTGGAATTTGAATTTGGAAAAAAAAAAAAAGTCATACCGCAACATGTAATTTGTGCAACTCGAGAAGCGGCATTAAAAACGATCTTTGGGGCTAGATTTCATATTTTTGTTTCTAGAGCTGGCCACAAAGACCTAGGTGCTCACCCACCGCCACCTGCTCTCTCAAGACAGACAGCTCACTCACCTCATGTTCCGGAGAGAGGTGCTCCATGTCCGTTCGCAGACATCGGAGCCCGGGCAAGAAGTGATTAACCATTAAATCTTCTGAAATAACTGGCAGAAAAGCAGTTACGGAAGAAAGAAGTGGAAAGAGGCGGTCAACTGTTTCCCTCTATGGCAATATGTAATAATTATGTCATTTGCTAAGCGCTCACCATGCACTAAGGACGGTGGTAGAAACAATGTTACGAGATCAAACTTAGTCCCTGTTCAACACAAAGCTCACAATCAACTTTATTCCCATAATACAGATTTAGAAACTAAGGCCCGGAGGCCGAAGGTCACACATTAGACTAGTGGTAGGGCTAGGATTTGAATAATAATAATAATAATGATGGCATTTGTTAAGCGCTTACTACATGCAAAGCACTGTTCTAAGCGCTTGAACCTGAGTATTCTAACTCATGCTCTTCCCACTAAGCCATACTGCCTCCAGATCAGTCAAAATTGGGATAAAAATAAATACTTTCCAGGATTCTAGTTCTTCATTACACTCATTCTCAAAGTGTCCTTATTTCTGCACCTCAAAATGCCAACGATCCAAGAGTACAAATGAGACACCAGCAAGGACACATCAGCCATCAAAATGTTCACACTTGCAGGACACGCCACCACGACTACCAGGAAAAGGAGGATCTTTTCACTGTGTCATTTGAAAACCAACCTGGAAATTCAACTTGGAATTGCTGAGCTAAACGGAGGTCCCTTAGGTTTTTAAAAAATCATTCATTCAATCATTCGATCGTATTTATTGAGTGCTTACTGTGTGCAGAGCACTGTACTAAGCGCTTGGAAAGTACAATTCGACAACATCAAAATTCAAATTCAAAGACGAAGGTATTTTTGGAATGAAAATTGGAAAATGAGGTAGTCCCCTCTTGTCCTCTGTCTATCTGCATGATGTTTGGGGCAGGTAAGGATCTGCTTTATGTTTCCTAGCACCCTAAGTGAAAGACTTCTCATCACTACAGGAGGCGGCTAAAACTCCGGATAAGGAAAGGAGTGCAACAGGCCCAAGGCTAAACAAATCCCTGTGTGCTTATTAATATTATCTTAGTTACCCTTGGGGAAAAAGAGACTTTCCACTCCTTCAAACCAAAGGCCCTCTAACCCTCTAGAGGTCACTGAAGAAAGACATGTTTTTGTTTGAAAAAGGATACAACAACAGGAAAGCGCACTGTAGGCTTCAAAGAGATGAGTAGCAATATCCAGTCTTTTGGAGTCCACGGACTGCAGGTTGTTGGCCAAGGCTAACTTGTGCAAGTGAGGGATGACAACTGAAACAGAGATAAGATTTAAAGCCAGTTAATTGGGTTAGATAGCGTCGTTTCCCTCTTTTTCTAGCAGTTTCATAGTAGAAGACCTTGATAACCTACTTCTATAAAGTGTGGCCTGGGAAAGCACACCTTTCAGGAGGCTTCCTGACAACGCAGTGAGTTCCTCGCTGAAGAACTCGGTTTTCAGTGGTGAAAAGCAGGACGGGAAACCAAGAGGAAGGAATGGCTTTCCCCTGTGGCCCCAAACTACAATATGGGAAGACAAAGCTTGTTCCTTTCATCTGTTTTAACTGAGCCTGTACCGATGGCTTGGGAGAGTTCACACTTGCAAAAGACAGATCTAGAGTAAAAGAATAAGGATGGAAATTCTAGTCTTTGTGGAAACAGCACAGACTTGGGGGAGTCAGAGGACGTGGGTTCTAATCCCTCCTCCGCCACTTGTCTGCTGTGTGACCTTGGGCAAGTCACTTAACTTCTCTGGGCCTCAGTTACCTCATTTGTAAAATGGGGATTAAAAGTGTGACCCCCACGTGGGACAACATAATCACCCTGTATCTACCCCAGCGCTTAGAACAGTGGTTGGCACAGAGTAAGCGCTTAACAAACACCATAATTATTATTATTAGTCAGTGTGGATTGATACAGCCACCTGTGAGCAGAAATCAAGAGGTGGCAAGGAATATTGGCTGCCCTTTAGACTCCCGCCAACTTTTTCAGAGTTTACTTTCTTCCTTGAAATAAAATGAATAGCAAGTTAAATGATATTGTCCATTTTGGCTACGAACTACTCGCATACCTAATATTTATACTTTAATTCCATCAACTCAACGGCTCAGAGTAGTTTTCCAGGGGAGTATTTCCCAACTCAGTGACAATAAACGGAAGGCTGTACCATATTTTGTCTGGAAGGTTAATGTTTTATGATGATGTAAGCTTTTGGAAGTCAGCATCTTACTGCTGACAGAAATGTGTCAATCTTAACCCGCATGGCCCAGTAAGTAGACTGAAGGAAAGAACTTGTTTGAAACTGAATAGCGTCTTAAAATGCTTGAGAAAATAGCCTGAAACACTCTTATATGCCCCTTAGGGTCGATTCAGGATTGACTTGATCAGAAGCCTGGTGGCAGCACATGGAGACTGTCACCGGTACCGCTCCTCCTCTGTCCCCCACCACTCCCCTTTTGTCTGCTGGTATTCACTGTACCCGCCTCGTCCAGGCTTCACAGAGCATTTGACTTCACCTCAATTCCAATCTCGAGTTCGTGATGCCGTTCGGGACAGAAATAATATAGCGAGGCAACTTACATTCATCTCTGAATCTGGGCTCTGCATTAGGGCCAACTCTTCCAAATGTTTTTATGATCTCTGTATGCAAAGAGTGTTGATCTTGGTACTGGGGATCTTCCAAGAAAGAAGCCAACTGCATTTTCACCCTTTCCAGTAACTAAAAACAATGGCATTTATGCAAAGATAGTGACATAGTACTACCGATGAGCTAAATTACCTCTCGCCTAGCCCCCACCCAGCCCCGATCCATGGATCTAGACTACAGATGTGGTCGGAAGACCATCTAGCTTGGCTCTAGGCTGCTCGGCGTCATAAATAACAAACACAGTGTTGAATGGCAAGAGCAGCACCACGCAGTGACCAGACACAAAAACGATTTCTGTCATTCATTTAGCAGAAGGCTGAAAAAGCTGATTAGGGAGGAAAACAAGCTGCTTTCAACTCATCACGATCTTTCAGGCCTGGTTTCTGACTTGATTACCAGTCTTCTCTAATAACAAAAGCCATCGATAGAAAAATGATCGAAAACAGCACTACAGAATTTAGAAAATATGGAAATAAATCACGGCCCACACTGCGGTTTCTAGAGAAGCTCTTCATTTATCCACTTTCTGAATATGTGAATGAGTCAATGCTGACTTGTCTGTTACTCACATTTCCTCAAAAAACATTTTTATTTTGGGATTTCAGAACATGTTGAAATGTTGGCAAAAACTGCAAGCTTTGTAAAATATCATGCCTTTTTATACATCGTCTCACCAGAGGAAGGAAAACGAGAAATAATTTCTTCCCAGTCGCGGAAGCAGTTTCATTTTTTTCCCCATTAAAAAAAAAAAATCACCCCTATGGCATTCTATTGGTTCAGGGCAAGCAGCGTGATTTTGCGAGCATGGACGAGAATGCCTACCTCTCTTTGAGTAACCGTTTCCATGATGGTGCCAAAAGCGGGGATTGTGGCGATCCTGACGGAGCTATTTTAGAGTGGAAAGAGACAGGTGATATTCAGGCTCCTTGGCGACAACGTAGATGAAAGCAAAAATACACATTAGAGATGAGCGTGCTGTACTAGTCTCTAGCAGAGACAAACTTTATAAAAAGCAGACCAGGAAGAATGCTCAAGAAAGACAGATAGGATAATTTAGGTCGCAGTCTGGGACACTCACAATTCAGGATCACTGGACAAGGTAACAAGGGCCGGAGCAACCCGCTTGTCAACTAATGCTTCCCTCATGCCTCGGAGAGTCAGCTGTAACCGTCAACATGCAATAAAAAACGGTTTGTAAACTGGAATGAGAACGGGGTTAGCTGTGACTGAGGATGGGCAGGCAGCAGTCTCACCGGCCTTAGACACCCACATCAAATATTCAATGGGTTACGGCTTGGGTTCATGCTCTAACGGGTGAGGATCGTGGCCTGTTAGTGGGGTTAACAGAGCATCCCTTCTCAGCTTGGAAGACGGAGTCCATCAGCACAATCAAACCAATTGAGTTGGACTGAGAGGAAGCACCATGACTGCACTGATTCGCAGCCCAAACCATCTGATTCCGAAGTTAGAACACCATTCCAAAATGGTCATTTAGGTCATTTCAACTTGCTGTCCAATGAGTTGCTTTTGAAGCTGTATTTTTTTTAACGGTGCCAATACGTAATAAGTCAAAAATCACAATGTTAGGTGGTAAAATTCATCAAGGCCCCAAACTGGGGAAAGGAAACCAACCTCTTGTTGAAAAAGCAAATGAAAAGTGTGCACACCCCAAGCAGTATGACAGTTTTGCACGGGGTTGTGGAATGAATCCAATTTCCAAGCGCTGATGGGGATTTTCCACCAAGTTTGAAAAGGGATGCCCAACGAGGATGGCCGGGAGGAGACTTACATTTCAGGATCACTGGAGAGAGTAATGAGAGCAGGAACAACTCTCTGAGCTACCAAGGTTTCATTCACCCCCTTCACCAACAGCTGATTGGCCGGGCCAGAGTGGGGGGGAGGGCCACAGGTGATGATGCATGGAAAGGGTGCGTACAGTGTTGGGGGGAAGGGAAAGGGGCACGGAGGAGAAGGAGGGGAAGAGAGAGAAAAACACAAAGCAAAACCAAAATTAGAAGCTAAGCAAACACTTCCACACTATAAGGCTTTATAGCAGCAGAATGCCTGGGGAGAAAAAACCCAAGCTCCCATGGCCCAGCGAGCCTCCCGAGTGCGATCCATGGCTAAGCCCAGGACAGTTGCCCGTTTTGGTCCTGTGGCTGTGGGGATTTGGGCCTTGCTATTTGCTAACTGCTGTGCCCCTCTCCAGGCTTAAATGACTGTAGCATTCAAGCCATCAAGGACCCAATCTATCTGCGGAGATCCAATCCCGGGAGATGGTTCTCTTCCAAGCGACCGGCCACAGTGGAGTGGCTCTGCCCAATCTGAACTGCGACAGTGCTAGACGCCGCCCGGCTGTCGGAGCCGGAGGCCAGGGGCTCTGCAGGCGAGGCCCGGCTGCAGCGGGGAGCAGAGCGCCGATCGCCAGAGGCGCCGCGGCTTTGCCAGGGCAGGTCCGTGCAGCCGCTTGGAAGTAGATCCTCTGCCGCATCATTTGGACGATCGATCTGAAACCCCAGGCAGCTCAGACGCACATATTCCTGGCATTCAGCACTTAGAACATCGATTCCATGCACTACCAGCTTTAGTTAGGACTGTCTACATCTACGGGCCACCTGGGAAGCCAGGAAACAAACCAAGTATGGGAATTTCTGAGTTTCGACTGACTTGCTCCGGCTCCCAAATCATGCTCGCCCGACCGGAGGTACGATCAGATTCTGAACGCATTCTCGTTCGACGGTCCGGAACCAGGCACCAGGGCAGGGATTTGATAAACCCATTAAACCATTAGCAAGATATTCTAAAATGGTTCTATTTATCCTTCTCGCTCCTTTTTAACGTTTAAAGGAGAAGAACAAATTTAGATAATACTGAAGATAAGCAATTCTAGAAATGGAACTGGTCTGGGGACAACCCTCAGTTGTTTAGATTCTCCCGACCTCTGAACAAAGCATACATAAAACTTTGGTTCTTAAACATGCATATTCCACACAGTGCTTTATGGTAATTATTGAATAGTTCAGATCAATGGGTAGGTGGTTATATTTAATTAAAAAAAGCACTCAAAACATTTTCTTAAAGGCCTACATTTCAAATAAGTTACAAGGGCTGTGTAAGATTTCAGAAACTTGCACCTAGCCCAGAGCGTAGCACAGAGTAAGTGCTTTTTATTCATTAATGGTATTTGTTCAGCACTATTTGCCACACACTGTACTAAACACTGGGGTAGATACAAATAATCACATTGGACATAATCCCTGTCCTACAAGGGGCTCGCAGTTTAAGTGTTCAAAAATGATAATAATAATATTTTTAAAACAGCACTAATGAATTTATGCCGGCCCAATTTATTTTACAATGTTAATAGTTTAATGTTTGTCTCCCCCATTAGAGTGCAAACTCCTTGTAGGCAGGGAAGGTGCCACTTTTTTTATTTGTATTCCTCAAGCAACTAGTACAGTGCACTGCACCAAGTGGGCACACTAAGTGCTGCTATTTTATTAATCAAATAATACCAACGCATCAATCTTCATCATTATCACATGGGGAGAATGTGAGGTTATAAAATCAGACCCAATCCTTGTCCCATAAAGGGCTCACAATTTATTTTAACCCCAATTTACAGATACGGAAACTGAAGCCCGGAAAGGTTAAATGACTTGCCCAAGGTCCCACTGTAGGCCAGTAGTGGAGCTGGGATTTGAACCCGGGTCTCCTCTCTGGCCTGTGCTCGCTCCACTGGGCTATGCTGTCTCCCAGAATAACACCACAATTATTATTAAATAGCCTCAATTTAATCTTTTGAACACAGATCCACCACGTTCAGAAGCTGCCAGAGAGAGAGAGTGAAGAGAGAGAGAACCCCATAACTGCTTAAAGCAGAAATAGTTTTCAAATGAGCATCACCACCACAATACATAAATCAAAGACCAAAGCCAATCAACAGCAGAACAAAGCCAGAAAATACTAACACATACACACACGTGGGAGAAAATGGAATTAGAAACATTTTTCAATTCATCACATTGGAGAATACATGCACTCTACCCACAAGAAGCACCACCCTTTCTTCATTACCCCAGTGACAATGTGTTCTCTGACGTAGCTTAAAACTTAACCGGTTCCATGACAGAATTAGAAAATGGTTTTACAATTAAAAAGAGTTTTCAGGTCCCAGAAGAAGTCTGAAAACTAAGAGCTCCCCTTAGGAACATCAATTTAGCAGTGAGATAGTTCCTGTTGGTTAAAACAGGATGTAGATTTTTCTTTTTAAAGGAGCTAAAAATAATTTCAGTGCTTTTGCTTCTTGGTTCTTACAAGCTACATAATAAATACTTGATGAGGTTTAAAACTGCAAAAAATTTGCAGGGCTTCACCTCTGCATTTCTCTATATCACCAAGTTGTCACCACAACTCTATTCCAATAAAACTGAGCCCCATTTCCTCTTCTCCCATTCCTTTCTGCGTTGCCCTAACACTCTCTTTATTCTCCTCCCATCCCAGCCCCACACCACTAATGTACTTATCTGTCACTTATTTATATTAATTGCTGTCTCCCCCTCTAGACTGTAAGCTCACTGTTAGCAGGGAATGTGTCGGTTATATTGTACTCTTCCAAGTGCTTATTACTACAGTGCTCTGTGCACAGTAAGCACTCGAAAGATACGACTGAATGAATGAATAAATAGTTTTAATTGAGGAGGATTGGTCTGGGCCCAAACCGGTAAGAAGAGCGTGATGGCTGACCTTGGGCATGTGCAAGGAAGGCTTCAGGACAAGGATCTCGAGCTTGGTGTTAATCCGAGGATCCATGGCTCTTTTCTTTTCTTTTTTCTTTTCTTTTCTTCTCCCCTCTCTCTCTCTCTCTCTCACACACACACACACACACACACACACACACGAACTTTACCCATTCCTGCAGAAAGATTCTCTCATTCTCTTGTCTCATTCTCTCTCTCTCTCTCTCTCTCTCTCTCTCTCTCTCTCAACACAACATGCTCAAATTTGTAATTTTGGGCCATTCTTTCAAATCATTCTGTTATGAAAGTTTAGCCACCAGGGCTCAACGAGGAAATCACCGCATCGACTATGCCCGATTTGATTTGATTAAACAGGTTTAATTTGGAGCCGTTCAACAAAGAATAATTTGGGCCATCTTTTATGGGCACAGGAAGCAATGATCTCATTGTGTGGGTCCTGGCGGAGCACCCTAAAAAGAATCTGCCAATTTGTTCTACAGAGAAAACGAGACAACTGAACCATAAGGTTCAGCCCAAACTAGGAGAGATTTTTATCATGAGCGGGAGTACTGAAAAACAAAGGGCCCCCTTGAGCCAACCCTCAATTCTCATAAAACTCAATTCGACAAACAAGCCTTTCTGTAAGGGTGTGACTGATTAGTAAACTAAAAAAACCCAAAGAGGTCTGCTCAGGAAGGCACACCCACAGCGGCCTCAGCACCACTCCTTGCCAATCAACAGAATGGACATGTGACCTGGAAGGATTGACAGCCCAGCCTGGCAGAGGTCTAAAGGAGGGCATTTCACACCATATGTCATGTGTGAACGAGCGGTGGAGTGGACAGCCGATGACAGGAGGAATGAGGGGACTCTGGGGGATAGGATGTGTTTGTGTGTGAAAACCTTCGAGAGAAAGGATGTGACTAGTGGATAACACATGGGGCAGCACTGCTTAGATAGGGAGGGATTGACAGCAAACGGAAAATAGTGTTCAACAATTCAAATTTCGAAAGACACAATGTACTAACAGATCACTCGAAATGGCTTTCGTGGGGCTATGGCACAGCAGGCTTTGAAAGAGTCATGACCTCTGTCAACAGTGAACTGGCTGCTCCATCACACAGTACCACAGCTTATTCAATCTGATTATTACTTCGCATAACGTCACGGATCTCCTAGCAAAGCCTGTTCATTTCGGCCCGAGGCTCGGAGGACAGTCTGCTCACCTACCTCAAACATCCGGGCGGCCGTGCACCGGACGAGAGCCGAGGTGTGGACGACACCGTACCACAGGACGGTCAGCAGCAGCTCGTGGTAGGCCGGGTTTGCCCTGCAGGGAAAGGTGGACCAGAAGGTTTGGGCCCCCCTTCCCCCGCCAACTCCCAGAGGCCCTGCCGTGTTGGAGGTGGAGGCGTGGACAGAAGCAGCCAGCTGCCATGAGCTTCCAGGAGGGGAAACCAGCAGGCCGGTCGGTGGCTCTGGCTGACTTACTGGCTTCGGGTGGAGGGGGGTGGAGGGGAATGGGATGGGACAGTGCCGGGGCTGGTAGAGATGGCGCGGCTGTAGAGGGGGAGATTGCCTTCCTTGCTCCCTATTTTTCCCTCCTCCCCCTTCACTCTTCCTTTTCCACCTTCCTTTCTCGTTGTTTGCTCCTCCCCAGTCCCCCACAATGTCTCACCCCCTACACCTCTGCCCCAAGGCTCAAAATGAAAAGTCGGCATCCTTGCTGTTGTGTGTTTTAGGAAGAGTCATTTAAAGACTGGACATGTGAAGACAGTGTGGCTTAGTGGAAAGAACATGCAACCGGGGAGGAGGGTGCTCAGGTTCTCCTTTCAGTCCCGCCTCTGTGGGCCTTTGGGCAAGTCACCTAACCTCCCTCCGCCTCATTTGCTCATCTGTAAAACTGGGAGGAGAGTCCTGCTCTCTTTCAATCTTGGATTGGGGGACGAAGACTGTATCCCATCTAATGCAGAGGTATCTACCCCAATGCTAAGGCACAGTGGTTGCCACAGAGTAAATGCTTAACACCACAACGAAGTATCTAAAAAGCCTCAGGGTTTAGAATGATGGTATTTCTCTTAACGTTGCCCAATATTGGGGTTGGCTGGAATCTCCTGAGACTGTGTGTCTCAGCCTCTTATCTCTATGCAGTTGGATGCCCAAACCAATTGGGAAGTATTTTCAAACATCTTTCGAGGGATGAAGATTACTCAATCACAATTGCCCACTCTGGTGTCTGTTCGTTGAATCAGTCAAGAAATAATTTGTTAGGTCAAGATATACAGCTGTCCTTCCTATTTGAAAAAGACACCAATGCGAATGAAATTCACCTGTGAGTGCACGTGGGGCTTAAAGGCCTTGGCGGGACCCCAGTCCTGGCCATATCGTGAACACAAAAGGACTGTTGTTTCTTGGGCTGTCGCACTTCACGCTTGCAGTGCTTGATGCAGTTCTCTCTTTTGCCTTTTTGTCTCCCATTCCTTAAGAAGCATTTGCTCAACGAGAGCCATTCCTTTCTCAAGAGAACCGCCCCATGCTGGTCTACCCTTAGCAGGTGACTCCCAGTTTTTGGATGGGATACAGATCTGTCTTAGGCTTTATTTTACTGTATCCTTAAAATGTTACCTCTGCCCTCCTTGCTATCAGTTTCCCTATTTCAGCTCTCCATACAGCAGCTGTTTGGGTCTCCTGCTGTGGCTCTTTTTCTCACTCAGCAGAACTGTAGTAAGGTAAGCAGATTTTTAATTCTCAAAAACTGCTCCAGAACTTCACTGTTCGTCATCTTGTCTTACCATTCGATACTTAAGTATGGTCAGAAGAGGAGTTGTTGAAGAAACCACTGAAGAGATGGGCCACCTGGGAGTGGTCCAGATCTGCCGGTCGTAGCATAGAAGGATGGACTACACAACAGCTCTGTGGACGTTTAGTTTAGGCTGAAGTTCGACACCACACTGTTGGGTGTTTACTCATTTCCCAAAGGATGTGCTAGCCTTCTTGATTTGTTTCATTACTTCCTCTACTACTTCTTGTGGTGTTGGTCAGTGTATTGCCTAAGTTTCCTTAGGTCTGATCTGATCTCTTGATAATAATAATGATAATGATTGTGGCATTTGTTAAGTACTTACTATGTATCAGGCACTGGGGTGGATACAAGCAAACTGGGTTGGACACAGTCCCTGTCCCACATGGGGCTCACCCTCTTAATCCCCATTTTACAGATGAGGCACAGAGAAGCTAAATGACTAGCGTAAGGTCAGACGACAGACACGTGGTGGAGCTGGGATTAGAACCCAGATCCTTCGGACTCCAACTTGTACTTCCCAAGTGCTTAGTACAGTGCTCTGCACACAGTAAGCGCTCAACAGATTCGACTGAATGAATGAATGACTCCAAGGTCACGCTCTATCCACTAGGCAACACAGCTTCTCTCTGACAGCAAAAGCTAAAGGCCTCAAAGTGGTCTACAAAGTGGTCATGCCATCCAAAATTCCCTGCAGCTGTGAGCCCTGGACCCCCCAGAGAATCCATCCAAACACAACACTGGATGTGACAAAGCCCAGTCAGAATCCCAATGACGCACCCATGTAAGATGTTGGCATTTGAACAGTGGCACTCTCTTTCGGACAGGGGCTCAATTCCCTCCTTTCCCCCTCTCCTGAACCCAGCGGCTACTGAATGTCCTGTTTCTGATTGTCCATTTCTTTAAATTGTCAAATTTACTTTGGATTTTATGTCTGGCTTCCATATTACTTAACAATCCTGCCCAACTCAGGGTCATCTGCAAATGGAACAAGCAAATGCTTAATTCCCTCACCAGGCCATTGATAAAGGCACAAAGTGGCACTTACTGATCCCGCTGTTTATTGAGTGGAACTTGTTGACCCCACTATTTATTCTCAATGTCCAGCAGATACTTTGAGCAACCCATTTCCCCCACCAAATTTTGGTTGGCACTCACTAAGAAGTATTTTGGAAGAGCAGTTTCTACAACCATAGTAGACTGAAATGTCTCACTGAAGGGATTGGTTTAAAAAAAATTCAACGAGAGAACAGGAGCAAAGACAACCAAAACATATCATCATGGATACGAGGATGTGGCTTTGATCCCACAGAACACAAGCAGCCAGTTGACAAATCAGAAAATTGCTGGGCAGAAGCATCAGGAGATCACATAATCACTGAAATGTCTGTGGCTCTCATTAGGGAAATGGGCAAATGATGTTAGAGAATTGGCTTTTACTTCAGAGGGCTATGTGGCTTAAATTTGAGGCTTGCAAGGAATCGTTTTCCTCAAAATTGGGGCTATATATCCAAAATAAATAAATGTTTTGCAAAGTTCCCAACACTACCCAGGTGGAAACACAGAAGACAATGTAACCACTGCAACTTTCTTACCCGAGTTCCACAAATGAAGCCTTCAGGCTGTCAAGGGGAGCATGAGAGAGCGACAGCAGTGTCATTACATCTTCCAAGAATCCAACTAAGAGTTTGCGGTCCTCTTCCTAAGGAGAGAAAGGTAACTGTGCCTAAAAGTGTAACTAAGCCGGAACAGCAACCTTTAACAAACCTGAGAAGATGAATGCTTGTCACAGGACAGTCAAGATGAAGAAAAAGGCTTGACTTTTTAAGTCTTTGAAATGTACCTGTCTTGCATATTTCACAGCATAACCAAGTATTGCAACAATCTCTCCTAATACTAGAGAAAAAAAATAAACCCCTCTGAGGTATTAAATTAGTTTAAAAGTTCTCCAGGTTTGTATTAGAAGTAAATATAACCAAAATGTCACTGGATCAATATTAGTCCATCACAGGGCAGTAGCTCATCAAGTACAATAGAGATGGTTTTCTGGGGGCGGGGAGGGGAAAGGATGCTTTAGGGTTTTACAGTCAGCCAGGACCCAGGTGCTCCTGCACTGCAGGTTGGTCCTTGAATGCCAGAGGCCTAGAAGGAGTGGAGAAAACACAATCCACCAAGGCTGCTCGGCCATCGAGTCTCACTCTAATAATAGCAAAGGCTATATGCCTTGATATTTACTTCAGAAAGTCAGCGGGGGCTCATGGATTGACACGAAACATGCTACAGACATACATCTGTGGTTAAAAATCACACAACCAATGACGTATAATCACATGAATCGTCAGCGACCTATGGCCTTTATTTCCTCAAATGGCTCGGTGAGGTTACCATTACTTTCCCCGTCAGCGAATTGACAAGAGAAATTAAAATACATGCCTATTGCTGAGACAGAATGTAAAGTAATTTTAATTTTGGTTAGATAAATGGAAGATCCTCCAGCCCCCTTTTCCAAATCCTTCTAAATATTTAACATCAACATCTCTTTCTAAGCATTTCCTTGGTTCAGATAGTTCTAAAAGTTAAAAGTATTTTTCCCTCAGTTGTCTGTACACAGAGACACGCAACACAGTCCAGGGTGACCTCAGGCATTAGACTGGATGGTAGAAAATGGGGAAATGGGTCTCCTCTTACCTGAATATAGCATGTTAGGACTCCTGTGGCATAGATGGGGACTGTTGCCTTAGTTAATACCCCATTACCTGCTGAGGAATCTAAGAGTCAGGGACAGAGGGTTTAAAATTAAATACATTTTATTTACATTAACATCTTTACCCCCAAGGACTTTAAACCACATCAACAACATTAAACATGAACTCCCTTGATGATTTATTTTTTTAAATAACTGGGAGTAATTTCATTACTGCATATCACAGGATGAGCCACAGATCTTCTCCAGAAAAGGAGTTATTAGGCATCACTATAGTAGAGCCCCAAGAGGATTCCCAACAATCAAACCGTAACTAGCTCCAAGATAAAAATCCTTTCCAATATAAACAATGACAAAATAATGCACATTTGTTAATTAAGACTTTCTGAAAAACAATTTCAGATAAAAATTTAAAAAAAACCACTACAACTTCTTCCTAGGTAGAAGATTTCAGAGTTGATTTCAAGACAATTGTATACTACTCACCAATGTTTTCTTCGGACAGTCTTAAAATTTCCTGAAATTGCGGTTTTACCTACGCGAGCCAGAGAAGATATTAAAGTTATAGCCTCTGAAAACACACAGGGGGAGGCTGTTTTGGGCAGATCGCTGGCAAGTACACTAATTAACAGTTTCAGTTGGGTTTATATAGCATCAGTGAAGACGGTCAATTACTAATTAACAACTGGGGCATTAAATAAGGGAGAGGATACAGTAGTAGTACATGGGGAGGGAAAAGAAATCATCCATCAAGCACCAGGCAGACAGAAATGAAACCACAAAAAACAGACAGGAAAATGCAATTAGGACCCTTCCTCTTTCTTCCACCAAACTGTAACCCACGCTTATCTTTTCAGTGTGGCCTAGTGGAAAGAACTCGGGCCTGGCAGTCAGAGGACGTGGGCTCTAATCCCAGCTCCAACAGATGTCTGCTGTGTGACCTTGGGCAAGTCACTTAACTTCTCTGTGCCAGTTACCTCATCTGTAAAATGGGGATTAAGACTGTGAGCTCCATGTGAGAAAGGGGCTGAGTCCAACCCGATTATCTTGCAGCTACTCCAGTGTTCAGAACAGTGCCTGGTACATAGTAAGTGCTTAACAAATAGCACATTATCCCCTTTGTTCTTCTAACTTCACCAGTTTGCAGATGAGGAAGTGAGGCCCAAAAGAGGTTAAGTGACCTGCCGTGATCCTGCCAGCGGGCCAGCGGTATAGACGGGGCTAGAACCTAGGTCCCCTGCCTGCCTCACAGAACCTCTATGCCGGTCTGACCCAGCTCCACAGCCTTAGCGCCCACTGGATCTCTGGGCTGGCCCTGACCCGTGCTGGGGTGGAGGGAATCAGCAGAGGGTTGCAAGGGTCAGTCAGTCAATTGTATTTACTGAGCGCTTCCTGTGTGCAGAGCACCGTACTAAGAGCTTGGGAGAGTACGATATAACAATAAATAGACACGTTCCCTGGTCACAACAAGCTTACAGTCTACCGGGGTTGGGGGGGGGGGGGGCGGGGGGGTATGGTGTACGTCGGAGAACACGCCACACTCTCTCTCCAGGCCTCTGGTGCGCACCGCAGCTGCTCCAGTGGGGAAGAAATGGGTTTATTTCCATGACCAGTAACTTGCACTAAGAATGACTTTGCAGGGAAAGCAAAGAGAATGTCACTCACTTGCTGTTTACTTTATCGTTATCGGGCCAAGACAGGACTTTATTCTGCCGGTTATCACAGTTCCTAAAATAATGCATCTGATCTCCTACTACAACCTGGCATGCTCACTCCACTCGCTTTAATGACACCTTACTCATGGTACCTCAATCTTGTCTATCTCACCACCGACCCACGTCTTCCCCATGTCCCGCCTCTGGCCTGGAACTTCCTCTCCCTTCATATCTGAGAGCCCTTCACTCTCCCCACCTTCAAAGCCTTATTAAACCACACCTCCCCTGAAGGACCTTCCCTATGTCCTCATTTCCCCTTTGCCATCTTCCCTTCTGCATCACCCTTGCACCTGGATTTGTATCCTTTAAGCACTTGATGTCACCCCACCCTCAGCCCCCACCACTTACATTACAGAACCATAATTTATTTTAATTTCTGTCTCCCCATCTAGACTGAAAGCCCCTTGTGGGCAGGGAACATGTCTACCAAACAGTACTCTCCCAAGTGCCTACTTCAATGCTCTGCCCACAGTAAGCACTCAACAACTACTACCGATTGACTGACTGACACCTTCTGCTTATTTTCCTGGAGTGTCTGGGTTAAACCTGCAGATTCGTACAAGAGCATGCAGAAAGCACAAGGGCAGATCTTCACCTTAGTGTTTGTAAATATTTTCCCAAACGTCCGGCACAGGCGCCAAAAAAACCTGGAGAACTCGTGGACACAGGCAGTAGAAGCAACATTAATTTTGCTGACTATTTCTATAAGCTGTGGTAACCTGAGGGGGAGAGGGAAGAAAAGAGAAACGGTTTCAAGCTTTTTTCTGTTTCCCTTCTGAGGCCTAGGCACTCCACTGGGCTCCCTCCCCACCTTTTCCCTGGAAAAGCCCCCAAAGTCTGAGCCTTCCAGCAGAGTGAAGCACCTGAAGGTCCAACCTGCCCCTTGGAAGTAGGTTAGGGGGAGGGACAGTAGGGGGAAGGGGCATCACATTTCTACAAGTGACTTTTACACACTGGTTGCATACTCCATATTCACATCGAACCATGCACAAAGTACCGCTTGGAAAGAAAAAGATACCTTGCCTATACAGGACTCAGGCCTAGACGTAGCTCTGTAGGACAGACGTGATCTTTATCAATTCTGAGAGCTTGGAAAAACTACACAATGCTCTCAGATACACACTCACTACACAGTAACAACCCACAGCCCCAACTTGGGATGATTTCAGGGCTGACGATCCAATCTGTGGATCAGGCAGGCTTGATTCTCCTCTCTGACTCGCTGACAGTCTACCTACATGGCTATTCCCTGGTCAACAGTCAATACAGAAGGGGAAATACAAGGATACAAATATCAGTCAACTTTGCCACCTTTTTGAATTGCTAGTAACACATTTGGTGGCAAGAAGGCTTAAATTCAAGTGAACTTTAGGGACTCCGGTCTTTCAATTATTAATCGCACTGATTAAGTGTATTAAGCACACTGATTTGGGCACGCTGAAAGATTTTATTTCACTGTGATTCACTTGCCCTTCCATATCCTTTTCTCCTTCCGCTCCTGCTATCTGTAAATAATTTGGTTCTGTCTTCCCCATTAGACTGTGGATTCCTTGAAGGCAGGGGAGATATATATTATATATATATAATGTATATATATATGTATATTATATATATAATGTATATATGTATATAATATATATATAATATATATATATATATATATATATATAATGGCATTTATTACACTCTTACTATGTGCAGAGCACTGTTCTAAGTGCTGAGCACTGTTCTAAGATATGTCTTCCTTCTGTGGTATTCTCCCAAGAACTCAACACAGCCTTCTGCACACAGCAGGCACTCAAATCTCCATTGACGGAATATAAATCGATGTGGCAAACAGGAAAACTCACAGTTGATTGACGACCCAGAGTAAACTTTCCCAGCCTGTTGTACCCTCATGCTCCAGCTGGTACTCATAAAGCTGAAGCAGCATGGCTAGCTGCTCACGGCTCCCAATGATGGTGGACACGTCCTGAAGAGGCGAAACTGGCCGAGGGAATCTAGTTACTGTAAATGATATTAGCAAAGATGACTTTCAGGAGAAGGGAACAAACTTTGCAACCTGGCATGTTACCTACCTTTCTTCGAAAGGGGGAAAATTATTTTTCCATCCTTCACCAACATACTCCTGGGCCAAAGATTCCAGAAGTAAGACCGAGGATATTCAGAAAGGTTTAAAAAATGAGTTCTAGCCAACAATGGAACTAAAAGTTAGCCTGTATAATGAAATCAGATGCAGGAAAACCTTGAAACTCAGCTTTCAGCATTCTGAAAAAAATGCAGCTAATGCTGCTTGCAAATCATGCATTTTTTTAAAGCGCTTAGTACAGTGCTCTGCACACAGTAAGCGCTCAATAAATACGACTGATTGATTGATTATGGGCCAGGTACTATACTTAGCACTGGTTTAGATGCAAGCTAATCAGGTGGGACACAACTTGTTGAGGATTACTATTTGGGATTTTACTGGCTATAAGAATGGATACCTGATATCCATATGACAATACAGAATGTAAGCTCATTGTGGGCAGAAAGTGTCCACAAACTCTGTTATACTGTACTCTCCCAGGTGCTTAGTACAGTGCTCTGCACACGGTAAGTGCTTAATATATACAATTGACTATGAAATCTAAATTTGGTCAAAATTGTGGGAATACTCTGATGACATTAGGTAAATGGAAAGCAGATAAAAGTAGCCCTCATTGCAAGAAACATGATTAGAAACCATGTTCTAAACATGTGCGTATGCACGCACGCACGCACACCTGTTAAAGAAAACATAACTGATGGTGAAATTCACCTATGGAAGCCAATGCAGAACCCACAATTTGGCCCGCACTACACAAAGACAAATGGTCCCTTGTGCTGTTGGGATTGTTATCTGCAATGCCTGGCACGCTTTCACTTTTCTCTGTCTCGTGATCCACTTGAAGACTCTGATCAAAAAGAGCCTAGGTTTCTTGATTACACAGTGCCATGCTGCTCTCTCTGCCACAGCTGCTTCCCCATATTTGGCTGGGATACAGCAGTATTTGAGGCTATTGTTTTTCTGCGCCCCTAAAACACAGGAGAGGAGTATGACCTAGTGGAAAGATCACGGGCCCAGGAGTCAGAGGACCTGGGTTCTAATCCCAGCTCCACCACTTGTCTGCTGTGTGACCTTGGGTAAGTCACTTCACTTCTCTGTGCCTCAGCTAACTCCCCTGTAAAATGGAGATTAAGGCGGTAAGCCCCATGTGGGACAGGGCCTGTGTCCAGCCTGATTAGCTTGTATACATCCCAGTGCTTAGAACTGTGTCTGGCACATAGTAGGACCTTAAAAATACTACAAAAAAACCCCAGAACAAAAACCACCGCCAAAAAACACATTCTGTCCTCCTGACTTTTGGCTTCCCATCTTCAGTTCACTAGACAAAAACTGTTAGGTGTCCATTCTCCTCATGCGTCCAACCCAGCAAAGTCCTAGTCCCTGGGATGTGCAGGACCTGCTCACTTATGGCCAAAGTGACTACAGTCCAGTACCTAGACTGGGCAGCAGATGTGGTTTTCATCACCCATGTCAGCCCAGGATTTCTGGCGGGCCCATCCATCTCCCGGAACCCCGCAGGCAGGTCTCCGTTCAGAAATTTTCATGTCCCATGGCACAGCCCCAGCAGGTATTCCCTTAGCAGCCGAGCCGCAATGTAAGCCCTGGATTCTTGATTCCCAGATCCACGCTCTGCCAACCGAACCGCCCAAAAGCAGGATTTCTGAGTGTTTCTGCTTTAACCCGCTGGCGACGGGGAATGAACTAGGCAGAGCAATTCCCGGCCTGTCACGACCAGCCAGGCCATCGTGAAGAAGGCTCCAGAATCTGAATAAAGTTCTTGGGAGGCCAAATTAATGAAGCAACTCAGACTTGAGCAGCTTTCATAGTCCCTGAAAAGGGGCTTATCTTCCAAGGTGAGCCTGCAAACTTTACATTTTCAAAACCCACACACAACTCTGCATTTTTACCCTTTAAGAGCTGGCATGTTTCTTCACAGGAAGCCATGTGGCTCGATAGAAAGAGCCTGGGCCCGGGAGCCAGGGGAACCTGGGATCTAATCCCAGCTCTATCACTTGCCTGCTGTGCGACCTGGAGCGAGTCAACAAGTTCTCTGGGCCTCAGTTTCCTCATCTGTAAAATGGGGACTATGAACCTGCTCTCTCTCCATCTTAGACTTTGTCCGACTCATCTTGTATCCGCTCCAGGCACATAGCAAAGTGCTTAGCCAATATCATAATTATTATAATTCCAATTGTATTTCTTCACTTTTCCCAGACCAAGTTTTTGTTTTAACCTAAAAATGCAGAGGAATATTTGGCACAAACCCTCTCCCAGAAACAAGGGCTCCGATACCTTCTATATGGGGTCCATCACCGTGGAGCTTGGCTTTGCCCGAGAACGGTGCATTCTGGAGCACCAGAGCAAAGAGTGCGGGAATCAGGGACTGCAAGGCAGACAGGTACATGTGGAGTTTGTGTTCGTCCAGTCCGGGCTCTCCTTCCTGGAACACAAGCGGAAGTTCAATTGCTGAAGGCTGAAATTCCTTTATCGCTTTTCCTTAGGCTTTTGTCTTGATTTTTCAAGAGAGTATTTTAGCATCTCTGACCTCAACTAACACTATGCTTGTCACTGAAAAATACCCACTATATTTATTTGATGTTTGCTCTCCAGGGACAAGTGGAAAGTGGTATCTGTTGAGCTGACCAAACCTAAGAGTAAGTAGAGGGTAATCGAACCTTGTAGAAACTCTTTTAGAAGCTTAAGGCTGAGCATCTGCTAAACCTTACGTTCCTCCACTAGACTGTAAGCTCCTAGAGGACAGCGGTCGTGCCTCTCCCAACTCTACTATACTCTTCCACACGCTCAGTGTACCGCAAGCGCCCTGGGAGAGTGCAAAACAAGAGTTGGCAGTCGTGTTCCTTGCCCACGTAAATATCACTGATTACTTGATTGGGCATTATTGGTGTCACCAATCCTTGGAGCTGACAAAAAGCTGCTCGGGCCTCTCATTTAACTGAGCGGCACCATCTGCCTCAGTGATATTTATTGAGCACCTGCTGAGGTGAAGGACTGAATGGAGCACTTGAGTGAGTACAAGAGAAGCGAGACAAACCTCTTGCTCTCAGAATTGACAATCTAATACAGTGGGAAGTGGACAGAAGGCAGACGTGATTTACGAATAGCGGGAGCATGGGCAGAACGATAATGTAACAGGTAGTACAGCTGTAACAGAATTAACTCTGGATTCGTACTGGTAGGATCAGGGTAGCTCAAACTATAGCCATTGGTGTCAGGGGCCTCCATCACCCCTCCACGTTTAACCTATCGGCAACCTTCACCTGCTGTTTCCCAGCTCACACTCTTCACTGCTCTAGCGCTTTCCTTCACAACGAATTTCACTTTCAACTCTCCCTCCTCGGAACACTTTCTCCTGCTCTTCCTGGCTGTTACTCTGCATTTCTGGAAGCAAAAGAGCCTCGGTGTAGATATTCCGCATGAGCCGCGAACCGTATTCTAAGTGACTGACTGATCTATGAGAACAGGGCAATGTTAATTTAAATACGTGCTGATCATGTAATACTACACATTGGAGGTTTATGACTAATATTTTCAGTCGCTGTAGGCACGGTGAAGAGCGCTGTCAGTGGAACAAGGGCCCCAAGTAGCTATGGTTAGAGGGTAGAAATCTCACCTACCCTGAGAAGCTTTTCAATCTTGCCTAGTAGTGTAGGAATAAGGTGAGAGTGTAAGTTTCCAAGTTCAGTGGTCCAGGCAGCATAGGCGGGCAGGAACACCTGGTGGGTGGCACTGATGACTCTCTCGGAAGGATCACTCAGTGCTGAGAGGAGCAGCTCAAAACCCTGCCAAAGGGAGAGACCTTCTGACATACAACTCAAATATTCGGTACACACAACCACATAGAACGGCCACAGTTCTAACCCCCCCAAAATTTCACAATGTTGAAGATTGAGCAACTCCAGCTCTGAGATGTGGAAAAGAGAGATTCTAAAGCACTTGATGCTAATAATAATAATAATAATGATGATGGCATTTATTAAGCACTTACTAGGTGCAAAGCACTGTTCTAAACACTGGGGAGGTTACAAGATGATCAGGTTGTCCCACGGGGGGCTCACAGTCTTAATCCCCATTTTACAGATGAGGTAACTGGCACAGAGAAGTGAAATGACTTGCACAAAGTCACACAGCTGATAAGCGACAGAGCCGGCATTCGAACCCACGACCTTTGACTCCCAAGCCCGGGCTCTTGCCACTGAGTCACGCTGCTTCTCCTATTAAGAGGGAAGACTTAGGAAGATACCTGTTGGTACTTGTCTGGATCGTCGATGTAGCCCATGATAACGCCCAGGCTTTTAATCACAGCTTCTCGGACCAAATCTGCCTTGTCTTCCATTAGCATCTGCTGGAGCATGGACAGGACCAGGGAGCTACGGATTTCTTTCTGCAAAGAAAGCAGAGACCATCGTTCCTCGCCGTTGTCAGTAAAGGTTGGGGAGACGCCGATCACACGTGTTCAGCCCGTGGTCCCCAGTGCCACCCAGAAGCCATTCCTTCAGCCCCGGCTCGTCCCTCACTGGCCGCCCAGGTCCGTGCGGCCGCTGGCCGGAGTTGGCTGGGGCCTTCGGCAGGAAGCCGGGCAGCTGAGGGGACCCAAGACTCTGGCCCTCAGACACAAAGGGGCAACGGTGACTACTTCCAGTTTTCCCACGACTGCCTTTGGCTCCTGGTGTATCCCAAAACACCTGCCTGGGCAGATTCCTCCCGGAACGAGCCCCAGGTTTCAAAGCAAACAGAACCCTTCAAATCCTGTGGGTTTTTCTTTCTTCTTTCCCCTCTTTGGTAGGGGTGGGCCTGGAGGGAATGACCGATCAACTGAAGATAATGAAGAATGGGGAATGGTTCTCAAAGGACAAGGCAGTCAGAAAGAATACCCAGACCAGGAGATGCCCGCTCATGACCAAACGGCTAAAACGTGAGCGAGCTTTCCTCCCTCTGAGTACTGTGATTTGGAGGAGAGTCTGCACACCAAAGGAGGAAAAGTCATGGTTTTGAGCAATACCCAAACTGGACAATATGGACCTCAAATTTCCACCCAAACAACACGTGCACTTTCAGTGGGTGAATCATCATCATCAATCGTATTTATTGAGCGCTTACTATGTGCAGAGCACTGTACTAAGCGCTTGGGAAGTACAAATTGGCAACAAATAGAGAAAGTCCCTACCCAACAGTGGGCTCACAGTCTAAAAGGGGGAGACAGAGAACAAAACCAAACATACTAACAAAATAAAATAAATAGAATAGATATGTACAAGTAAAATAAATAAATAGAGTAATAAATATGTACAAACATATATACAGGTGCTGTGGGGAAGGGAAGGAGGTAAGATGGGGGGGATGGAGAGGGGGACGAGGGGGAGAGGAAGGAAGGGGCTCAGTCTGGGTGAATGGGAACAACATCAGTCATCCAGCTTCACTGACGGGGATACATCTGTTAAGAGTGACTGAAAAGCTTTAATGGCGGGTTTCTAATCCCCAAAGCAAGAGAGCCGTCAGTCAGCAGGAGCTTAATTCTGCCCTGCTCAGGAAAGCATGAGGGAAGGTTCTCTGAAAAGAACCATGGGGTTGCCCAGGGCTACCGGGGGGCAAGCTCTGGGAACTTTCCCCCTGCTAGTGGGCGACAACGCTGTAGAGCCAAGCTGGCAGGCACCGGCTGGCTTCCCGGCCCGGGGAAGGCGCTGGCGGAAGGATTTCGAAGCTCACCGGCAGGTAGGGGGCTAATGCGCCGCAGGACTCAGCCACCAGGAGCCGGCGCTCTGGGTACTTGTGATTGATCTACAGCAACAGAGACAGGAGGAATACACACCGTTAGCCGTTTCCACCAACAGAATTTGGGTTGCAGTCAAATGGGGCTGAATTCCGGCGCGCGCTCTCCTTGCACGCCGAGTGGCCTGATTTCTCGAGGGAAGCGGTCTCTCTGGCACGGATGCAATCAGTGGGGGTCGGAAACGTGAGCCCAGCTGGCGACGGGCCCCCGGCAGAACCCCTGATGGTTGTGCACACACAGCCCCCCTCCCCGTGTTGCTCCCTGGGGGCTGCAAAGCCGGCGCAGGAACAGGGAGACGAAGACAGCTGAAGCTCCCTCTCCTTCCCCCCGCCCATTGCCTTTGGCTCTGATGATGCCCTGCTCCTGAAAAGGAAATTCTGGCTCCGGCTGAGTAACTGGGAAGGCTGATCTGTATGCCCTGGCTCAACGTTCACTTACTGACACACCTCACCTACCGGAATTTACAAGGTCACATATCAATCAATCGTATTTATTGGGCGCTTACTGTGTGCAGAGCACTGTACTAAGCACTTGGGAAGTACAAGTTATATGCCATTTTGTCTTGCATAACTTTCAAAGTAGACAAATAGAAGCATGAGCAATTGAAAAAAAATCCCTTTAGCATTTCACTTACAGCATTTATCCTCCTAAAGCGTCAAGTGGGGAGACTAAGGTTCAGGGAAAGAGAATAAGCCAAGTTGCCTGTTCTCCCTCCCACTTAGACTGTGAGCTCTATGTGGGACTGGACCTACCTCATTATCTGATTATACGATGTTTGTTACAGAGTAGGCGCTTGGCAAATACCATTCCAAAAAAAGGCCAAAAGCTGGCCTGTTTATCTGATCATACAGTGTCTGTCACATACTAAGCCTTAACAAATAACACAAATAAAAATTAGAAAAAGCCAAATATGTATTTTCCTCTGACAAAAACTGATTTCTAAGCAGATGCTGCTCTGGCATCAAGTGTGCCATTCAGCTCCCTACAGAGGGTTGACTGATGGAGATTTTTCGCCTGGCTCCCAAACCAGAATATACCAGTGCTCCAGTAGGCGCCCAAAGATGGAAACCCAAAACGCCTCTCGCCTCACGTCCAGCTCCTAAGCACCCCCGGCTCGCAACGACATCGTTCCAGGTGAGCGGGAATGAGACGGCCTGATGGAGTCCTCCCACCGGGAGCCCTACAACACATCCCAGCCGTCTTGAAGACGGCGATTCTCACGTGACGGGGACACTCGTCAATTTAAAAGCGGCTTTTCCCCTTTGAGGATGAGAAATCTCGGAGATGGCTATTTGTGACGATTCTTTTTGCAAAGTCCAATAATAAGACAGCATGGCAGGTCCCCTCATTGTTAAGGAAACACTCCACTGAGCTACTTACCTGTTCCCAGCACTGTGGTAGGAGCTCAGCTTCTACGCGAGTTGGTCCAACGTGACGGGCAAATGCCACACAACCGGTCAGTATCATCTGTCTGGAAGACAAATGACCTCTAGCTCAACACAACTAGAATCGACAGCACCACTCCCTTCTCAGCAGGACAAGCCCCTTGGGTTAAGGGCATTCAAAGTCACAGTAATCACTTCCCCAATACTGTTCTGGTATGAATGGGGAACACGGCTCTACATTTTACTAATCTGGGGTGGGCACTGCATTTCTTAAATCGAATGGTACATTGTTACACCACGGGATGGCTAGAACAAATTCATTCATTCAATCATATTTATTGAGCGCTTACTGTGTGCACAGCACTGTACTAAGCGCTTGGGAAGTACAAGTTGGCAACATAAAGAGACAGTCCCTACCCAACAGCGGGCTCACAGTCTAGAAGGGGGAGACAGACAACAAAACATATTAACAAAATAAAATAAATATGTACAAATAAAATAAATAACTAGAGTAATAAATACATACAAACATATATACATATACACAGGTGCTGTGGGGAGGGGAAGGAGGAAAGGTGGGGGGGAGGGGGAGGAGGAAGGAGGGGGCTCAGTCTGGGAAGGCCTCCTGGAGGAGGTGAGCTCTCAGTAGGGCTTTGAAGGGAGGAAGAGAGCTAGCTTGGCGGATGCGCGGAGGGGCGGTACTCCAGGCCAGGGGGATGACGTGGGCCGGGGGTCGATGGCGGGACAGGCGAGAACGAGGTACAGTGAGGAGATTAGCGGCGGAGGAGCGGAGGGTGCGGGGTGGGCTGGAGAAGGAGAGAAGGGAGGTGAGGTAGGCGGGGGCGAGGTGATGGACAGCCTTGAAGCCGAGGGTGAGGAGTTTTTGCCTGATGTGTCGGTTGACAGGGAGCCACTGGAGATTTTTGAGGAGGGGAGTAACATGCCCAGAGCGTTTCTGTACAAAGATGATCCGGGCAGCGGCGTGAAGTACGGTCTGAAGTTGGGAGAGATAGGAGGATGGGAGATTGGAGAGGAGGCTCATGCAGTAATCCAGTCGGGATAGGATGAGGGATTGAACGAGCAGGGTAGCGGTTTGGATGGAGAGGAAAGGGCGGATCTTGGCAATGTTGCGGAGGTGAGACCAGCAGGTTTTGGTGACAGATTGGATGTGAGGGGTGAACGAGACAGCGGAGTTGAGGATGACACCAAGGCTGCGGGCTTGTGAGACGGGAAGGATGGTAGTGCCTTAACAGTGATGGGAAAGTCAGGGAGAGGGCAGGGTTTGGGAGGGAAGATAAGGAGTTCAGTCTTGGACATGTGGACAAATGTGGGCTTGCCCTTAGGAAATAAGTGGCAAGTAAGGTTATCACCCTTTTGAAGAATTTGTATTCTTACTCTCCTTTCGACATTTCTCTATCTCTATCTCAGAGGAGGAGTGGGGTTTCTTGCATGGTTTTTAATGATGATGATGTCATCAACACCAACTGGAGTGAACAGAGTAATCCTATTAGGATACAGTTTTTTTTAAAAAAAGTTGGTTCTTACACTGCACATACCACCTTAACCTGCCAGTTTTCTGATGATGCATTTCCTAAATATTTGCTTAAATCCTTAGCATATTTCAGTTTGCTTTCAAGAAAAAGGGAACCAAAAGACTATATTGTAGTTTAATGGGTCCGTAATGCATTTGGGGAATTATAAAACCAAAGCAGAACAAACGGAAAGTCCCAGAGAGTCAGAAGGACCTGGGTTCTAATTCCAGCTCCACCACTTGTCTCCTTGGGCAAGTCACTTCACTTCTCTGGGCCTGTTACCTCAGCTGTAAAATGGAGATTAAGATTGTGAGTCCCATGTGAGGCAGGGACCATGTCCAAACCAATTAACTTGTATCTATCCCAGTGCTTAGAATGGTGCTTGGCACATAGTAAGCACTTGACACGAATCATAATTATTATTATTACAGAGAATGTGAAAGTTACCACTGATAAAGATAAAAAGAGATCAATCAAGTTAAAACCCAAGTCCCGCCGCGAAACGAAGTGATGAGGGAATCAACAGGCCCGAGCTGCTCTTTTCTCAGGGGTCTGGCACACACCTCTGTTCATCATCTGGCCGCTTGATCAAATTGAACAGGATGTGTAGGAGCTGATCCCTCTCCTTGGGCTCAGGATGCAGGCAGGCTGTACACAGGATGAGCGGGATCAATTCCTAGAGAAATTGGAAATGGGGCGGAGGAGAGGGGAGCGAGAGGAGATAAAAATCAAAGTAAAATATGCTTTGCAGAAAACCCCAAACAGAAAACTGTCATGAGGAAGAGCGGAGGCCCACACCCAAGCGTGGAGCAATTTACAGTGTACATGGTAGCCGCTCTCTCGGAACTTCGAAGACCTTGGAAACGCGCTCTATTCCAACAGCCTGGCTGGCTGGAGGCTGCCCTTTCCCCTCTCCATGGATTCTGGGCCACTCGTGAGCATCTGCGTTGGCCCCCAACTGGGTTACACCCACAGTTTTTTGGGGAAGACAGACGCGGAATTAGCTAGACTACTAGGCAAAGACAGAAAGAGACGACAGACAACTGCTCGAAGGGAACGTCTTTCACAAGGATGTTGGATCATCCGGAAGCAATGTACAAATTCCAAATGGAATGAAATGCTTTGGCGTCTCACACTTGACGAATTGCATCAGCTTTAGCAAGTGGCGTATCTCTGGGAGTCCAACTCGAGCAATTCAAGTCAAAGATTCAATGGATAAAATGTTCCTCTTCTTCTGTTCCTTGAAGTGTTAGCCTATCAAGTTTAAAATTCCAAGTTTTCTGTCACTCTCTACTTCACTTGATAAGTTACCACAGTCAATTATGGTGATGAAAGGTATTTGAAGGGGAATAAATGACCATCAGATTCTCTTTGGAACCTCCCTTAGTCCCATTAGAAGCCAAATGCCCCAAAAGCAAGCGGGTGTTACGGTTGCAGAGAGAAATGCTCCATGGCAGCTAATGGCGGTCAAGGAAGCAAGATATGGCTTGGGGCAGGCATTCTCCCCCACTCCCCCAACCTCTTGGGGGTTCCCACCCTGGGGCAGGTGGAGGGGAGGGATCTCTCCCTGCAAGCCACCTACCTGTGTTGGTGGTGGCGGCCGCAGGAGGTTTCCTCAAAGAAGAGAGGGGGCTTTTGGGGGAGGGGGTAGAAGAAAGCCCCCTGCAAGCAGGAGTCAGGGTAGCCGTGCACTGGGCAGCAGCGGTAGCCTCAGTGGCTTCCCTTCTGGAGCCCTTTTCCCTCATTCCCTATTGCTTCTCTCCAACCGGGCTGCCCGACCCCAGAATGCTGAGTCCTAAACTTAGATACCCTCACCCACCCCATAGCATTTCTGTTAGTATCTTTATTGCTTCTCCCTAAGTTGAATTTCCTTTACTGTCCACCTATCCTGCTAGACTGTTAACTCCCTGAGGGCAGGGATCGTGTGTACTAACTCTACTCTTCTCTCCTGAGCACTGACTGCAATGCTCTGCACACAGTGAGTGATCAATAAATACTACTGACTGATTGAACTGAGCTGAACTGGGGCCTCACTGGCATGGGGTCCAGGACAATTGCTCCTTTCAGCCCCTTTTCCCTCTCCCGCCCGGGCTCATAAGACTCACACTTGTAGACTTTATTGGTCCCAATAAAATAATCCAAAAAAG
This sequence comes from Tachyglossus aculeatus, assembly GCF_015852505.1. Lineage (NCBI taxonomy): Eukaryota > Metazoa > Chordata > Mammalia > Monotremata > Tachyglossidae > Tachyglossus > Tachyglossus aculeatus. The sequence continues at coordinate 34,666,048 of NC_052099.1, read as the reverse complement.
AAGTCAGTTTTTCACCAAGATCACCTTCAGGCAACCTGATTACAGTGTAGCCAGCCCAACATTTAATACGGTGCTCGGCACATAGGAAAGGTTTAACTAATATCACAGTTATGATTTTTATTATTTTTAAAATGGCATTTGTTAATCACTTACTATGTGCCAGGGACTGTTCTAAACACTGGGGTAGACACCAGATAATCGGATTGGACACAGTCCCTGTCCCACATGGGGCTCATACTCTTAATCCCCGTTTTACAGATGACGGAACTGAGGCACCAAGAAGTGAAGTGACTTGCTCAAGGTCACTCAGCAGACAACTGGTGGAGCTGGGATTGGAACCCAGGCCCTCTGACTCCCAGGTTTGTGCTTTTTCCACTAGATCATGCTGCTTCTCAGAAAAACAGTTTTTTTTTTTTTTAAATGGCATTTATTAAGCGCTTACTATGTGCAAAGCACTGTTCTAAGCGCTGGGGAGGTTACAAGGTGATCAGGTTGTCCCGCGGGGGGCTCACAGTCTTCATCCCCATTTTACAGATGAGGTAGCTGAGGCACAGAGAAGTTAAGTGACTTGCCCAAAGTCACACAGCTGACAATTGGCGGAACCGGGATTTGAACCCATGACCTCTGACTCCAAAACCCGGCCTCTTTCCACTGAGCCATGCTGCTTTGAGGTTGGAATAATCTCTGGGGAATCAAACCACTATTTAAAACGTAAACAAAGCCCCACAAGAGGTGACTCACAGCAGCAGAAGGTAGCTTCTCCTTGAAGCTGCTGCCTCCTCAGAATGAGGCACACATTCCCAGAGAAAGCGGAGAGGAGTCCTTTCTCTGGACCCCTAAATATTTTAAACCCGTTCACTGAAATACAGGGAGGAAGCGTGGCCTAGTGGACAGGATTGGGAATCAGGACCCCAGACTTTTAACCCAGCTTTGCTACTATTAGTCTGCCGTACGACCATGGGCAACTCACTTAACCTTTTTGTGACTCAGTTTCCTCATCTGCAAAATGGGAATAAGATCCTTACTTCCTCTCCCTCTTAAACTCTGAGCCCCACATGGGACTGGGTCAAACCTGATTATCTTGCATCTCCTCTCCCAGGACTTGGTATAGTGTTTAGTACAGAAAAGGTATTGTATGTCATTACTATTCTAGGCTAAGGGTGTGCCTTCAAACTTTGGTGGAAAAGGACAGTTTAGATTTCCCAAAGCCATTTTAGAAGCAATGGGGAAGAATTTCCAAGTTTCATTCTTACTACTTTGAACATTAGAAATACCATTAAACATCTACAAATATTCTTTTAGAAAAGACTGGAAGGTAATGCAGAGTGATGGATATTGACTGACTGACTATTTTCACTCTCCATATCGGCCATTTAGAAGGCTGAACCCAAATACTGGAAGAATTCCTTTCTGTTTTGGGGGCCATTAAGAAAGGCAGGATCTTAGGAGAAGTCAGGCTTTCAAGTGAATATTTTGCCCTTTTGGGCAAAACTCAGCTTCGGGGGCAGGACCTGCTGTCCCTGACTTCCCTAGGGGCTCCACTAGCACTTCTGTGAAGAGGAAGAGGAAAGAACCCTCTATATTTCAGAGTTCTCTGACCTGGCATTCTTAACTCGTGCTCTACCTTGCTCCAACCAGCCTCATGTTGCATACTTGATATTGGATCAAACTTTGCATTTCATGGACCCCAAAGAACAAGAACGTACGAGCCACTGGGCTTTGGATGCTCCACCTTTGGGGTCAAACGAAAATGGTCTGGGAAACCGTTTTCCCCAAACAGGACTCGGGGTTGTGGGGACTGACCATAACTACAAGGATGGGCTTGTCCAACTCACTGGAACATGGGGCAGAGTTGTGGGATGAGGAAAGGAGTGAGGTGAAGTGACATGACACACTGAATCAAGGGCAGCTCATTTCCCTCGAGGGAAGGAAAAAAGAAGAGAGGCGTGGGAGTAAATGGGATACTACAGAGTCTGAAAAGAGTGGAAGCATGCGTAGTAGCAGGAGACGGGGGAAAATAGCGCTGTCGTAACCTCTCACACCTAAGAGAAGCTGTGATCACCAAAAGAGAGCACCACTTCCCAACCCCAGAGAAGTTGAACCCAATCAGCATAGCCTTGTGAAAAAAATGCTGGCCTGAATGTCAGACAGAGGGACCTGGGTTCTACTCCCGGTTCCACCACCTGTCTGCTGTATGACCTCGGGTGAGTCACTTAATTTCTCTGTGCCTCAGTTACCTCGTTTATAATATGGGGGTAAAGACTGAGGCCTACGTGGGACAGGGTTTATGTCCAACTCAATTATCTTGTATCTATCCCAGTGCTCAGCACAGTACCTAACGTATAATGAGCACTTACCAAATACCATTATATACATATAATCCAGAAAAGCCAGAACCTGCACAGAGAATGGAAAAAAAAATCTAGAAGTATTTCTCATCACATGTGGCTGGGTCTGAGGGCTCTGCATTGCTTTTTCAGGCCCCAGGCCACCCCTCATCACACTTTTAGTGAATTTCATTACCAACATCATCTACTTCACACTCCCCACCACCCGCCTTCAAAGCCCTAGTGAAGGCTCACCCCCAGAAAGCCTTCCCAGACTAAGCCCCCCTTTTTCTCAGCTCCCCCTCCCCTCCCCATCGTCCTGGCTCGCCCCCTTTGCTCTCCCCCTCCTCCCTGCCCCAGGGTACTTGTGAATATATGTACATATCTATAATTCTATTTATTTTTATTAATGCCTGATTACTTGTTCTGATGTGTATATATAGCTAGAATTCTATTTATTTACATTGATGCCTGTTTACTTGTTTTGATGTCTTCCTTCTAGACTGGGAAGCCCGCTGTAAGCAGGGACTGTCTCTGTTGTTGAATTGCACTTTCCAAGCACTTAGTACAGTGCTCTGCACACAGTAGGCTCAATAAATACGAGTGAATGAATGAATGAATCTACTTTGGATTCGAAGGACAACTATATATATTATCCAACTGTCGAATGGAAAAACTGACCCAAAGAATCTAACGCCACCAGCTGAAAGCAGCACATTTTCATCAATCAATCAATCATCTAAGGCAGTCAGACCTCTTGGTGCCCTTTAAATGATTCAGAATCCATAATGTAAAGCCATATAGCGTTGCTCATTACTAGGGTCCTAGGTACAGGTTGGTCATCTTGCTTTTAGTTTGAAGAAGAAAATACTTAGACACTTTTAAAGTAATGGAGGTAATGGGCAAAATCAAGAATTTCCTACTACCTTTTATATCATATATGCAGCATATACATCATGGAATTCTACAAACCCAAAGGCAAAAGCTAAGTAAATCTTTAGCATCTGGGCTAATTATGAAATTTATCCTCTGAAAAAGTAAAAGCCCCAGGTCAAAGAATCTCTTCGATGCTATCCATGAAAAAGGAAGAGCAAACTAAAAAGTCCCTTTTAACTGCAGGAAAAACCTTAGGTTTTGTTGGCCTTTCATTTCCTGGATGATGTTGACAGTGTATTCTTCTGCACACCCAGAAGAATACAAGGTGACACCCTCACTTCTAAAGGAATCACTTATTTGCCTATTCAAAGAATGGCAATGCAGGCGGGGGATCTCCAGAGGCTCTCCCACTGGCTCAAAACGACTGCTCTTCGATTCCTACGGGAAGCTGCATCCCGGAGGTGGCTCTAACGGCAAGAGGGCTGGCTTTCCACCAGGACGGCTGATCTGGAAACCCACCTGTGGACCCTTGGGGCTGCTCGGTCCCTGACCGAGTCCTAGCCTCGCCCCTGGGGATTTAAGCCTGCTGACTCCTAGCAAACACGTTGCCATGTCCTCCTGGAGACTACTCATTCCAGTAAAGGGGACGGAAAGAAATGCACGTTTGTCTTCCAGGTGGAAATTTTAGGCTCGGCCCAAGTAGAAACTTGGTTTCCTCTTGACGTTGAGTGTAGAGTACTGGTAGGATAAACATCTTTGATGATGTGGAAGAATGCTAGTGTGCACTGTGCAGAATATCTCTTCCTCTCTGAAGCAGCTTTTAAATTAAATAAATTAATTAAACAGTGGAGTGGGGGCCAGTGTCCATATCCTACTTATTCTTTTCGCTGACAGGGGTCGTTTGCAGACGGAAGCAAAGAGAAGCAGAAATAGAGATAGAGAGAGAGATCTGGACGAGAGATTTGGATGCGGAGCGGAACAGCAGAGGTTGAAATGGAGTTGGCCGGTTGGATTGAGCTTTGGATGAGCCGACTGGCAAATACTCCGGCCTGAAGGGCCGCCGGGGGAAACGTTACAGAGGCCCAAGTGGGTGGAACCCCTACTAATTCTGAGCTAGGGGCATTCAATACTCAAGATGCTCATGCAGGGTGGGTGAAGGAATCCTGAACAGACAGAGGCTGGGCTTAGAGCTGCAAAGTCAGTTTTCCTGGTAGCCAGGTTTCTGAAATGTCACCGGGACCCTTCAAGAAAGGAGGTCCAAACTTTTCTCAGTGAAGAGAGCGAGACTCCCCGGCTCTGCCAGCCTCATGCGGTGATACAGAGCTGTTCGATGCCCACGAGAAAGGAACGTGGGGGCTGCAGAGGGTACTGCTGGAGGCAGGAGGCAGAGGCCCGTTGTGTTAGTCCTGGGCAGGGCGGCTCAGGGTGCCCGGGATTATACTGGATCGGCCAGCCAGCCAAGGTCCAGGTTCCAAGATGGACTGCCGCTCCCGTAGTCATTCTTTGTATGGAGCGTGGGATGGGGTGCCCACCTGCCTGTTCACATAAAATACACAAGTTTGGCCATTACCATTATCACTCCTGGCTCTGGATGATTCGGAGGGGTGGGAAATGGCGCTGATTTTTCCCGAACGTCTCGATGGGCCCTCAGGTCGGGGCCTACGCTTGCTTGTGCGACCGACTTCCCCACTCATAACGCCATTAGAAGCTTTGAGGGCACTGTCTGAGGGAGGGACCTTGGGAGCTAAGGGTCCCTGAAAACATGTTGCCCCAGCTTGCCTGCGAAGGAGGGCCTAGACCTGGAAATGCCTTTCCTGCCCTGAACCTGAGGCCCATCCGCAGCTTGGGTTGGAACTGTTAAGGGAGGAGGGGTTTGTTTTAAGCCCAGACTCAGTTTGGGACTAATAGAGGAGAAGCGCAGCCTGATGGAAAGAGTAGTCAAAGGTCCTGGGTTCTAATCCTGACTCTGCTGGTTGCCTGCTGGGTAACTTTGGGCAAGCCTCTTAACTTCTCTGTGCCTCGGTTTCCTCCTATTTCGATTGTGAGGCCCCTGTGGGCCAGGGACTGTGCCTGACCTCATTAACTTGAACGGTTTTCAGTACTTAAATACAGGAGAAGCAGCATGGCGCAGTGGATAGAGCACAGGCCTGGGAGTAAAATGGTCATGGGTTCTAATCCCTGCTCCACCACTTGTCTGCTGGGTCAACTTGGGCAAGTCACTTCACTTCTCCGTGCCTCAGTTCCCTCATCTGGAAAATGGGGATTGAGACTTTGAATCCCATGTGAGACAGGGACTGTGTCCAACCCAATTTGCTTGTATCCACCCCAGCATTTAGTACGGTGCCTGGCACATAGTAAGTGCTTAACAAATGCCATAATAATATTATATTATGTGACTAACATAATAATAATAATCAAAATATGAAGAAGAATAACAGGCATATGGAGGGTAACTGAAAGTGGATCTCCTAGCCTGGTGCTTGGTTCATGTCCCAAAGCAAAGAGGACTTTTTGGAATTTGTCCTTCAAAAACGATGTAATTTCCTGGTGAGGGTGGAGGGGCGTGACATAGAATGGAAGATACCTTGCATCCATGTCTCCCCAAACACAGGAAAGGGAAGTCAGTGATTGGGAAGGGCACTGGCCCTGAGGACACTAAGGTATTGTTTTGTGTTATAGACCTGACTAGATCCCAGGAAGTGAGACAGAAGCCCAGGTCCCAAAGGAAGACCCTTGGGGTGGTACTTTGAGATTGCTGGTAATCCAAAAGTCATTATAGGAGATACATGGCACCGCTTCTCAGAGATGGTTCAGGATTTTTCTTCTAAATTTCACAGCACTTCAAATACATTCATCTCTGCTCTACTCCCCGGAGAACCAGAAATCTCTTCTTTGTGTTTATCACTCATTTGGGGGTGAATCTGTTTTTCTTAAACTGAAGCAGTGAGCTTTGATCACTGTTGGAATCCAACTGAACAAAACAGGAGTTCTTTAGAAATGCTTACTTTTTAATGATGCAATTATTTGATATTCCGCTCTTCATATGCAGCAGGGATTCTTCAAAAAATTAAAATTTACGAACGTGGCTTTGTTCTGAGAATAAAACTTTACTCAATCAATTTCCCCCAAATTTGTTTTCAAATTAAGAGGTAAGTGGAATATTTTCAGCAGCTCTATCACACTCTACTATAACCATACTAATCACAAGTTTTTGTTTTTCTAGTCGCTGCAGCAGAATGATAGAATATATAAACTATACTGAAGTAAAAAGTTGAGGGTGAAAAACCTATCGAAACTTCTGCTGCCCTCTGGGGGTGGATAGAGCGCCTTTCAAAAGGATGCAAAAAACGTAAATAACAACATTACACCGTAATGTTTGCGCTCCTTACAATCCTTACAATCCTCCTTACAATCAAGTGAAAAGGGTAGGCTGCCTTCTAAATCTCCACTGACATTCATGAAGCACTGATCTCATCCGTACCACTGGCCTCCCCGTGCTACCAGCAACTAGCCACTGGTTTTTCTAGAAGCACTGATATGAAAACCCATGATGACTATTACGCTCTCTACGTGGCTTCTGTAGCTTTCTTCTAACTTTAGACATGTTAAAACAATCCCACGCTCTCAAAATGAACTCTGTGCATTAGGATTTGATATTCACTCTGCATCTCCTATGTAGGTTTCTCCAGATGTAGAAAGGTCCACCCTGGACGAGGCTACAGGGAAGCTTATTTTTCTGAATCCTGGCCAGGGTCTGGAGTTGCAGGGAGAACTGGTCCCTGCAACTTTAGACTGTGAGCCCACTGTTGGGTAGGGACTGTCTCTATATGTTGCCAATTTGTACTTCCCAAGCGCTTAGTACAGTGCTCTGCACACAGTAAGCGCTCATTAAATACAATTGATGATGATGATGGTCCCCTGTGAATGGCTCAGAGATGGAAATAGGCTTTCCCTTGGACCTCTTAGTTGGCTGTAGTCCCTGAGCTAGGGGAGGGCCATATTTCACCCATCCTCTCTCGCTCCCTTCTTCGATCAGGGCTTTACAGGACCCGTATGATGGCGAAGCACCGTTTACAATTCTGTAGGGGCTCAAGGAGGGTCCTTTTGAAGGCTCCCTCCACTCTGAGCACGGGAACACGGGCCCCACTCCCAACCCAGAGAAGTGAAGTGACTTGCCCAAAGTCACACAGCTGACAACTGGCGGAGCTGGGATTTGAACCCATGACCTCTGACTCCAAAGCCCGGGCTCTTTCCACTGAGACACGCTGCTTCTCTACTTGCAGGAGGAAACCAAACAAGTGGATAGTTGAAATGCCATTTCTCCTCCTTAGAATTCCCTCCTCGTCTGGGCTGAAGACTTAGCCTTTTCAGGACAGCAAACAGTAAAACACCGTGGGTTTGGTGGCTGTGAGCAGCGCCCCAAACCTCCTAGGCCCAGGATGGCCCCGTTGGGGGTGCCGACTCCTTCACCATTCACACTCTTCTCCTAACAGCTGGCACAGGCTGCTCCTGGATATGCACCCTAGTGCCAGGGGAAAATTTGGCGGTGACCCATCTGACCTTAAAAAATGCTGATGGCTCAGACTACGTACACTGGTGCGGTTCTGGGAAATATAGTCCAAAAACAAAATCCCTGCTGATGGTGACACCTACAAACAACAATCGATCGATGGTATTTATGGAGCGCTTAACTGTGTGCAGAGCAAGAAGCTCCCTGAAGGAAAATCTGAACCTCCATGTCCACTCTGTTGGACAGTCCCGGTTTGGGGGCCCAGAAAAATTAACAGGTGCAATGCTTTTAATTGCCAGGGTTAAATTTAAAAAAGTTTTCCCCCCAAAGTACAGTTCAAAACATTCAAGAATACAACCCTCTCCTCCATACTTTCAAACACCTAAAGGCCGCAAAAATGTTATTTCTTACAACATAATCATTTGGGAATTTTTGATAGGGTTCAAGAAAACCCATACACTATACTAAACTGAAAAAGTTCACCAACTGCTCAGAAAGTCAGGTGTACGGTTTTTGCTTTCGGAAATAACTCAGGCAGGGAAACAATCAAGCAACTTCTCAAATTAGATTTTGTGAAAAATTAACCTAAGCATCTGAACAGAAACCTCATAATATTTAAGGCCTTCATGCAGTTCAATCAATCGACTTTACTGGCATATGTCTTAAAACTGAGGAAAAGCAAAATTGCCAAAATCTTATCCACATTTTTTTCTTTAGATTTTTTTAAAAAGAATAAAAGAGTAGATTGAATCGCCAAACATTAATACAGTGTGCGAATGGTAACAAGCTATGAAAGGAAAATTAACGTAAGAACCATTCTGCCAGGCAGAACTGCAAAACAACTGGAAATTAAAACTGATCCTTTACTGTTCAAAAACATTTTCTGAACTTACTGTTTAGCAAGCACCTTCGAAACAGAAATAGATAGTTAACTTTTGAGTCACTCCCCACAGATGCAAAAGATATATGGAAGTTGGTGCATTTAAAGACTTGAGGATCAGTACAAATTTCTGGGTAACAGGGCATTGGTTGAAAAAGCCTTAAATGGATTTATGCCAAATGCATTATGTACTTCACATACTGTAGGTCCCCTAGAAAAGTGTAACCAGCAACGGGATGCAGTTATCTATGTTAGATATGACACATGATTTGACTCAAGTTTTATTGTGAAAACAGCTTAAAGCTGAATTTTTAAAACTTGATGGAAGTTGAATTGGCAGCAAACTTTCACACAAAGATTTCTCCTATTTTAACATTCAAATTTTCTGCCGTCCTAGGTTTAACCAATTTGGAGTTAGAGTGGCACTATTTCTTTCAGCTTTTTAAAGCTGGAAACAGATGACACAAATATTAAAAAATGAGTTGAATTTACAGCATATAGAAACATTTAGAGGTGTAATCACAAATCGGAATGCTTCAAGTATTTTCCACTTTTGGGTTAAACGTAAGAAACAAAACAGTTTATTATCTCAGCTATGAACAATGGACTATTCTACCACTGTATTTTCTTGCTAAATGGGTCTAAAGCAGACATGCTAATAAAATACTTACGTACCTTTCAGGCAACGCTATGATTAATTCTTGTTATTTTTCCAACAGAAAAAATGATTTAAGTTTCTTTGACACAAGTAGCTCATATAAAATATGGTAAACGTTAGCCGACACGATGTAAAAAAGGTGGTTTACGGCACATAGATGGACCTACAGTAAGAGTTAATGCTGCAAAAGCTAATGAGGTCTTAAGCCGAGGAAGGAAGGTGTGGGTACCATGCAGTTTTACATAACTCACCTGACACAGGTGGGAAACCATTCTCTAGGAGCAGAGATGCATGCACAAAAGTAAGAATATGATTGCAAGTAACAGACTTTCACAAAATACAACACTACATGTCAAAAATGAAGACAGATGGCACCATGATGGCATTACAGGACAGAAAATGTTTTGTTTTGTTTAGACCGTCCTCACCTCTCTCTTTGCAAGCAGCACATTAGGAACGATGTGTGGAAGGCAACGTCCCAACATTAACATGACACTTTTTTCACTGTCTGCAATCCGGGACACCTAGAAATCCAATAGTGCTGTTACAACCTAGGTTACAACCATCCCTTCCATCCGGGCAGCTCAGAGATATACCCTGCCTGCATTACTGTTGACACCATATCCCAGCACACACAAGTCCTCTGTGCCTGACATTACTTCCAATCACGGCAGCCACAGCCCGCTAACTCCTTGCCCCACCGGTTCCCACTTCCCAGCTGTAGCATGGAGTACGCCTGTTTGGACTCCATTTCCAAGTAGAGCAATTCTATTCAAGAATTCCAGTGAATTTATTATATTCATTTCAGTTTGTTCACTACAAACTCACAGCCCCTGCCTCCCCCAAGGATTCAATTTACATAAGTTTGAAGAATCAGGAAGAAGTTCTTATAATATCATTACACACAGTGTTTAACTTCACATCTAATCCTCCCCTTTTAAAATGCCAGATTGGAAGAACATCTTTTGGCTCCCCTTGCTGAGGAAAGGATGGTAGCGGGAGTGGATGAAAGAGTTTGAAAGATAAGGAGAAAATTCACCTCTGATCCCAAACGACTTTCGGCTGACATCCGACAAAAAGAGAGCAGTGCTTGGTGGAAAGCAGGTGACAACTTCCTGTGGATTATTGGGTGGGGGGAAACAAAAGCAAAAAATTAATGATTGAACATCTTAAAAGAAAATGTGATAAAGGCAATTTTCCAGAAGCCTCTTTTACAAGGCTCACTGGTTCAAACTCGTTATATCCTCAACTGTCTACTGCGCCAGCTTCCTCCCAAACTTCCCTGACTCCAGTTTCTCCCCCTTCCAGTCCATATATCACTCTGCTGCCCAGAACTTCTAAAGCATAACCTGCATACAACTCCTCATCCCTCAAAATCCTCCAATGCTTATACATTGCTCTCCACATCAAGCAGAAACTCTTCACCGTTAGCTGATAGGCACTCCATCAGCTCTCTCCCCAGTACTTATCCACATTTCTCTCTGACTACAACCCAGTTGTCACACTTCACTCTCCTCAAGCCAACCTACTCACTCTATCTCCTTTTTATATCTTACATCAGTGACCTTTTTGCAGGTGCCTTTCCTTTCTGCCTGGAACTTCCTCCCATTTTACAGCTGGGAGACTGCTGCACTTTCCTTCTTCTTCTTCTTCTACAAATTTAGTGTATCCCCACTAGATTGTAAACTCCCAGAGGGTAGGGATCAGGTCTAACTAACAAGCTCTATTTTACTGTCCCAACAGTGCTCTCTAGAGAAGACTGATGGATTGATCTCTAGTTCTAATGATATTCGAATGGCTTCATGAATGGCTTCATGACAAGCCCAGAAGACTACCTGCCACAGGGTGTTTCGGATAGAGCGAGAGGAAGGGAGGCTTGTTCTCCACTTACTCCAAAGGAAAGAACATGCGAGGAGTCCCCGCAACCTCTCGCCACGGCCTCCCTGCACTTCTCATGCTTGTGGACTGCCGTAACCAGAAGGTAGCTACAGCCGATGCCAAGTGAATGAGACCATACCCCTCACTGATGGGTTGGCTTACAACTAATCACCCTAAGAACGGGCTAGCCGGCTCCTCATCTTGTCTCGGCCTTGCCCTGACCTCCTGTGGCAATCAGGCAGGCTGCCAAGAGGACACTAAGGGGGAAAGAAGGAGAATTCCCCTCTCATTCATTCACCTCACCAAAAGGGAAGTCTTCATGCCTTGGTTGGTTCACCAGAGAATTTGGGCCTTTGGGTGCTCTGTCTCTTGCGTGAGACTTGAGTTTGTCCGTCCTCCGTACCTCAGCATCCTGTCATCGAGGACGGCGCCCAGCTCTCCCTCCTTTCTGATCCAGCCTAGAGGCCCAAATTCCGTGGGCATTCCAGCTCTCTCATCTAGGAGTGGGCCCCCATGTGAGCCAGGTGAACCAGGCCCATCCTTAACCTTTCCCCCCAACAACAGCCACTCAGAATGGGTGGCCCTCTGTGGCCACTGGGGCCAGTCTCACGTGGGCCATCTGTGCTGCTTCTTGACCTCATTCGTTTTCGTGGGTCCATTCCTCTGTCGCCACCTTTTTCATCCATCACCTCCCACCCACTGTCCTTCCACACCATCTTCTATTCTCAGATCGGCCTTTCACTTCCTAAACACTAACTGCCACCTCTCCCTGTTATGCTTCACTTGCCATGCGATGGTTTCTAATATTAACACTCATTATACATGTAGAGAGTCTAGCCCATGAAGACAGAACACTCATCGGGAAATGGTAGGATATCCCCAAATAGAACATGTTTTTAAAATATGTACTTTTCTCAAAGAAAGGAACAGCAGTTTTTAAGAAGCAGACATAAAGACTCATTTCTTAATAAATGGGAGAGGGAACAAACTTTCATTCTTGGCACAGAACATATTGAACTCCTTAAATGACTTAATCCATTACTTTCCCCAGGGCATTTCTGCAGAAACATACATTTTCACAGAACAGCATGTGGAAAACTATTCTCTAGGAATGTGGGAATACACTGTTCAGTGGAAGTCAAAATGAAAGAAAAGAGCTGTAAAAAAATTATATCTGCTAAGTGCTTACCATGTGCCATTCATCCAATCACTGTACTAAGTACTAGGGTAGATATAATATCATCAGGTTGGACACACTGCATGTCCCAAGTGGGGCTCACATTTTACAGATGAAGCACAGTGAAGTGACTTGCCCAAGGTCACACGGCAGACTAGTGTTGGAGCTAGGATTAGAACCCAGGTCCTCTGTCTCTCAGGCCCATACTTTTACCACAAGGCCCCGTTTTCAATAAGAAATAAAGAGAAACACTAGAAACGAGACCAAACCCCCTCACGACATTTTCCTTACAAGGTGATAAAAGCCCAAAAAATCAAATCCCACATGAAGACTGTCTCGATTTTGAGCTGCTAAAGTAGAAAATAGAAACAGGAGCAAGGTGGAAGCTGTTAGAAAGCTGGTTATCCCAGAAATGAAGTCACGAAGCCCTTTCCCAAGAACTCCCTTTGGATCTAAAAATTGCCCTCCTTGTTGATCTTCTCCACATATTCAATCCTGAGCTCCCACTGCCCAGAGCCACTTTGGAAGGCTCTCTCCTCTCCTTCCTCGGGCAGACTTTCTGGACTCCCTGTCCACATGCCTACTGGTCTGAAGAGATAAGGAGCAGCCCCTAGTCTCCACTGATACGGTGACCAATGTCAGGTAAAAGGCCAGGACAGGATGGTTGAAATTAAACATCTAAAAGTTCATCACGGATGTTTCCATAAACCAAAACAGATCCCTCTTTGCGGATGAAATAGCTGAAATCACTAGGTGGCTGTAATCGCCATAGCTGGCTTCTTTGTCTCCAGTGGAGAGGGCTAAACTGATCTGACCTTTCTCTTGACGACAGTGGGTTTTGAGGGCAACTGGCATTTAACAAATGGACATTAGATGGCTAACTTGTCCACAGAAGAACATGAGGAACATGGCTTTTAATTATTTGTTAATGTGCTCTGGGCCAAATGGCTGAAGGGGTAAAATATGGAGCTTCTTATACAGTGAATCACCCTGGAAACCTCTCACCCAACAGACTTTCCCATCAATAAGTTCTGTTTCGTTGTCTGTCTCTCCCTCCTAGACTGTGAGCCCGTTGTTGGGTAAGGACCGTCTCTACATGTTGCCGACTTGTACTTCCCAAGGGCTTAGTACAGTGCTCTGCACACAGTAAGCGCTCAGTAAATATGACTGACTGACTGAATAAGCAGAGAGGGTGTAGAATTTCCACCCTCGGCACATATGTCCACATACACTCTCCCATTTTCCCTATCTGTAATTTGTCTTAACGTCTTTCTCCAATCAATCAGTCATTGTGGGCAGGGATTGTGCCTACCAATTACATTATACTGTACTATCCCAGGGGCTTAGTACAGTGCTCTGCCCACAGTAAGGGCTCAATAAATACTATGAGTTGATTGATTGATTGAAGAACAGTGAAATAGATAGCGAATTGTTTTCACCCTAATGGTTAGGCTGAAAACTCGCCTGACTTGGGAGATTGGGCTCATGAAAATCATGCCTGAATGGGCTTGACACTGGACTTGATTTTAACAATGGCTAAGTTACTAGTCCCTGCAGCGGAATTAAGAATAGGGAAAGAAGGCTAGAGAGCGAGTGGCCAAGCTGGCCCACCCTTAGAAATCTGGGCCTGCAAGCCCCTGGAACTCTGTCCAAGTGAAAATCTGCAACTATGGACAAAACCGATTATTAAAAGTGACGTGGAAGTTTTCTATGGAAACACACTCCCAGTCTGTGTTGCAGTTCTGAAAGCAGCATTTCAATAACAGTTTTTATACTGACCTATTGGGTTTATTAAAGTGAACTGGTTCCTTGTGCGACGGAGAACAAGATGGCATTTTTTCCCTTTCTTTCTGGGGAAGAGAATTTCGAGCTTCCTCTTTAGGTGAACCAGAATTAGCTTCTTCAGGTACAGAAAGATGAATATCCTCAGTTTTCCCAGTTTTACTTCTACTCCCTGAATTCTTCACATCTAGGTTCTGTCCATTTTCTTCGGAGACTTTGAGATGCACTTGGTCCACTGAGTGTGGAACTGAGTCATAAGCCATTGGAAGAGGAACACTTTCACTTTTGAGGAAATCCATTTCACTAAAAGAAAAAGACAGACATTTTCAGAGGCATCACACACCACTCCAAACAGTGGGCAACCTAACTTACAAAGGCACAGTTGTGACAAATCTTGTGGCTGGCTACAAATTCAACCTCAAAAGCCCAATGTATAATGTACGGTTTTACCAGTCTTAAGAGTGGAATGATCAGCACTGAGACATGGAGGAAAAGGATTTATGATTATTTGGGCGCACTCTTCCATACCTATCATTTCAACTCAAATTCTATGCCTTCTTAGAGCAATTTTTAATTATGTCCTGTATCGATGGAGTAGAGTTACCTTCTTTCATTCATTCATTCAATCGTCTTTATTGAGCGCTTACTGTGTGCAGAGCACTGTACTAAGTGCTTGGAAAGTACAATTCAGCAATAAAGAGAGAAATCCCTGCCCACACAGGGCTTACAGTCTAGAAGTACGGAGACAGACCTCCAAACAAGTAAACAGGCATCAATATAAATAAAAAGAATTACAGATATGTACATATATACACAAATGCTGTGGGGCGGGGAGAGGAGGGGTAGAGCAAAGGGAGTGAGTTAGGGTGACGTGGAGGGGAGGGAGAGCTGAGGAAAGGAGGTGCTTAGTCTGGGAAGGCTTCCTGGAATTACTATTACTAAAATATTCTTCTATTTCTATACTTCTATCAAAATATAATTACAGGGTGCTAATCCACCAAGAGGCATCATGTTAGTACAGTGCTCTGCACACAGTAGGCGCTCAATAAATACGATTGAATGAATGAATGTAAAATGATTTACTAAGTACCTATCCTGGTCACAATGTGGTATTAGGTGCTTGGGGGATATAATAATTGTGGTATTTGTTAAGCGCTTACTGTGTGCCAGGTACTGTTCTAAGCACTGGGGTGGATACGGGCAAATTGGTTTGAACACAGTCCCTCTCGCACATCAGCCTCACAGTCTCAATCCCCATTTTACAAATGAGGCAACTGAGGCCCAGAGAAGCAAAGTGACTTGCCCAAGGCCACAAAGCAGTCAAGTGGCAGAGCCGGGATTAGAACCCATGACCTTCTGACTCCCAGGGCCCGGCTCTATCCACTGAGCCATGATGCGCAAAGAAAAACTTAAAGTCCTTAACTGTAACCGCTCAATAAATGCCACTGACTGATCGATTTAAACTGACAATAAATCAGTAGAGATTACAACTAATTTAATTACAAATTAAAGATGACAAAACTCAGTGCTCCTCTAACACAGGGGCTAAGTTTTTGACAATCTCCACGTTCAGAAAAACTTGCAATCTTGACTTCGTGCCCTCCGACAATGCGCCGGGGTCTAGACGATTAAGCGTGCGTTGTTGGAAGAGCATTCTAGGCAAAGGGTGCAGTGATACTACGGGCTACGGCAGAGCTGAATATATCCAAATCTGAACAAGTTCCGTGAGGCCCGTTTGCTGTGAGTGCTATGGTGATTCCAACCCCATCCTCGCCTCAAGCCGTCAGACAAAGAGAGTTGGCAGGCTCCTGCCAGCCAGGGTTCTCTGTTTTCTTGAGGTTCTCCCCCGTCACCCACTTTCTGCTGCTCTGGGGGCTGAGAATCTGGGGTGACAGTGGTGGCGGTCATCCCGAGAGGTGGGCCCCTACCTCTAGGCCCCCTCCACGGTGACGCTGGACATCGAGCCCTTGGTAATCCATCTTCCAACAGACTGCAGATATATGTATATATGTTTGTACATATTTATTACTCTATTTATTTATTTATTTTACTTGTACATATCTATTCTATTTATTTTATTTTGTTAGTATGCTTGGTTTTGTTCTCTGTCTCCCCCTTTTAGACTGTGAGCCCACTGTTGGGTAGGGACTGTCTCTACATGTTGCCAATTTGTACTTCCCAAGCGCTTAGTACAGTGCTCTACACATAGTAAGTGCTCAATAAATACGATTGATGATGATGATGATGCAGACAGGCCTCCTAGCAGCAGGGGTGCAGACCAGCACTGAATGTTTGGGTCTGGGTTTGCAGGCCCAGCAAGAGGAGGTCCAGGAAAACCTGGGCTGTAACTAACAGCCCATGTGGCCACCAGGGATGGAATGTGAAGTAGGATAGGAGGATGAAGGGTGTAGGAGGCGGCGGTGGCACAGAGGCACCGCTCCATACCACTGACACTACTACATTCCGGCACCCACTGGCAGAAATCAATGGCAGCTCTTAAAAAAGTGGTTTCCAAAGCCTCTTTCAGAGAAAACACCATTTCTGGTTGGTTATTCCACTGAAGTCAATTCTTGAAATTTTTAGGGAACAGGCAAAAGTAAATTAATGCCTAGGAAAACTCCTACTATTACTTACAGTACTGGAAAGAAATATGGAACAAAAATAGAGATGTTTCCTTTTGAAGAAAAAAGGAACCCAAAGATTAACCTTTTGGTTAAGCAGAAACCTAAACGTACTACATCTGCTAATCTGTGGTCGAAAGGTGATTGTTATGGTAATGGTACAGATTTAATGTCAATTTATTTCAATTTGTTCTCAATGGAACCACCTACATATACTACCAGCTATTTCCTCATTTGCTCCTCTTACCTGCAGTCTACATAATCTGTGTCTGCCTGTCTGGTTCCAGTTTAATTGTAAGCTCCTTGAGGGCAAGAACTATACATGTGGGTTTGTACATGTTTAGGACAGTGCTCTGCCCTCAAAAAGAACTCAATAAGCTCTTGATGATGACACTTTTACTAGGAAGGCTCCTGAAAACCCCACGAAAAGTTCCCTGAAATAACTGAGATAATACATACCTCTCAAGTCTTCTGATTTGTTCCATCAAAGACCATTTCTCATTGTTTAGTAAGCTAATTTTATCTTCTAATTTCTGCACTAGCAAACAATTCTAAAACATAAAAAAATGAGGGAAGAGTCAGCATGTGCTCATAAATTACAGGTGGGAAGCACTCTGTGCAGGCCCGGGAGTTTGGCAGTCACTTCTTACCTCTACAGACTGAGGGGATTCCAACACAGGGATGCCGCCGCTGCCCAGACCTGGAGTAACGGCCTCCAATTCGTCTTCTTCCACCCCACTTGCCACATCTACGAGATCTTTCACAGATACTTGATGATTTCCAAAGTCACGGTAGAGTTGGAGCAAGTCTGGAGGCTTAGGAATGTTCAATCCTACATCATCCCACAATTCAAAATCCTTGAAAATATCCAAAACAGCAAATAGCAATTATAAGTCTCCGGCATCTTTGAGATTTATGTCAGCCCTAGGGCATCTCAATTTCCTTTTAGTCCCAAAAGTATAATTCTCCCTTTCCCCACACCAATTTTCCCTCAAATTTCATTATCGGTCAAATACGAGGCAAATGAGGACTGTGTTGGGTAAAGCCCGGTGACAATCCTCCAGTCACGCACCCAACATAAAGCCACATGGACAGGGGAAGTGGGCACAAGTCTAGAGCAGGCCTGGACGGACCTCTGTTGGCATCCTCTTTAGTCTGTAAGCTTGTTGTGGGCAGGGAATGTGTCCGTTTATTTTTATACTGTACTCTCTCCAGAGCTTTATACAGTGCTCTGCACACAGTCAGCACTCAATAAATACAACCGACTGACTGATTTGGAAACCTCTTGAGGTTTCCCAAGTGTTACAGTTCAGAGAGGGCAGTTCAAGAGGTGGACACATGTCATTGGCCCCAAGCCATCAGAGAAGCAGCCCATGGTCCCCACATGCCACAGCACCCATCGGGCCACATTTGGTCTACTCTAATCCAGCGGCATCAGTCCAAACTCCAGAGAAGGGTTTTTTAAAGACCTCAGTTCCTACAACAGTTATTTCCTTAAAATATGGATGGCAGAAATGAGAAAAAGAAATTATGCCTCACAATGTTTCAGAAAATAATTCGTATTTGAGTTTGGAAGAAAATGAATGAAAGAGGGAACCAATGAGCAGAAAAGCAAAGAACCTTTCGATTTTGGGTTTTCATTTTAGCAATCAACTGTACTTATTGAGAGTTTAAAGGGTACAGAGCACTTTACGAAGAGCTTGGGAGAGTACAATATTTAACAGACACATTCCTGCCCACAACAAATTTTTAGTCTAGTTATCAAATGTATCATATTTCTAAGTATCAAGCTAATTTTAAAGTCAAACTGTGGAAAGGTTTTAAGTGCCAATTTTCATTCTATATATTTTAAGTATCTGGTTCACTGCGGCACAGTTCTTTGCTTCAAAAAGGTCTCGTAGAAATACTCAATCTTTTCAGGGCACAGGAATGAGCATTAGGAAACCAGGATTCTAGCTCTGACACTGATCTGCTATGTGACCTCTGCCAAGTTACTTACCTGCTCTGTGCTTCAGTGTTCCCACCTGTAAAATGGGGATAAGATTACTACCCGCCTAGTCTCTTATGATCGTGAACCCCAGGTGGGACTGGGATTGTGTCCAATATGACTATCTCATATCTACTAAGCCTCCTGTGGGTAGGTACGTCTACCAACTCTGCTGCACATTCCCACGTGCTTAATATAGTGCTCTAAACACAGTAAGCGCTCAATACCAGTGGTTAATTAATTCTCAATACCATCCTTTTTTTCCCAGTTTCTCATTATTGACATTCTTCCCATGTTCTCACTACTGTTCTCTCACCGGCCCCTCCTCCGGCTCTCTCGGCTGCCCTGGCAGAGACAGATGTGTGTGCATGGGACGTTTGCAGGTATTCTGGTGTGTCTGGATTCCTGGGTGTGTTTCTTTGTTCTTCGGGACATATCAGTAGGTGTGTGTTTCCCACCTTGGGCAAGTGACAACTCTCTGTGCCTCAGTTTCTTCATCTGTAACATGAGGATTAAATACCTGTTCTCACTCCTCCTCCCATGCGAGACAGGGACTGTGCCAGGCCTGATGATCTTGTATCTACCCTAGCACTTAGCACAACGGTCAGCACAGAGAAAATGCGTAACGAATACCACAATTATTACTGGCATATTTCACCCTCACTGCTTGTGTGTATGTATGCAAGGGTGTGGGTGAATGTGCATTTGCGCACATTTGGGGAGGGGGGAGGGTTTGCTAGGAAGCAACCTAAGCATATACAGTGCAGCGTGGCTCAGTGGAAAAAGCCCGGGCTTAGGAGTCAGAGGTCATGGGTTCAAATCCCGGCTCCACCACTTATCAGCTGTGTGACTTTGGGCAAGTCACTTAACTTCTCTGGGCCTCGGTTACCTCATCTGTAAAATGGGGATGAAGACTGTGAGCCCCCCGTGGGACAACCTGATCACCTTGTTAACCTCCCCAGCGCTTAGAACAGTGCTTTGCACATAGTAAGCGCTTAATAAATGCTACCATTATTATATACAGGGGAAGGCATGTGACATGAGTATTTGGTCTATTGCTCTTCAAATGCCAAGCCGCAGAGGTGGGTGGAATGCAGCGTTTCTTGGTCAGTCGTCGGGGTAGACACACAAGGTGAAGGAAGAGAACTAGTAAGTATTGGTGACGGTTGCTTTGGCTGCTGCCCCAGTGCTTGTCGGAGTGGAAGCACGGGGCTGTTTGAGAAGGCTGCTCGCAGCGGGGCCTCCCCTCTCCCAGCCCCAATCTGACTGAGAACTCCAGCTTCTTCCCTGCCAGCTCAGGGCTACGTGGGCCGGGCCACCTCTCCGGCTCTGGAACGCTGCCTGTCTCGGCCCACTGCCTCTGAGGCCTGGGTATCAGGATACCTAGCTGAGATAACAGAGAAATGGATGCTATCCAATTCTAAAAGTGCAGTTCAGACACGATTAACACACAGCCGCTTGGCTTTACCAGAATCTTAGCAATCAGGGCTGCCTCCATGGAGTTTAGTAATTCCAGAGTAAACTAGGAGGATATCCACTCTTATATGATTAAGATGAAATGATTTCCCAACAGCCATATTAGAATGAGTTAGCAAAGTAACCAATGATCATTTTCTTGTCCCCACTGCTACCCACTTCCCCAGAGAGTTTTCTGAACAGTACTCAATGTTTCCCCAGTCAGCATTTTTTTTCCCATTTCTTGTGTCAGCTGCTTAAAACTTGTTTGAAGGGGGATTCGGTGACAGTTTCCCATGCCACTAATTGCATGGTATTACTGGCAAGACTCTCCTGCTTAATAAAACATGGCTGTAAATATTTAAAGAGTCCATCTTCACATACTGGAGACTGAACAGGCCTGAGTTTCCAGGCAGACCCTGAACACCGAGGTAAAAGATCTTATTGGAAAACCTTGTTCTCTCTCACTCTGGAGCCTTCAGATGGTGGTTCTTCCCAAGGCAGGTGGCCTCGATTGGAGGCAGTGACCAAGACAGTCCTTTGGACCAAACAACTGCTGCAAACCCCACGCTCACCTTCTAGCCCAGAGCCTGAAAGGGCTGAGGTATTTCAGCTTGGAGAAGACACACCTTATTCCTCTAATCCTGCCTTCTGGAGCTGATTTTCTAAACCATTTATCACCTATGGGGCATGCCATTAAGTGTGGAGGCGGGAACTATGCCCAGCAATCCAGCCAGGACCAGGCCAGTGCAGATCAGAGAGGGATTCCTGCACGCAGTATTTTGGATGCAGGCAGCCACTTGGTACTTGGGAGAGGTTATCTCAGAGGCAGCGCGTTTCCTGACATTGGCTGCCACTTCCCTGTCCTCCCAGTGACCTGGTCCAGGAAAGGGTTTTCCAGTGTATCCCCGGAGTGTATCCTTAATCCCGGGAAGGTTCTGGTTTGATCTAGCCCAGGTCCAAAGGGGCCCTGGTAGGTCTCACCATTTCCAGAACAGGCCAAAGGGTCCAATTTCTGCTGAGGAGGAAGAAAATGGAAGGATCTGCAGAACAAATGATTCATCAGTCCATCAAATAAGCCCCCCTTACAGTCTTGGTACCTTAGAGGGCAGGCTGTAGGCTGCATGACCACCCCACAGTCTGAGGATACCCACTGTGAATTATTATTATTATGGCATTTGTTAAGTGCTTTCTACATGCCAGGCACTGTACTAAGCACTAGGGTGGATATGAACAAATCGGGTTGGACACAATCCCTGCCCCACATTCTGCTTCGGTCAGGCCTTGCCCACAGGGCCAGTCATCTCCAGTCTGAAGATGTGTTGGTTGCTTCATTCAGCCATCGATTATCCTACTGGGCTACAAGGAGGACCTTCCCAGGATATGCCTAGCCCAGAAGTCAAACCTGGCCAGCTCAAATGCCCCTCCAGCATCCAAATCAAGCCAGGTGTGCCTGCGAACGCACACGGCTCCAGAGTAGGTTGGGGGACGGCAAGCCGTGAGCCATTAAGGCTAGGTTCTGTATAATTCTACTTGGTGGGGCCTGAGATCTGGAAGGGCTCCCAAACTCTCCTCTCACCCCAAGAAAAACGTTGGGGATGCCACACCTCCCAGGGGAACGGGAGGAACAAAAAGCCTTCAAATCCTGCTCTCGGGAACAATCCTTTCATCTCCTCAGGGAATAAACTGAAGAACCAGTAACGAGATAGATAGGTCAATAAATTCAGAGATATGGGATTCCAACTTTACCTGGTCATCGTTTTCGTCTGAAAAAGTTATTGATGTGAGCTTGTAATTATTCTTCAATAAAAACTCATTCACTAGGAAGTTTAGAGCTCTTTTTTCAAGAGGTTTGATTAGCTCCTGGAGAGGAAAACAAAAGAAAGGCTGTAAGTTTCCCCCTTGCTGAACCTGTCTGCTCCTGGCCTAGGTGGAGACACACCTGGCCACCTCTCTGTTCACTCACCTACCTGAATTTCAGGACTCGATTTGTAATTTTTTCGTTCCTGTAAAGGAACTTCATTTTCTGGGGGGGAAAGAAGAAAGGAACAAATAAGACTTAGACTGTCTCTTCTACAAAGAGCTCTCAGCTACATCTACATTGTCAAAGAAGAAAGTCTCAAGAAAAGGTTTATGTACACCACCTGCAGCCTGTGTCAGATTGGCTCGGAGGGCCTGAATGGTCTCCTTGGCTTTCCGTAGTTCAAACTCCAGGACTGGACAGGGATTTGGATTAAACACACACAGGCATCCAACCAAGAAAAGGGAAACAAAAGTAAAAAATAAAAAGCAAGGATGGGTATGAAAAAAAAATATACAGTTTGTATCGAAAACAGAAAGCATGCAATTTTTATGGAATTTATGAACGCATGCAGCAGAGTTGGTTTGAAAGCAAACTGGTGAACATTTTCCATTGTTTTTACTACACCTTGTGATGAAATCAATTAAAAAATTCAAGCTGTCTGACAAGGAAACGTGGTTTTTAAGGCAATTCTAAGACACTGAATCTTTTCCTCATAAACTAAAGTATAATTCACCCAGAGCTTCTCCCTGACATCACCCCCACTTTGTCATTTCAGAGAGTCAGATTTGAACAATAAGTAAAACTCCAACAAGCTAACACATTATATCAGAAAAAAATGAGCCCAACTAGTTATTTTTCCAATGCAAGTATTTCCGGAGATAATGCTTGGAATGTACTTAAGGAAAGCTTCTCCTGAGATAATCTGCTTATTAATGAAATAAAAGGACATGTCAAAAAATCCCAAAAAAGCTTTACTTAGGAAATTCCATGACTTCCCTATGTTTCAGTACCAGACTATTTGTAAGAATTTTGCCCTTTTTCAAACCAAACAACTTTATTCATTCGAGGCATGAAATCCAAGCCAAATTGATTGCAAACAAAAGTGGCTGGGGAAGGAAAAAACCAACCAAACAAAAAAAAACCTAAGAGAATTCAGGTACAACTCAAAGCTTTTTCCTTTCACTGACCGTGCACTCTACTGGGATTTCACTGTGAATGCCCGCTCGGCGAACGCAGCAAGGTCAGCGGAGTTTTGGGAAGAAGCCCCCTAGCCCGCTGCATCCCAAGAGGAGCTACTGGAGGGTTGGGGCTACAACTGGCCCGGGGCAACCCTGGGCAGGGGGACTGGAAAGGGAGAGGAGAGTTGGGGTGGAGAAGATGCTGAGGACGGTCTCAGTCCCGGGCATCAGAGCCAAAGGTGACAGCCGCCCGGCTTCTCCTCTCCCAAGCTTGGCTGGGCCAGCTCTCTCCACCTGTCGTCCCCACCCTCCTCCTCAGCCTTATGAGTCAGCCCTCTTCCAGGTTTTTCAAGTTACCTCCCTAGGAGGAAACTGGCTCAGCTGTTATGCTATTATTCATCATTACTGCCACTATTATTCAGTAGATGGCATCTGCAAGAATAGTAATTCTGTGACTTGGGGTCTGGAAACTCTTTGAAAGTTAGACCCAGACATCACGCCTTGCTCTTCCTTTATAATCCTGAACACCCAGTGGGTAACTCCATAAACACTGCTGGCTGACGGCAGCTCCCGGAAAGAAATGCAATGTTGAACTGCCAATTCGGCACATTATCTTTGGAGTCGAGTTTGAACGATTAGCCCCAACCTGATTTCCATGACCGATTCGTTTAGAGAAAGAGAAAATGTGTGACTTAGCTACTTTTGTTCCTGAAAATAGATATGAAAAAAAAAGGATTCACTCAGTTTGCCTTTATCCATCAAAAACCAAAAATGTAAACGGCATCACATCTACTACATGAGAAACTTGTTTGATGCACAGAATTTAACTGCAGTCATACAAAAGCACAGCAAAAGGTTTGATGAGATAGAATGCTCTTTTTGTTCTTTGGTAGTCAGCAATGCTGATCTGCAAATTTTTCTGTGCAACAAAGTTAAAAAAAATAGATTCCTAGAACCTTGGGATCTTAGAATCGTAAGCCGAGAAGCTCTATTTTGCTCGGTCAACAGACACTACAGATTTATACACTAATTTTTCGGATCTAGAAACTACAAGTCATTTGCTGGTCTGGGTTCAAACTGTATCTACTACTGTTTTGACTAAAAGATGGTACCATTTCCCCCTTTTCAGATTTCTTGGACATTCAAAACGACCCATTACAGAAGTTGCAGATCAGGAGTGCCCTACCCTGGAGTGAGAGAAATGTAGGAAAAAAAGACTGGGAGAAACAAACTGGCGAAAACTTGGAAATCCAGTTGGAGTATGTTGAAATGAAATAAGGGTGAAACACTGTACATCAAGGCACAGAAAGCCAGGCAACCCATGTCAGACTGCAAGAAGTAATGTTTTTCCCAAAGGCAGGGATGTGGCTAAAACTCTGCTTTGATCAGATAGGCCCCATCAAAACTGGTTTACTCTGCTGCATGTTTCTCTAAAGGTGGTATACATTTCCAAGGAGAAAGGCCCATTGGGGCAGTCAGGCAGGTACGTGTGAGTAGCTACTCAGCATCTCAGGGTTAATGAGGGACGGTTGTCTTTGCTTCAGATGAAAGGAATCCCATCAGGCACGTTCTCGACAGCACCCATGTAACTGATGGAATTAAGGAGCTGGCCTCTATTACACTTAAAGGAAATGCCTACCCTATGATGAAATGCTTAAAGAGGAGATTTGTAACCCTAAAAGTGGTTTTCATAATACTTCTTTCTAATCCCCTCCTCTGCCAAAACTCTCTTTTTACAGTATTTTTCTAACAGTAAAAAAAAAAATGCTATAGAAAAGGAAAATTGGGGTAATGAAGAATGGCCCAGACCATTTTTACAGCAGTACTTATGCTGGTAAAAATATATAAGGTTTACACTGAAAACCTACACATACATTACCCCCTCCAGCCAGAACCAGGTCAAGTCCAGGACTCGACAAATGCTGGCTTAGCTCATCAAACACAAATTCCAATTGTCAGATGCCTTGGACTTTGTATTGGGCTCAATTCTGTCCGTCTCTCTCTGCCTTCGTTCTCATCTCAATACCTCTCAGCCTCCAGCTGCCGTGTTTGCTAATTATAAATTGGATTTCCTTTCTCTTTTTCACTGGGGATGAGTGTATTCACTGAGCCATGGAAATGATTGTAATTATAACTGTAATTCAGCCAACTCTCACATATTTATTTTTTTCCCTAATAATTCCCCTCCAGGGGACTGGGAACCCTGTTACCTGCGAGTAGTTAGGTCACTCCTCTGCTCATTGGGCTAATGGGGCAAAATCCGCTCGACCTGCAAAAGTGGCAGTATATATTTGAATTCAAACCAGGATCAAGTACAGTACCAATTCTTGGGATCCTTGACACTTTTCATAGAGCAGAGGTATGTAATAGGTAATTAATGGGGAAAAAGGAGAGTTCTAGAGGGGCACTGTTTAGGTTAGCAGTTCCATGTCAAGCAGGGCAGCCAACATGCTGTCCCATTGACACCAGCTTCTCCGACAGCATCTCTTGAATGCCTACTGACAGCAGATCACCTTACCCGAGACTTGGGAGCACACTAGAGAAATCAAATACTTGGCCCTTGCCCTGTAGGAGCTTACAAAGAAAACGGGGGAGACAAGAGGACCTAGAATGCCCAATACCCAATAGGGGAAAAAGCACAGTTATAAATGAAAGCCAAAAGGGCAAACCATAACAAATAAACAGTCATACCTGAAGGCCTATGTTGGTGTTAATGAGGTACCCTGACTGGGGAGGGAATAACTCATCAGGGACTACCTCTTGGAGGAGGTGGCTTTTTAGGCTTTACCCTGGTTCTGGGGGAGGGAAGGGGCATGGTTTGGCAGATTTGAAGGGGGAGGGCATTCCATGTAATGGAGGCATTATTTCTGGGTTAAGACTTTCTGATTAAAGGAGGAGCTGGGGTCAAGGACTGAGGGGGAAGTTCATTTTCTGGAGTTGCAGCCCAGGAATGAGAGCCAACCAAGCTAGGAGGTAGAAAGAGGGGTGTTCCACTGCAGGCGTGAACAAGCCATTTCTCTCACTGTGGGGCTGCAGAAGTATTCAGATCCTGCCCTGAACTGTCAGTCTGTGAGAGCATAGAACTTGGCCCTTATATTTAAAAAGCTCTGTGTATAAAGTTATAGATAGGGCAGGTGGGTTTCATAGAGAAGTTTTCCTACCTGGGGCGGGGGGAGTGATTTGGATCTGATTAAGCTTTCCCCTTTTCTCTTCCAGTCCAGTAAACATCTAGTTCTGAGTGCTTGGGAAATAGCTGCAGGAAACCCGAGATTGTTTCCTCTCTGTGTCCTCATCACCCTGCCAGATCAGCTTCCATCCCGTGTCAATGGAGTGCCCACTGTTGGGTAGGGACTGTCTCTATATGTTGCCAACTTGTACTTCCCAAGCGCTTAGTACAGTGCTCTGCACACAATAAGCGCTCAATAAATACGATTGATTGATTATAGTCCTGTGGCTAGGAATCATGGCCCAAGGCTCCTTACACAGCATGGAACCTAGTGAAACTGCGCTGTCCACGGAGTGGAGTCTTAAGGGGAGTGGGAGCATTGGGGAGGGCACGGCTCAGCTCTGGCTGCTTCATCACGAATTTGGTTCGTAGATGCTTTGATTTTAGTGAAATACATCCAGCAGCTGTTCACGCATTCCATTTTAGGAATAGAAAGTAGGTTTTGTACATGAATAAATTTTATTCACAAAGTAACTGCATTAGGGTAAAACACAGTTTATAATCTCTCACTCTCCATTTCTTCTGGAAACCAGGGCATCAAAGAGCCATTCAAAACTGAGTTGGCCAAGAAATTAAGTTAATAGCCAAGAAATAAAAGATTTCCTATCTGATCAGCTCAGGTTATTACTATTATAAAAGAAAAAACACACAGACCAATTCAAGTTCAGGTGCTCACTGGGTTTGGGAAATCCTTCATGATTAGTGTTTTACTTGTGGCTTATGGTCTGAACTATTCAGAAAGCCAATCTTCATTTCAAATGCTTCTTTCGACGTGACCATTTTTTTAGTGACCTAATGATTAAGCAAAATGAGGCAACTGTAATGGGAAATTACAATGAATGGTTCTAGTTTCCAGTTGCCTTTATTAAAATGAGCTAGCCACTTGTGGGTGCTGCCTCTGAGTCCTAACTAGCTCTCTTCCTCCCTTCAAAGCCCTACTGAGAGCTCACCTCCTCCAAGACACCTTCCCAGACTGAGTCCCCTTTTTCCTCTCCTCCTCCCCACCCCCCCTGCCCTACCTCCTTCCCCTCCCCACAGCACCTGCATATATGTTTGTACAAATTTATTACTCTATTTTACTTGTACATATTTACTATTCTATCTATTTTGTTAATGGTGTACATCTAGCTTTAATTCTATTTGTTCTGACGACTTAACACCTGTCCACATGTTTTGTTGTCTGTCTCCCCCTTCTAGACTGTGATCCTGTTGTTGGGTAGGGACCACCTCTGTATGTTGCCAACTTGTACTTCCCAAGCACTTAGTACAGTGCTCTGCACACAGTAAGCACTCAATAAATACAACTGAATGAATGAAATGGTCATCATCTGGGCTCCCAAGTGACTGACACCAAGTAAGTGACTGACACCCGGGGTGCAGGAAGCTGGTGTTCTGCCCAAAGTTTCCTTGTAAGGTCAGCATGGAAACCATGCATGCCAAGAGCACTTCCTATGGAAAATGCTGGATTCTGCAGGTAAATTCTTGCTGCCCTAGCTGCATATGCTAAATCCTGTTTACCACTGACCCTACACAGCTGTGCAAAGCTTCTAGTTTCAATGGAACTTTTCCCCACACCCATCCCCCCCACACACAAACAGGTAAACTAAGTCAAATGGCTGAGGATGCTACCACTGTCACCAAGGCCATTGGCATTGACTGACCTAAAATACTGGGGGAGTCCGTGTGGGAAGTCAGCCGGAAACAGGGAGCACATCACTGCCGGCTAACTGAATTCACATGCCATCTCCTAAAGGACGCATTCCATGATTTCAACCCTGCCAATAGAAATGGCCATGGAAGAAGGGATAGGGCCACCAGCTCTTTGGCTTACTCTCTTCTGTGACTGAAGGGCTGCTTCTGTCCTCGATTTCAGTCTTTTAATATGTGTGCGTGTGTGTGTGTGTGTGTGTGTCAAGGCGATGGGGACAGGAGTGTGGGTGGGCTGGGGCGGGGGGGCATTGCTGGCAGCTGGAAATAACTGAGAAACCAGGGCTGAGGCAAAGTTCACCCCTGGAGCCTGCTTTGGTGGCTCCTCATTTTTAGAGAGCCCTGGATACAAGTACCTACATTTATTTCCTAGTTCAAGATAACCTAGGGAGAGTGTCCGCTTCCTACCCAAAAAACAAAATCTAGAGTTTTAGCAAGGGAAAATGAGCTTGTGAATTTAGAGAAAAATACCAGTCATAAGAGTGAGAGTATCAGTATCAGCATCCTAGCTGTCTGGCACTGATGACACGTGTTCTATTTTAGGAAAGTATCGGAAGTCCTGTCAAGGGGCACTGCCTCGGTCCGTGATCGAAAATACGGGTGATGCGCCACACACATTCCGCTAGTTCAAATACCAGTGCACCATTCAAAAAAGTTACGGATTGATGATGTATGATTCTGAAAATATCAAAAACCATTTATTTGAAGGTGTCCTAAAGAATATCTTGCTCCGAAGGGAAAACAAACAATAGCAAAAAAAGAGAGGTCAATGAGGTAAAGTAATGGATTGAGGCCCAACAGCTAAAAAGTGGTTTATCTAAAAGTAGTGTTTGGGGGAAGACCGTAGTGACCCAAAAAGTCAATGCCCGAAAGCGGAGCCCTGGAGAGATTTTTTCCAGACAGCGCTCTGCTTTGGAAAAAGCCTTCACTAACTGGAGGAAAAAAAGAGCAACCTCACAGCTTGGACCTTTGAGTGGTGTGGAAACATAACCGATTCTAGGGATGTCCACTTAGTACTCTCCAGTGCACTTGATCAATAACAGCAGATAATGTAAGTGCTGAAGGACAATTCCCTCGGCTTACCTGCTGGGCAGGTCGGCTACATACCTGTGTCATCCATGAACTCTTCTGTCCAAGACAGGTTCAAGGAAGCCAAGTCAAATGGACTTTGTTCTTTGTTTCCTCTTCAGATTTAATGAAGTATATATAGGATTCAGTACCAGATGACAGGACAAGTACACTTGATATAATGTGATTAATTTTTTGGTCATCTTCAGACATTTATTTAGAAGCCCCTCCCAGCACCACTACTGGATGTTTGGGCCACAAACTGGTGACAACTGTGTGAACAACAAGGAGCTGATGTTCTAACAGAGTTGTTTTGAGAGCAAATTTGCAAATATCCGTTCTACCATTTACTTCCATGCATGTGACTGAAGGACAGCTAGCAGAAGAGGGTTGGATACTATTGCCTCGGTGAGGTCTTTTTCTCCTCTTTCTCCATTTGAAATTAACAGGAGTGTCTAGATCAGAACAGTCTGTATTAACCACTTAAAAAGCATTGAACCAAGAAATCGGTGGGGGGCAATCTTTTTTTATTATGCACACTAGAACACAAGTGCTATTGCCAACTCGATCATCTGTGGATCGACCCTCCACATTTCCTATTCCTACCCAACCTAAATGCCACACATAGTGGAGAGTAGGTCAGATGCCAATAACTACAGCATTAATCTTAGAGCAATTCTTGTTACCCTTCCTTCTTCTGTCACTTCACAGTAACACTGAAACTATCCAGAATGTGAAACAGAATAATTCAGTGGCCCCGATACACCATCAGGGGAAAAATTTCATTGTAAGCATAGTTAAAGAAAAACTGTCACATGTAAATGGTGTGTACCCGATACACCATCAGGGGAAAAATTTCATTCTAAGCATAGTTAGAGAAAAACTGTCAAATGTAAATGGTGTGTACATGTATATACTATCTAGAGATAGCTATATCTTTAGATCTTATTGATACCTCTAGGTAGTATATATGCCCACATCTATGCTGGAAACAATTTTCTGAAGCCGTGTGGTGACTGCTAGTGCTCAGAAAGTCAGCTTGTCTCCACAGTCCTACTCACCAGCCACTCTCTCATCGGTCTCCCTGTTTCCATCATCTGAGTATCTTGCAAAGTCTAAGGAATCCAGAGTACTGATGCTTCCAGTTCTATCTACAATAAACATGAAGATGAAACAGGAGTCAAATTCATTGTTTGAACCTGCATTACAAGGTGAGAAAAACAGAGTGTTTAGCAAATGAAAATGAAAGCTATTTATAGTCAACTTCACCAGAAAGGCAATAGGAGAGCACTCATTGACTGTTTTCTCCCACAGGGCCAGCTAACAGAGTTGCAAGCAGTCCGTGAACAGCAGCTCTTCCGAGATCTGTAAACCAACTGCAGTTTCAACTTTCCAACATCAGTCAGACTTTCTTTCATCAGCTTCCTTTAGGACCCTGGCTCCGTTACATCCCCTAGGAGAACGGGGCTTTGATGAAGGGAAGATGGATGAGGTGACCCTCCCTGGGCATTCTGCCTTGTGATCACACTCATATCCCTGCCCTGTCAGGCTCTGCCCACTACTTTCTCCTCCCGCTCCAATCGTTCCCCGATTTCAATCAATCAGTGGTACTTGAGTGCTATGTGCAGAACAGTATTCTAATCATTTGAAAGAATACAAACCGATAGATTTATTGGCTCCCTTGGGCCTCCCCAATCCTCAAACCTCCAAGTCCACCCCCATCCCTGTTTCCCTTCACCTACCTTACTCAACATCACTATTATTTTGGGGAAGCAGTGTGGCCTAGTGGACAGAGCACGGGAGACCTTCTGGGAGTCAGAAGGTCATTGGTTCTAATCCAGGCTCCACCACTTTGTCTGCTGTGTGACCTTGGGCACTTAACTTCTCTGTGCCTCAGTTACCTCATCTGTAAAATGGGGATTAAAAATGTGAGCCCTATGTGGGAGAGGGACTGTGTCCAACCGGATTATCTTTTATCTACACCACTGCTTAGAATAGTGCCTGGCACTCAGTAAGCGCTTAACATATACCATAACTATTATTACTCTAAACATAGTTACACACAAGAGAGCTGGCCCCTTCCCTGGCTGTGGCCATTCCAGAAGAAGGGAGAGGGGAGGATGGAAGGGGGAATGGTCAGGGGGAGGACCAGTGATGGACTGCTGCCACCTTCATTCCCTTCCCCTCTTGCAGTCCCAGGGTCCACTAACAGTCCTGGCGGTGGGGGGGGGCAAGGAACAGTGGGGAAGACGCTGGCCTGGTCACGCACTGTCACCAACGTACGAAAAAAAATGTCCCACAGCAAGGCTGGGTCATGGGGAAATCATTTTGGGGCAGCACAGGAGAAGTTTCAAAGAGAAAAAAACTCATCCACACCTGCCCAAGAGCTGACTTTTGTTACAACAGACAAAAAAAAAAAGAGTTTGAAATGCATTTATGCTTCTTAGATCATTTGTAGATATATATTTGACAGCTCCCACTTGGCTGCTAAAAAAACTGGTACTAAAGGTAAACTTCCCGGAGATTTCTGGTGTCAAGTAAAAACCAAAAACAAAACTAGGGGTGTTTAAAGTGATACCTAGGAAAAGGTCCCACATCTAGGTATTAGTTTCTCAATCTTGGGGGGGGTTCATCATCAGTCAGTGGTATCTACTGATTGCCTACTGTATACACAGCACTGTAGTAAGCAGTTGGAAGAGTACTGCAGAAGTACGGAATTTCAACGGGCCTGCAATCTAGTGGGAGAGACAGGCAGACACATGCTACTTACGATAGTGGGGGTAGGATGGAACACCACTGGAAGTGGTAGCAGTATAGAGCATAGGAAAATTAACAGATAAATCAGTAGGCAATCATTCAATCAATGGAATTTATTGAGCACTATGTGCAAAGCACTGTACAAAGTGCTTTGGAGAGTACAACAGAATTAGCAGACACGTTCCCTGCCACAAACGAGCTTACAGTCTAGAGGAGGAGAAAGACATAAATATTAATAATTTATATAATATAATTTAAAGATGCATTCGTAAGTGCTGTGGGGTGAATAACAAATGTTCAGAGGTCACAGACTCAAGTGCACAGGCGACACAGAAGAGACAGCAAGACAGGGAAAAGAAAGCTTAATCGGGGAACGTCTCTTGGAAGAGATGTGACCTTAATAATAATAATAAAAACAATGGTATTTGCTAAGCGCTTATTACGTGCCAAGCACTGTTCTAAGCACTGGGATGGATACAAGGTAATCAGGTTGTCCCACATGGGGCTCACAGTCTTGATTCCCATTTTACAGATGAGGTATCTGAGGCACAGAGAAGTAAAGTGACTTGCCCAAAGTCACACAGCTGACAAGTGGCAGAGCCAGGATTAGAACCCACGACACCTGACTCCCAAGCCTGTACTCTTTCCACTAAGCCATGCTGCTTCTCTTATAACAATAATGTTTTGAAGTTGGCAAGGTAGGGAGAGCAAAATATTCCTAAATGCTAAGGATGGTAATCCAAAAATAAGTGCCAAGGGACGCTGCTGGTTAATTCTACCTGGGGTTGTGGAAATTAATTTGGTAAAGCTGGAGGAGTGACTTTTGGAGGGCTTTGAAGGAGCACAGCTATAAGGAATAGTCCTGGAATCTCACCAGGATACATCAGACCTAGAAACTTCCACATTCTTGGACTGGTTATGCATGCATGAGTTTGCACACGGTTGTGGAGGCAGATAAAAATTTGGTGGCAACAGCCATCTTACTCCTGGTAAAAACTTCTCTCACCATTCTGTCTCCCAGGAGACAAAACTGGAGTGAGTCAGTCCTCTAGGCTGAACACAAGAATGGCATTCAGAAGTCTCTCGGCAGATTGTGGTGAAGGTGAGACTGAGTCCTAGAGCAGCTGAGAATTGTGATACCACAGTGCAAGATATGTTAAACTGAAGATCCAGAAACCTGTGTCAATATGAAAAATGCTGTTCTTCACAGCACCTCAGCGAGCACTGAGCACTTGGCTAAACATGGTGGTGGGCTATTGCCTGGATGAGTAAGAACCCAGAGTTTCTTCTGATCTTCAGTCAAATGGTGAGAAGCAGCATGGCCTCGAGAAGCACAGGGCTGGCAGTCAGAAGGACCTGGGTTCTAGTCCCGGGCCTGCCACTTGTCTGCTGTGTGACCTTGGACAAATCGTTTCACTTCTCTGGGCCTCAGTTACCTCATCTGGAAAATGGGGATTACGACTGCAAGCCCCCCTGTGGGACACGGACCGTGTCCAACCTGATTACCTTGTATCTACCCCAGCGCTTAGATGAGGGCCCGGAAGACAGTGAGCCTTTAACTAACACAATTAAAAAAAAGAAATAATGGCTCTTATTTACACTTGTCAGACTTGAAGGTGGGAAACCTTTTTCAACCTCAAGTGTCCTGGTTTGCTTTCCTGCTTCACGGTACAGAGGCTTTCGTGACTCGAAATTTCCACATAAAGAAGAGCTCTCACTCAAGATGTGATCATAAGAATTCGTGCTATCGAAAAGTCCTGAGTAGAAACGCATACACTTCTGCCCTGCTAAGGCAGCCAGATGTCTGACACTGAAGGGCTGCAAGTGCTCAGCTTTTAGAAGCCCAATGTTAAACTTTTCCCCTACATTATCCAGTAGGGTAACACAACTGCAGTTGCGAGGGCTAGCTTTTCCAAACCTTAAATTCACCGGAAAGCCAATTTTCAAAAGAGGATGATGAATGGGAAGAAGAATTTTAAGATGAGTATGACAAAGTCACCGGCAAGAAATGGCCAAATTTACAAGGGCAATGCCATTCCATTTGGCCACGATTTATAATCGGAGTTAAGAAAAACGGCTAAGAAATGTTTTTATTAGGTCCTGAGAACTGTATTTCCTACTGAAAGGCAAACACCCTCCAACCACAGGCAGGGTTTTTTAATAGCATCAGTCACAGAGCTACAGGGTATATGTTAACACAGTCTTGGGCCCCAGCCCCTAAGCAGTTCTTCAGGACATACAGCTGGACTAGATGTTATTACTATTTATTAGTGGAACTGGCACTTTACTTGTGTAACCAAAGGGCACGCAATCAGTGTGGCCTAGTGGATAGAAGACAGGCCTGGGGGCCAGAAGGACCCGGGTTCTAATCCTAGCACCGGTCATTTGTTTGCTGTGTAACTTTGGGCAAGTCACAACTTCTCTGGGTCTCAGTTACTTCAAGGGGAAAATAAGAATTAATACTGTGAGCCCCGTGTAGGGCATGGACTGTGTCCAACCTGATTAGCTTGTACCTAACCCAGCTCTTTGTACAGTGCCTGGCATATAGCAAGTGCTTAAATACCATAAAAAAAGGTACCGACAACAACAAATTTACTCTTGAAAAGGATGTCTACCAAAAAAAGATAGGAACCCATATTCCTGCCAAGAAAGAAGGGGGCGGACAGAGATGAAAATACGTGTTATTTTTGACCACAGTAGGATCTTGGGATCACATATATTGTGGTCTTGTTTCTAAAATAGAAAGCGGTCTTCAAGTTGCCCGGCTGCCTTCCATTCGTGAGTTTTATTTAGTCTTTCAAAACTCCCAGAGAAGCTTACACTCAGCCCGAGGTCCTGGGGTGAGTCCAGGAGACATACCACTCCATCAATGCACACTCCGCAGTACCACAGTTCCTCCCCCACTCTGAGTGTCTGTGTGGAGATGAGGGAGACGCAAGTGGACGCACACCCCACATTGGCTCACACGGCATTAGATGGGCTGTACTTGGTCCAGTAGCCTGGTTCCAACAGTGGGACCGACGGTTGCTAGGAGGAACGTTAAAAGACTTGGCCTCCTGGTCATCCATCCTCATGGTCTTGAAACTACCACCTTGGTCTGGATATTGTGGGATTTGGTGAACAACAATTCCATATTCATTTTTCCATCAATTTCATGGTTTTGAAATGATGCCAATTTCATGCCAATGATGCCATATGTTGCCAATTTGTACTATATGTTGCCAATTTGTACTTCCCAAGCGCTTAGTATAGTGCTCTGAACATAGTAAGCTCTCAATAAATATAATTGATTGATTGATTGATTTTGAGAACATCTCATTGAAGATTCCTGACCCTCAAAGTTTTAAAGAATGATTTTTTGGAGTCGTGAGATGCAACAATCCTCTGGCCCCTGAATAGCCACTGTCTCCTTGAGGCACCCCACCCCACCCCACCCTCAGCCCCACAGCATGCATGCATCCATCCATCTATCCCCTAATACCCTGCCATTTCCCCTAGCTGTAATTTCTTTTCAAGTCTGCCTTCCGCTCTGGACTGTAGGTCCCTTGTGGGTGTAGACTGTGTATACCAATTCTATTGTATTGTAGATAACTTCCCCACCCACAAGGAGTTTTTGGTCTAAGGGTGAATCAGCCTTAATCCTTCAAGATGGATACAGCCAGAACGCTAGGCCTGACATCTTACAAAACCTGCAGCCATATTTACGGTTTCCATAAAAAACAAGAGCTCAAGTCTCAAGTCCCAGTGAAAGATCTGACTACGCCTTCAACAAACATTAATTTCCTTTGGCACTATGGAAAGGTGTGAAAATAAAGTCCTTTCAAGGATAAAACAATCACATTCCTAAGGTTCCTTAAGCAGTTCTTTGAAAATGTTCAGGGGCAAACTCCTGGAAGTGTTGCAACTGCAAGAGAGATTAAAGTAACTAACTTGCAAGGTCCCATTTTTATTGTTGGGGGTGGGGGAGAGGGGGGAGAATATGACTGGAGGAACTCTCAGAAGCCCAAACAGGACGGCAAGAGTTTCCAGGCACTCAGAAACATTGAAAATGGTCTCGGGTTGGGTACCCCCCAGGCCACAAGACGTCTGGGGGTCTGAGGGGACTAAGCACAAAGCATAATGGACCATTTTTGACTGGCATGTGTGCCAGTGAGCTTCTCACCAGGGTAGATCTTGGTCCTCCTGTTCCTTTTTTTTCCCCCACCTCTATCAACCCCCTCCTTTTCCTCTCCATTTTCCCATCTTTACTACCTGTTCCTCTTTCTGAGGGCTATTCTCTCTGCCCCACCTTGTCCTCTCTGTGCCTCTCTTCATTTCCCCTTTCTCACGCTTCTTTTGCTCCTCCACTTTATATACACCTACCTTTTTTTCCAGTACTTTTCACTGGGCACCATTTCTACATCACACACAGTTTGCCATAAATCGATTCAAGTCAAAGGCGTGGTGGTCCCTGCCCTCACATAGCTTACAATGTTCTGGGAAGCTCTGGTCCCTCACCATTATCCCCTCTCCTATTCTTTTAATTCTTCGCAGTTTACCCTTCCCCACCCCTCTCCCCTCTCCCAGTCATTGCCCCCTGGGTCCAGAATTCCTATCCGTTCTCTCTTTCAAATTCTGTCACTCTCACTGATCTTTTCCCCAAAGTGGACAACTGGACTCCTGGGTTTAAAGGTCCAAATCTTGGCCCTGAATGGGTAGGTAGGTCAGTGGGTGAGACAGTGGCCAGTCTCTAGCCTGGAAACGTTGCCTACGAGGGATGAGAAGGTTCAAGCCGGTCTGACGGTTTATAGACATTTAGAAAGTGACACCTAACAAGGCACTCACCTCCAATAGCGTACTTAGTTTAACACCAAGGAAAAGGAGAATGAGAACGGGATGACGATATTTACCATTCCCGCTCTGGAATGTGTACCCTTTGTAACTTTTTTAACCTGGATTTGTACCCTTTATTCATCCCTTCCCCTGTCCCACAGCACTTACACCTACATTTATAATTTATTCGTATTAATATCCGTCACCCCCTCTAGACAGTAAGCTCGTTGTGGGCAGGGAACATGTCTACCAATTCTTTTATAATGTATTCTCCCAAGTGCTTAGTACGGTACTCTACATGCAGCAAGCACTCAATAAACATGAACGATGTATTAATTGATGAAAAACACTCATTTCAGCACTGTTATAGCTGAATAAAGGAGTGTCCAACTGAATGCAGGTCCGACAGAGAGACAGACAGACAGACAGCTGCCGAGGTGACAGCACTTGGGGTGTTGGGAAAAAGCCCCACCTAGAACAAAGCCAACAAATCTAGATATTTCAACA
The DNA here is from genome assembly GCF_015852505.1 of Tachyglossus aculeatus. Lineage (NCBI taxonomy): Eukaryota > Metazoa > Chordata > Mammalia > Monotremata > Tachyglossidae > Tachyglossus > Tachyglossus aculeatus. The sequence continues at coordinate 34,628,838 of NC_052099.1, read as the reverse complement.
TCCACTCTCAGGTAAGCGTAAACCCCAGTAAAAGTTTTGAAATCTTAAGCTCGCTGAGTGACGGCAAGCAGATTATGGCAGGGCTTCACCTACTGTCTGGGCAAAAATCGGGTCTACCTCTGGAAGCTACATCAGCTCTTTCAGGTCACGAGGGTGTTGTTAAAAAAAGGCACTGCCCCAGTAGAACCCCAGGGGCCTGAAAGGGTTAATGTGGCTTTCAGAGGGGGAGGGGTCTGTCTGCCCAATACTGAGGACAGGGCAGTAGTTGAGGCTCTCAATCATCCTCCCTGGCTTCAGGCCTTTTGGAAGGAAAGCTAAGAACACGTGCCATCTTGGTCACGGGCCTATCACTAATGCCCAAAGACTAGTCTTTGATCAACATAATTGTAAAGGGAAAACACATTTAAAAAATGATTCCTACAGTTCCGAAGATTAGCCCACCAGTCAATGGTATTTATTGGGCGCCGACTGTTTATTGAGGCTCTTCTGCCCTCACCCCAGCAAGGACGGTGCAGAACAAACCGATTTTATCTCAACTGGACAAAGAATACCTGAATGTCCCCTTAAATTAAGTCTCAAAACCACAGAGGCTTGCATGAAGAAAAAGCTGTGAGCAGTAGTAATCGGTAGAGCCCTGCATATATGGAAGTCCAATTCCACCCTGCATCGCAGACCACCTAGCTGTTGCCCCTCCAACACAAGCACCCTGTCTGACCACTTCTGACTGTGACGGACTGATTATGGTACCTGCGCGATGGGTTGGGGAGAGTTCAGGCCTCTGGTTGTAAGCACAGTACGATAAAGTGCTGAAAAGTCTTTCATATTTTATCTTTACAAGTGTTTTGCCCTTTGGCACTATAAACTCAAAGCTGGAGGGAGATCTACCGATAGAACTCTAAGTGGGGTTGGGATTGGGGCAAATGTCGAGGATCCAAGGGTCACAGATTGAAGTGCAAAGACAAAGGCCTCTTGGAGGACATGTGACCTGAGTGAGAATAATTAATAATAGTAATTATGGTGTTTGTTAAGCACTTACTATGTGCCAGGCACCGTTCTAAGCGCTGGGGCAGAAACAAGATAAAGAGAGTGGTGGTCTGGCATTTTTGTAAGAGAAGGGAGTTACAGGAAAGGGGTCAGTGGCAAGATCGACGAGTTCGAGAAACTGTAAACCGGCGTTAGAGGAGCGGAATGTGTGGGCTGGGCTGTCACAGGAGATTAGTGGGGCGAGGTAGGATGGGGTGGGCTGACAGAGCTTTCAAGACAATGTAAGGAGTTTCTGTTGGCTATGGAGGTGGATGGGCAGCCACTGGAGGCTCTTGAGGAGTGGGGAGACACGAACTGAACGCTTCTGCTGATAAATGATTCCCGCAGCCGAGTGAAGTACGGATTGTGAGTGGGGAGAGACAGGAGGCCGGGAGGTCAGTGAGGAGGCAGATGCAGTAGTCAAGGTGGGACAGGTTAAACGCTCCTCAGATCGTCACGGGAGCAGTTTGGATGGAGAGGAAGGGGCGGATTTTAGCAATTAATTTCTACTTTCCCCTGGTAATAGCATCCCAACGGTCACTTCAGCACTTGAATAAACTCACAACCTCCTACAGCACTTTTCTACAGACCCAAGTACATGTCCCTTTTTTCTCTTTCCTCTCCCAGACTGTAAGCTCCTGGTTGGCGGGGAACATGCTTACCAACTTTGTTGTACTGAATGCTCCCAAACACTTAGTACAGTGCTCTGCACAAAGTAAGCGCTCAATGCCTACCGTTCAATGATTTTCTTCCTCCAATGCGTAAATTGTTTTATTGTCTGCCTCCCCTAATAGACTGTAAATTTCTTGGGGGCAGGGGACACCTAGATTGTACTCTTCCAAATGTTCAGTTCAGTAGCCTGCACGTGGTGGCACTCAAATATCATCATCATCAAAGGCACTTATTAGATCTTTACTGTGGGGATTGATTGATTGGAGGGCGAGTCGGGGGAAAGAAGGCTTAATCGGGGAAGGCTCCTGGAAGAGATATGACCTTAAATACAACTGACTGTTTCTCATCACTCCAGCTCAAGGGTCAGCCTCCATAACCGTGTTTCCAGTCAATCCATCGTATTTATCGAACGCTTACTGGACGCAGAGCACTGTACTAAGCGCCTGGGAGAGTACAATCAATCAATCGTATTTATTGAGTGCTTACTGTGTGCAGAGCACTGTACTAAGCGCTTGGGAAGTACAAGTTGGCAACATTGTTACAATGTAACAATATATAGGGAAGCAACATAGCCTTATGGATAGGGGACGAGCCTGGGAGTTAGAACGACTTGGGTTCCAATCCTGGCTCTGCCACCTGTCCGCTATGTGACCTTGGACGAGTCACTTCCCTTCTCTGTGCCTCACTTATCTCATCTGTAAAAAGGGGATTAAAGCTGTGAGCCCAATGTGGGCCAGGGATTGTGTCCAAGCTGATGATGCTATATGTACCCCAGAGCTTAGAACAGTGCTTGACAAACAGGAAGCGCTCACTAAACACCACCGTTATTACTATCATTCTACAACAGACACACTCCCTGCCCACCAGGAGCTTAAAGTCTAGAGGGACCGTCCCTCGTCTTCCCACGTTTCCATTCGCTTCGTTGTGCGTCTGTTGCTTCTTACGTGGGACAACCTGATCACCCTGTATCCTCCCCAGCGCTTAGAACAGTGCTTTGCACATAGTAAGCGCTTAACAAATGCCAATTATTATTATTACTATTATTTCACCCCCCAGCCTGTAAGGCGGTGGTGGGGAGGGGGCCCCGCCTGCCTCAGGCTTCCTAAGGGTCCCTCCCTCCGATTCCCTTCCAGCGCTTTTTACCCTCCCCCGACTGGCCAAACCCGTTTTGGGACTCACGGAAGTTGAGTTGTCCGAAAACCTCCCAAGTGAAGAGTCCTCGCTCCAACAGAGGCAAATCTCGAATAATAACTAATAATAATTATGGCATTTGTCAAGCGCTTACTATGTGCCAAGCACTGCTCTAAGGGCTGGCGTAGCTACAAGGTAATCAGGCCGTCCCAAGTGGGGCTCGCCGTCTTGATCCCCATTTTACAGATGGGGTCACTGAGGCATACAGAAGTGAAGTGGCTTGCCCAAGGCCACACGGCAGGCAAGTGGAGGAGTCGGGATTAGAACCCACATCCTCTGAATCCCAAGACCATGCTCTTTCCACTAAGCCACGCGGCGTTTCCCGAATGCAGCAAAATCCCTTGTAGGGCCTGGCCCGGATCAGGGTCGCCCCGACAATCCTAGCCAGGTGGTGACCGCCTTCCCAGCACAGCATAGTGGACAAAGGCAAGGCCTGGGCTTCAGAGGGTCATGGGTTCTAATCCCGGCTCCACCACTTGTCTGCTGTATGATCCTGGGCAAGTCACTTCACTTTTCTGGGCCTTGGTTCCCTCATCTGTCAGTTGGGGGTGAAGCCTGCGAGTCCCATGCTGGGCAACCTGACAGCAGCAGCGGCTCAGTGGCAAGAGCCCGAGCTTGGGAGTCAGAGGTCATGGGTTCTAATCCCGGCTCCCCCACTTGTCACCTGTGTGACTTTGGGTGAGTCACCACTTCTCTGTGCCTCAGTGATCTCATCTGTAAAATGGGGGTGAAGACTGTGAGCCCCACGTGGGACAACCTGATCACCTTGCAACCCCCCCCCCCCCCGCCCCCACAATGCTTAGAACAGTGCTTGGCACATAGTAAGCGCTTAACAAATACCACCGTAAATAAATAATAGCCAGCACTTAACCCAGTGCCCAGCATCTTAATTGGTACTGAGAAGCAGCGAGGCTTAGTGGTAAGAGCCCAGGCTTGGGAGTCAGAGGTCGTGGGTTCTAATCCTGGCTCCACCCCTTGCCTGCTGTGTGGCCTTGGGCAAGCCACTTAATTTCTCTGTGCCTCAGTTACCTCATCTGTAAAATGGGAATTAAGAAGGGACAACCTAATGACCTTGTATCTACCCCAGCACTCAGAACAGCAAGAACAGATGCTACTGATGCCTGTCTACTCGTTTTGTTTTGTTGTCTGCCTACCCCTTCTAGACTGTGAGCCCGTTGTTGGGTAGGGACCCTCTCTATCTGGTGGCGAATTGCACTTTCCAAGTGCTTAGTCCAGTGCTCTGCACATAGTAAGTGCTCAATAAATATGGCAATGAATGAACAGTGATCATCATCATCATCATTATCAATCATATTTATTGAGCGCTTACTGTGTGCAGAGGACTGTACTAAGCGCTTGGGAAGTACAAGTTGGCAACATATAGAGACAGTCCCTACCCAACAGTGGGCTCACAGTCTAAAAGGGGGAGACAGAGAACAAAACCAAACATACTAACAAAATAAAATAAATAGAATAGATATGTACAAGTAAAATAAATAGAGTAATAAATATGTACAAACATATATACATACATACAGGTGCTGTGGGGCAGTGATGATGATGATGGTATTTGTTAGGTGCTTACTATGTGTCAAGCACTGTTCTAAGCGCTGGGGTAGACATAGGGTAATCAGGTTGTCCCCTGTGGAGCTCACAGTCTTCATCCCCATTTTACAGATGAGGGAACTGAAGCCCAGAGAAGTTAAGGGAAGCAGCGTGGCTCAGTGGAAAGAGCCCGGGCTTGGGAGTCGGAGGTCATAGGCTCAAATCCCGGCTCCACCAATTGTCAGCTGTGTGACCTTGGGCAAGTCACTTCACTTCTCTGTGCCTCAGTTACCTCATCTGTAAAATGGGGATGAAGACTGTGAGCCCCACATGCCTGATCACTTTGTAACCTCCCCCAGCGCTTAGAACAGAGCTTGGCACATAGTAAGCACTTAACCAGTGCCATCATTATTAAGTGACTTGCCCAAGGTCACCCAGCAGACAAGTGGCAGAGGAGGGATTATATGTGCTCAGCACATAGTAAGCGCTTAACCAATACCATGATGACGATGACTACCGTCTGTTGTCGAATTGTTCTTTCCAAGCGCTTAGTTAGTCCAGTGTTCTGCACACAGTAAGCTCTCAATCAATCCAATTGAGTGCTTAATCAATGACATTATCATTATTATTATATAGAGATGGTCCCTACCCAACAGTGGGCTCAGTCTAGAAGGGGGAGACGGAGAACAAAACAAAATGTATTAACAAAATAAAATAAAATAGAATATGTACAAGTAAAAATAGAATAATACATGCAAACATATATACAGGTGCTCTGCACATAGTAAGCTCTTAATAAATGACATTATTATTTCTATATAGAGACGATCCAACAGTGGGCTCACAGTCTAGAAGGGGGAGATGGAGAATCAATCAATCAATCGTATTTACTGAGCAGTTACTGTGTGCAGAGCACTGTAGTAAGCACTTGGGAAGTACAAGTTGGCAACATCTAGAGACAGTCCCTACCTAACAGTGGGCTCACAGTCTAGAAGGGGGAGATGGAGAACAAAACAAAACATATTAACAAAAAAAAATAAATAGAATATGTACAAGTAAAAATAGAATAATACATGCAAACATATATACAGGTGCTCTGCACAAAGCGCTTAATAAATGACATTATTACTATTATTATTATTACATAGAGACGGTCCAACAGTGGGCTCACAGTCTAGAAGGGGGAGAATCAATCAATCAATCATATTTATTGAGCGCTTACTGTGTGCAAAGCACTGTACTATCAATCAATCGTGTTTATTGAGCGCTTACTGTGTGCAGAGCACCTGTATATATGTTTGCATGTATTATTCTATTTACTTATTTATTTTACTTGTACATATTCTATTTATTTTATTTTGTTAATACGTTTTGTTTTGTTCTTCTTCTAAGCGCTTGGGAAGTCCAAGTTGGCAACATCCAGCGACGGTCCCTACCCAACAGTGGGCTCACAGTCTAGAAGGGGGAGACGGAGAAGAAAACAAAACGTATTAACAAAATAAAATAAACAGAATATGTACAAGTAAAAATAGAATAATACATGCAAACATATATACAGGGGTTCTGCACACAGCGCTTAATAAATGACATTCCTACTATTATTATTATTATTATATAGAGACGGTCCAACAGTGGGCTCACAGTCTAGAAGGGGGAGACGGAGAATCAATCAATCAATTGCATTTGAGCGCTTACTGTGTGCAGAGCACTGCACTAAGCGCTTGGGAAGTCCAAGTTGGCAACATATAGACGGTCCCAACAGTGGGCTCACAGTCTAGAAGGGGGAGGTGGAGAACAAAACAAAACGTATTAACAAAATAAGAAAAATAAGTAAATAGAATGATACATGCAAACATATATACAGGTGCTCTGCACATAGTAAGCGCTTGATGACATTATTATTATTATATAGAGACGGTCTAACAGTGGGTTCACAGTCTAGAAGGGGGAGACGGAGAATCAATCAATCGTATTTACTGAGCGCTTACTGTGTGCAGAGCACTGTACTATCAATCAATCAATCGTATTTATTGAGTGTTTACTGTGTGCAGAGCACCTGTATATATGTTTGCATGTATTATTCTATTTACTTATACATATTCTATTTATTTTATTTTGTTAATACGTTTTGTTTTGTTGTTCTTCTAAGCGCTTGGGAAGTCCAAGGTGGCAACACCCAGAGGCGGTCCCTACCCAACATCATCATCATCAATCAATCATATTTATTGAGCGCTTACTATGTGCAGAGCACTGTACTAAGCGCTTGGGAAGTACAAATTGCCAACAGCGGGCTCACAGCCTAGAAGGGGGAGACGGAGAACAAAACAAAACGTATTAACAAAATAAAAATGTACAAATAAAGTAATTCATTCATTCAATCGTATTTATTGAGCGCTTACTGTGCGCAGAGCACTGTACTAAGCGCTTGGGAAGTACAAGCTGGCAACATATAGAGACGGTCCCTACCCAACAGCGGGCTCACAGTCTAGAAGGGGGAGATGGAGAACAAAACGAAACGTATTAACAAAATAAAAATGTACAAATAAATAAAGTAATCAATTCATTCAATCGTATTTATTGAGCGCTTACTGTGTGCAGAGCACTGGACTAAGCGCTTGGGAAGTACAAGCTGGCAACATCTAGAGACGGTCCCTACCCAACAGCGGGCTCACAGTCTAGAAGGGGGAGACATCATCATCACCAATTGTATTTATCGAGCGCTTACTGTGTGCAGAGCACTGTCCCTACCCAACAGTGGGCTCACAGTCTAAAAGGGGGAGACAGAGAACAAAACCAAACACACTAACAAAATAAAATAAATAGAATAGATTCTAGATAGAATAGAGACAGACAACAAAACACATTAATGAAACAAAACAAATAGAATATGTACAAATAAAATAGAGTAATAAATACATACAAACAAATATACATATATATAGGTGCTGTGGGGAGGGGAAGGAGCTAAGGCAGGGGGGATGGGGAGGGGATCCTCCCCAGTGCTTAGAGCAGTGCTTTTTGCACATAGCACTTAAGTAATCAATACGTACAAACATATCTACAGGTAGTGAATCATCATCAATCAATCAATCAATCAATCGTATTTATTGAGCGCTTACTATGTGCAGAGCACTGTACTAAGCGCTTGGGAAGTACAAATTGGCATCACATACAGTCCCTACCCAACAGTGGGCTCACAGTCTAAAAGGGGGAGACATCATCACCAATCACCACCAGAGATCATCATCACCAATCGTATTTATTGAGCGCTTACTGTGTGCAGAGCACTGTACTAAGCGCTTGGGAAGTACAAGTTGGCAACATATAGAGACAGTCCCTACCCAAAAAGATAATAATAATGATAATAATAATAATGATGGCATTTGTTAAGCGCTTACTATGTGCATAGCACTGTTCTAAGCGCCGATTAGATGATTGCTGGAGGTGGGATCCTCCCCAGCGCTTAGAACAGTGTTTTTTGCACATAGCGCTTAAGTAATCAATACGTACAAACATATCTACAGGTAGTGAACCATCATCATCATCACCAATCGTATTTATTGAGCGCTTACTGTGTGCAGAGCACTGGACTAAGCGCTTGGGAAGTACAAGTTGGCAACACATAGAGACAGCCCCTACCCAACAGTGGGCTCACAGTCTAAAAGATGACTGCTGGAGGTGGGATCCTCCCCAGCGCTTAGAACAGTGTTTTTTGCACAGAGCGCTTAATCAATCAATCAATCAATCGCATTTATTGAGCGCTTACTATGTGCAGAGCACCGTACTAAGCGCTTGGGAAGTACAAACTGGCATCACATAGAGACAGTCCCTACCCAACAGTGGGCTCACAGTCTAAAAGGGGGAGACAGAGAACAGAACCAAACATACCAACAAAATAAAATAAGTAGGATAGAAATGTACAAGTAAAATAAATAAATAAATAGAGTAATAAATATGTACAACCATAATCAATACGGACGAATAGAGACAGTCCCTACCCAACAGTGGGCTCACAGTCTAAAAGGGGGAGACAGAGAACAGAACCAAACATACCAACAAAATAAAATAAGTACGATAGAAATGTACAAGTAAAATAAATAGAGTAATAAATATGTACAACCATAATCAATACGGACGAATATACCTACGGGTAGGGAATGATTGGTGTCGGCGGTTACTTACTGAGGTGTCCGGCGGTGGTGGTGGTGGTGACGGCGGCGATGGCGGCGGGGTCCCGGCCGAGAGGGTGCGGGGGCCCGGGGGCCGGGAGGGGCGGGGGCCCCTGAGGGCCGGTCCCGCTCCCGATCCCGATCCCGATCCCGGTCTGCCGCTCGAAGTTTCCCGGGTTGGAGAAATAGTCCCGGAGGCGGGGCAGCTCGCGGCCGCTCTCCAGCAGCTCCGTGTGCAGCTCCAGCGCCGTCAGCACGTACTGGTCCCGCAGCAGCTGCGCCGCGATGGCGTCCACCGCCACCCGGACCGGGGCCGGGGAGCCCCTCGCCCGCCGCCCCACAGCCGCCGCCCCCGCCCCCGCCGCCTCCTCGTCGTCGTCGTCGTCGTCCGAGTCGCTGAGGAAAGGGTTCACGCCGCCGCCGACGCCGCCGCCGGCCCCCGCCGCCGCCATCTTGCCGGGCGAGGCGGCCGCTCCCCGCCTCAGCCGGGCCCCCGCTCTCGCGAGACTTCGCCGCCCCGGAGATGGCGCGGGGGCTGTGGGCGCGCGGGGGATTGTGGGGTGGCGCCTGTTCCCGCCGAGGGCGCGGAGCCGCCCCTGAGGGAGGACCGCGGCGCGCGGTGGCGGCCGGTGAGGGGCCCGGTGAGTCCCGGCCCTTTCTCCCCCGGGCCCTTCTTCCTTCCCCTCCGGCCCCGCCTGGGGCTTCCCTGTGGCGGCGGCGGGTCGGTGCGGAGCCGGTGCGGAGCGGCCGAGCCCTGGGCGTCGGCGCAGGCGCAGTCGCAACGCTGGCCCGACGGCCTCGTCTCTCTCCGTGTCTCTCTGTCTCTCTCCATCGTCTCTGACCATGTCTCTCAGTCTTTCTGTCTCTCGCTCATCTCTCTGTCTCTCTCCCTCGTCTCTGTCCATTTCACTTAGTCTCTCTGTGTCTCTCAGTCGTCTCTGTCCATTTCTCTTAGTCTCTCTGTGTCTCTCAGTCGTCTCTGTCCATTTCACTCAGTCTCTCTGTCTCCCTCAGTCCTCTCTGCCCACTTCACTTAATCTCTCTGTGTCTCTCAGTCGTCTCTCTCCATTTCTCTTAGTCTCTCTGTGTCTCTCAGTCGTCTCTGTCCATTTCACTCAGTCTCTCTGTCTCCCTCAGTCCTCACTGTCCACTTCACTTAGTCTCTCTGTGTCTCTCAGTCGTCTCTCTCCATTTCTCTTAGTCTGTGTCTCTCAGTCGTCTTTCCCCATTTCTCTTAGTCTCTCTGTGTCTCTCAGTCGTCTCTCTCCATTTCTCTTAGTCTCTGTCTCTCAGTCGTCTGTCCATTTCTCTTAGTCTGTGTCTCTCAGTCGTCTCTGTCCATTTCACTTAGTCTCTCTGTCTCCCTCAGTCCTCTCTGTCCACTTCACTTAATCTCTCTGTGTCTCTCAGTCGTCTCTCTCCATTTCTCTTAGTCTCTCTGTGTCTCTCAGTCGTCTCTGTCCATTTCACTTTGTCTGTCTCCCTCAGTCCTCACTGTCCACTTCTCTTAGTCTCTCTGTGTCTCTCTGTCGTCTTTCTCCATTTCTCTTAGTCTGTGTCTCTCAGTCGTCTTTCCCCATTTCTCTTAGTCTCTGTCTCTCAGTCGTCTCTGTCCATTTCTCTTAGTCTCTCTGTGTCTCTCAGTCGTCTCTCCATTTCTCTTAGTCTCTGTCTCTCAGTCGTCTGTCCATTTCTCTTAGTCTGTGTCTCTCAGTCGTCTCTGTCCATTTCACTTAGTCTCTCTGTCTCCCTCAGTCCTCTCTGTCTACTTCACTTAATCTCTCTGTGTCTCTCAGTCGTCTCTCTCCATTTCTCTTAGTCTCTCTGTGTCTCTCAGTCGTCTCTGTCCATTTCACTTTGTCTGTCTCCCTCAGTCCTCACTGTCCACTTCTCTTAGTCTCTCTGTGTCTCTCTGTCGTCTTTCTCCATTTCTCTTAGTCTGTGTCTCTCAGTCGTCTCTGTCCATTTCTCTTAGTCTCTGTCTCTCAGTCGTCTCTGTCCATTTCTCTTAGTCTCTCTGTGTCTCTCAGTCGTCTCTCCATTTCTCTTAGTCTCTGTCTCTCAGTCGTCTGTCCATTTCTCTTAGTCTGTGTCTCTCAGTCGTCTCTGTCCATTTCACTTAGTCTCTCTGTCTCCCTCAGTCCTCTCTGTCCACTTCACTTAATCTCTCTGTGTCTCTCAGTCGTCTCTCTCCATTTCTCTTAGTCTCTCTGTGTCTCTCAGTCGTCTCTGTCCATTTCACTTTGTCTGTCTCCCTCAGTCCTCACTGTCCACTTCACTTAGTCTCTCTGTGTCTCTCAGTCGTCTCTGTCCATTTCTCTTAGTCTGTGTCTCTCAGTCGTCTTTCCCCATTTCTCTTAGTCTCTCTCAGTCCTCTCTGTCCACTTCACTTAATCTCTCTGTGTCTCTCAGTCGTCTCTGTCCATTTCTCATAGTCTCTCTGTGTCTCTCAGTCGTCTGTCCATTTCTCTTAGTCTGTGTCTCTCAGTCGTCTCTCTCCATTTCTCTTAGTCTCTCTGTCTCCCTCAGTCCTCTCTCTCCATTTCTCTTAGTCTCTCTGTGTCTCTCAGTCGTCTCTCTCCATATCTCTTAGTCTCTCTGTGTCTCTCAGTCGTCTCTGTCCATTTCACTTAGTCTCTCTGTCTCCCTCAGTCCTCACTGTCCACTTCACTTAGTCTCTCTGTGTCTCTCAGTCGTCTCTCTCCATTTCTCTTAGTCTCTGTCTCTCAGTCGTCTCTGTCCATTTCTCTTAGTCTCTCTCAGTCATCTCTGTCCATTTCTCTTAGTCTCTCTGTGTCTCTCAGTCGTCTCTCCATTTCTCTTAGTCTCTGTCTCTCAGTCGTCTCTGTCCATTTCACTCAGTCTCTCTGTCTCCCTCAGTCCTCACTGTCCACTTCACTTAGTCTCTCTGTGTCTCTCAGTCATCTCTCTCCATTTCTCTTTATCTCTCTGTGTCTCTCAGTCGTCTCTGTCCATTTCACTCAGTCTCTCTGTCTCCCTCAGTCCTCACTGTCCACTTCTCTTAGTCTCTCTGTGTCTCTTAGTCGTCTCTGTCCATTTCTCTTAGTCTGTCTGTGTCTCTCAGTCGTCTCTGTCCATTTCACTCAGTCTCTCTGTCTCCCTCAGTCCTCACTGTCCACTTCACTTAGTCTCTCTGTGTCTCTCAGTCGTCTCTCTCCATTTCTCTTAGTCTGTGTCTCTCAGTCGTCTTTCCCCATTTCTCTTAGTCTTTCTCAGTCCTCTCTGTCCACTTCACTTAGTCTCTCTGTGTCTCTCAGTCCTCTCTGTCCACTTCACTTAGTCTCTCTGTGTCTCTCAGTCGTCTCTGTCCATTTCTCTTAGTCTCTCTGTGTCTCTCAGTCGTCTCTGTCCATTTCTCTTAGTCTCTCTGTGTCTCTCAGTCGTCTCTCTCCATTTCTCTTAGTCTCTCAGTCGTCTCTCTCCATTTCTCTTAGTCTCTCTCAGTCATCTCTCTCCATTTCTCTTAGTCTCTCTGTGTCTCTCAGTCGTCTCTCCATTTCTCTTAGTCTGTGTCTCTCAGTCGTCTCTCTCCATTTCTCTTAGTCCCTCTCAGTCGTCTCTGTCCATTTCTCTTAGTCTCTCTGTGTCTCTCAGTCATCTCTCCATTTCTCTTAGTCTGTGTCTCTCAGTCGTCTCTCTCCATTTCTCTTAGTCCCTCTCAGTCGTCTCTGTCCATTTCACTTAGTCTCTCTGTCTCCCTTAGTCCTCTTTGTCCACTTCATTTAGTCTCTCTGTGTCTCTCAGTCGTCTCTCCATTTCTCTTAGTCTGTGTCTCTCAGTCGTCTTCATTTCTCTTAGTCTGTGTCAGTCGTCTCTGTCCATTTCTCTTAGTCTCTCTGTCTCCCTCAGTCGTCTCTCTCCATTCTCCTAGTCTCTCTGTCTCTCTCAGTCGTCTCTCTATTTCTCGTAGTCCCTTTGCCTCTCTTTGTCATCTCTCTCCATTTCTCTTAGTCTCTCTGTCTCCGTCGTCTCTGTCCATTTCTCTTAGTCTCTCTGTCTCAGTCGTCTCCCTCCATTTCTCTTATTCTCTCAGTCTCTCATCTCTCTGTCTCTGTCATCTCTCTCCATTTCTCTTAGTCTCTCTGTGTCTCGGTCGTCTCTCTGTCTCTGTCATCTCTCTCCATTTCTCTTAGTCTCTCTGTGTCTCAGTCATCTCTGTCCATTTCTCTTAGCCTCTCTGTCTCTCTCCCTCGTCTCCATTTCTCTTAGTCTCTCTGTGTCTCTCTCAGTCATTTCTGTCCGTACTCTTAGTCTCTCTGCCTCTCTCAGTCATCTCTCTCCATTTCTCTTAGCCTCTCTGTGTCTCTCAGTCGTCTCTCTCCATTTCTCATAGTCTTTCTGCCTCAGTCGTCTCTCTCCATTTCTCGTAGTCTTTCTGCCTCAGTCGTCTCTCTCCATTTCTCGTAGTCTTTCTGCCTCAGTCATCTCTCTCCATTTCTCGTAGTCTTTCTGCCTCTCTCAGTCGTCTCTCTCCATTTCTCTTAGTCTCTATCTCTCTCAGTCGTCTCTCTCCATTTCTCTGTCTCTCTGTCTCTCAGTCATCTCTCTCTATTTCTCTTAGTCTCTCAGTGTCTCTGTCATCTCTCTCCATTTCTCTTAGTCTCTCTGTCATCCCTCTCCATTTCCCTTAGTCTCTCTGCCTCTCTGTCATCTCTCCATTTCTCGTAGTCTTTCTGCCTCTCAGTCATCTCTGTCCATTTCTCGTAGTCTTTCTGCCTCTCAGTCGTCTCTCTCCATTTCTCGTAGTCTTTCTGTCTCTCTCAGTTGTCTCTCTCCATTTCTCGTAGTCTCTCTGCCTCTCTGTCATCTCTCTCCATTTCTCGTAGTCTGCCGTCTCTCTCCATTTCTCTGACTCTGTCTCTCTGTCATCTCTCTCCATTTCTCTTAGTCTCTCTGTGTCTCTCAGTCATCTCTGTCCATTTCTCTTAGTCTCCCTGTGTCTCTGTCGTCTCTCTCCATTTCTCGTAGTCTTTCTGCCTCTCAGTCGTCTCTCTCCATTTCTCATAGTCTTTCTGCCTCTCAGTCGTCTCTGTCCATTTCTCTTAGTCGTTCTGCCTCTCTCAGTCGTCTCTCTCCATTTCTCGTAGTCTCTCTGCCTCTCTGTCATCTCTCTCCATTTCTTGTAGTCTGCCGTCTCTCTCCATTTCTCTGACTCTGTCTCTCTGTCATCTCTCTCCATTTCTCTTAGTCTCTCTGTGTCTCTCAGTCGTCTGTCCATTTGTCTTAGTCTCTGTCTCTCAGTCATCTCTGTCCATTTCTCTTAGTCTCTCTGTCTCATCGTCTCTCTCCATTTCTCTTAGTCTCTCTGTCTGAGAGACTCTCACCCCTTTTTCCTCTCTTCCTCCTCCCTTCCCCATCACCTCCCTCTGCCCTACCCCCTTCCTACAGCACTTGTGTCTATTTGTACATGTTTATTACTCTAATTAATTATTGTCTTGTCAGCCTCCAGTCGTCAGCTGGGTGACTTTGGGCAAGTCACTTCACTTCTCTGGGCCTCAGTTTCCTCATCTGGAAAATGGGGATGAAGGCTGTGAGCCCCCCGTGGGGCAACCTGATCACCTTGTAACCTCCCCAGTGCTAGAACAGTGCTTGGCACATGGTAAGCACATAGTAAATGTCATCATTATTATTAATGATGGGTATAGAGCTATAATTCTATTTCTCTATTCTGATGGTATTGACACCTATCTCCTTGTTTTGTTTTGCTGTGTGTCTCCCCCCTTCTAGACTGTGAGCCTGTTGTTGGGTAGGGATTGTCTCTATCAGTTGCTGTTTTGTAATAATAATAATAATGATGGCATTTATTAAGCGCTTACTATGTGTACAGCACTGTTCTAAGCACTGGGGAGGTTACAAGGTGATCAGCTTGTCCCAAGGGGGGTCACAGTCTTAATCCTCATCTTACAGGTGTGGGAACTGAGGCCCAGAGAAGTTAAGTGACTTGCCCAAAGTCACACAGCTGACAATTGGTGGAGTCGGGGTTTGAACCCATGACCTCTGACTCCAAATCCCAGGCTCTTTCCACTGAGCAACACTGCTTCTCTGTACTTCCCAAGCGCTTAGTACAAGTGCTCTTCACACAGTAAGCGCTCAATAAATACCATTGAATGAATGAATGTCTCTCGGTTTCTCTCAGGCGTCTCAATTTTTCTCAGTGTTTCTCAGTCTCTCTCGATCCTCTCTGAGTTGTCTCTCTCAGTCGTCTCAGTCTCTCTCCTCTCAATCTCCATCTCAGTCTCCTCTAAATAATAATAATAATAATGGCATTTATTAAGCGCTTACAATGTGCAAAGCACTGTTCTAAGCGCTGGGGAGGTTACAAGGTGATCAGGTTGTCCCGGGGGGCTCACAGTCTTTATCCCCATTTTACAGATGAGGTAACTGAGGCACAGAGAAGTTAAGTTACTTGCCCAAAGTCACACAGCTGACAATTGGCAGAGCTGGGATTTGAACCCATGACCTCTGACTCCAAAGCCCGGGCTCTTTCCACTGAGCCACTCTGCTTCTCTAAATCTCTCTAAGGCGTCTCAGTTTCTGTCTCAATTTCTGTCAGTCTCTGTCATCTCGCACAGTCTCTTAGTCATCTCTCAATATCTCTGAATCTGTCTCAAGCTCTCTCAGTCCTCTGTCACTGTGTCATCTCAGTCTCTCTGTCATCTCTCTGTCTTTCCGTGTCTCTCCTCTGTCTGTCATCTCTTTCAATTTCTCTGTCTCTCTCCACTCAGTCTCTCTGTTTCTCTGAGTGTCTCTCCTTTCAGTCTCTCTGTCATCTCTCTCAATTTCTCAGTGTCTGTCTCAGTCCTCTCTCTCTGAGTCTTCTCTGTCTCCTGTCTCTCAGTCTATCTTCTCTCCCAATCTCTTATCTGAGTCATCTCTCAATTTCTCTCAGTCCCTCTGTCTCCCTCCTCAGTCTCTCTGTCATCTCTCTCAGTGTTTCTCAATCTCTCTCAGTCCTTCCTCTGTCTCTGTCATCTCTCTGTCGTCTGTCTCTCCTCTCTCTCAATCTGTCATCTCTCAATTTATCTCAGTGTTTCTCAGTCTCTCTCAGTCCTCTCTCTGTTGCTGTGTCATCTCTCTGTCGTCTCAGTCTCTCTGTTTCTGTTAGTCCTCTCTCTCTGAATCGTCTCCCTGTCATCTTTCTCTGCTGTGTCTCTCAATCATCTCTCTCAGTTGAAGCAGTGTGGCCTAGTGGCAAGAGCCCTGGCTTGGGAGTCAGAGTTCGTGAGTTCTAATCCCGGCTCCACCGTATGTTTGCTGTGTGACTTTAGGCAAGCCACTTCCCTTCTCTGGGCCTCAGTTCCCTCATTTGTAAAATGGGGATTAAGACAGTGAGCCCCACGTGGGACAACCTGATTACCTTGTATCTACCCCAGCGCTTAGAACAGTGCTTGGCACATAGTAAGCACTTGACAAATATCATTATTATAATTTTAATTATTATCAGTCATCTCTCTCAGTGTCATCTCAATCTCTCAGTCATGTCTTTCAGTGTCTGTTTCTCTGTAACATATTTTTTGAGTGCTTACTGTGTGCAGAGCCTGTACTAAGCACTTGGAAAAGTACAATACAGCAATGAAGATAGACAATCCCTGCCCACAGTGAGCTCTCAGTCTAGGGGGAGGGGGTAGCGGCAGGAGAGACAGACATCAATACAAACAAACAGACATCAATATAAATAAAATTATAGTCTGTCTCGCTGTTGTCTCTCTCTGTGTCTCTGTCTCTCTCTTCATGCCAGGGTGGTGCCTTTCCTCCCCTTCCCTCTTCTCCCTTTCTGGCTGTGGCCTCCTTTGGCCCAGGGAGAGACTTGTTTCCCTCTGGGCCATGCGGGAGCAGGCTCAGCTTTTATTAATAATAATAACAATAATAATAATATTACACACTTATTGTGTGCCGAGTACTGTACTAAGTGCTGGGGTGGATACAAGCAAATCAGGTTGGACACAGCCCCTGTCCTATGCGGGACTCACAGTCTCAATCCCCATTTTACAGATGAGGGAACTGAAGCCCAGTGAAGTGACTTGCTCAAGGTCACAGAGAAGACAAGTGGCAGAGCCAGGATTAGAACCCATGACCTTCCGACTCCCACACTTGTGCTCTAGCCACTATGCCATGCTGCTTCCCCAAGAACAAGCTGGCTTTTCCTGTAGCTGGGATGGGGTTTGGGGTTCAGGTCATGCTCCAGCACCCAATCCTGTGCGGCTGCAGCGGGGCCAGTGGCGTAGTGTGAGGACCCGCTGCTCTGTCATCTCGGACAAACCCCCGAACCTTTCTGGACCTTAGCAGGTTGTGTTCTCGTGGTGCTAAAACTCCACGTCAGAACCCCATGGGAGCCAGAAGGTCTTGGGTTCTAATCCCAGCTCCACCACTTGTCTGTTATGTGGCCTTGGGCAAGTCACTTCACTTCTCTGGGCTTCGGTGACCTCATCTGTAAAATGGGGATTGAGACTGTAAGCCCCATGTGGGACAGGGACTGTGTCCAACCCAATTTGCTTATATCCACCCCAGTGCTTAGTATAGTCCCTGGCACATAGTAAGTGCTTAACAAATACCATTATTATTATGTCCATACTCATCTCTGCAGCCAGTGGGAGCAGCTGGGCCTGTGTACCCAGGCAGGCCCGAGGGGGCGAAAGCCCCATCTAATCTGACTAGATCATAATAATAATGGTATTTATAAGCGCTTACTTTGTGCCATTATACTAAGTGCTGGGTTGGATACAAGCAATTCGGGTTGGACACAGTCCCTGCCCCACATAAGGCTCACAGTCTTAACCCCCATTTTACAGATGAGGTAACTGAGGCACAAAGAAAGAAGCTCACTCAGTTGTATTTATTGAGCGCTTACTGTGAGCAGAGCACTGTACTGAGCGCTTGGAAGAGTACAGTATAACAATAAACAGATACTTTCCCTGCCCACAACTAGTTGACTTGCCCAAAGTCACATAGAAAAGTGGCAGATCCAGAATTAGTACTCAGGTCCTTCCAACTCCCAGGCCCATATTCTATGATTCCTAGACCAGATGCAGACACCACTGCCCTGGGGCTTTTGTCATGGCAAGTCTGGGCATAGACCCCTTGGGCTCCGGAAGCCAGGATTTCCTACCTTTGCAGGACTCTCCCTTTATGGACTTCTCCCTCTCTCTCTCTCTCCAGCCCCTCCAGACCAAATCAAGACTTAATTATATCTTTAAAAGTGTGCTTCTAAAATAGTCCCAACTTAACAATAATAATAATGATGATGGTATTTATGAAGTGCCTACCATGTGCCAAGCACTGGGGTAGGTACAAGGTGATCAGGTTGTCCCACGTGGGGCTCCCAGTCTTAATCCCCATTTTACAGATGAGGTCACTGAGGTACAGAGAGGTTAAGTGACTTGTCCAAAGTCACACAGCCGATATGTGGCAAAGCCAGAATGAGAACTGATGACCTCTGACTCCCAAGCCCGTGCTCTTCCACTAAGCCACACTGCTTCCCTGCAACTTCCCCTCAATCTCCAAGACCCAGGGAAAATTATTTTCTCTTTGTGCTCATGATAGGCCTCTTGTCTGATTGGGATCTTGTCCCTGGTGAACAAACACTACAGAAAACCCTAACTCATCTGGGGGCTTTTACAGTGCCCGGCACACAGTAAGCATTTAACAAATACCATTATTTTATTATTATTATTATTGTGCACATAAATAGCTTTCATCCTGGCACTGCTCCAACTTTTTCCAAAATCATCTCTCCGTGAGGTAGAGTGGATATCTGTTGCCCCATTGTGAATTTGAAAAAACTGAGGCCCAGAGAGTTTAAGCAATTTGCCCAAGGAAAATCAGCAGGCCAGTGGCAGATCTAGGGGGTTTATTCAGATGGGTTTTTAGAGAGCTGATCCAGGCAGCAAGAGCATGTAGGATAACCTGAAGAAGGGAGGAAGAGGGACAAGTAATTCAATATGGAGACTAATGCAGTAGTCGAGCCAGAAAGTGATGACAGTTTGGATCAGGCTCCAGGAGGAATTAGAGGCTGCCTGAATGGGGAAGGTGAAAAACAGAAGAAACAAGGATGACAGCAGAGCTGAAGAACTTCTGGGGCAGGGTGGATGGTGGTGTTTTTGACTGGGTTGGGAAATGGAGGAGAAATATAGGTTTAGTCTGGAAGAGGAGTTCAGTCTTTACTACACTGAGTTAGGATACGGGCGATCCATCCCTGGAGAGGTAAGCAGAAATGCCAGGTGAAGGTGGTTGGAGCCCGATGAGCTCATGAGCGCTCTGAGAAAAAGTGCAAAGTGAGAAGATCAGAGCTTAGCGGGACACCCAAAATTGAAGGGCGAGAAGAGGAAAGAGCTAGCAAAAGAAACCGAAGAATGGCCAGAGAGGTGTCTAGTGAAACCAAGGCTGGACATTGTTTAGAAAACGGTGGTCATCTTTGATAAATGCACTTGAGCAAGTATAAACATGAAACCTTCAATTTTAGTCACTCAGTACATTTTTTGATTGGATTAAATTTATTAAATTTATTTTACTTTGTTAAATTTTATTAAATTTATTAAATTTATTTTACTTTGTTAGTATGTTTGGTTTTGTTCTCTGTCTCTGTCTCCCTCTTTTAGACTGTGAGCCCACTGTTGGGTAGGGACTGTCTCTATATGTTGCCAATTTGTACTTCCCAAGCGCTTAGTACAGTGCTCTGCACATAGTAAGCACTCAATAAATACGATTGATGATGATGATGATGATTAAAATTCATCCCCTCCTCCCATCTCTTTGTAAAAGCCAACCTTTCACCATTTCAAGAAGCTCCGTACTCTAAATAAATATTCTTGGGTTCCTCCTGAAATTGAGCCACCTAAAGAGTCGTAGCATTCCCTACTGGTGTCTGGTATTCCTCACAACTGATCATTCTGAGTAATGAAGAGAAATTAGAAAATGACTGAGAGTGTTTGTAGCCGACTAAATTAGCATCCACCTACACCAGCAAATTGTTTTCAATTTAGCTTTGAACTAAGTGGTGCATTTATAATACATTCATTAGAGCCCTTTCCCTTCCTGGAAGTTGGCCAGGTTAATAATATGTGCTTCTGGAACAAGGGGAAATGGAGAAGTCATTGGAAACATGGCCAATGTTGAGGCCTTTCCATGAAATCTGAGCCCCATGTGGGACAAAGTCAGTAAGTCAGTCGGTTGTATTTATTGAGTGCTTATTGTGGGCAGAACAGTGTTCTAAGCGCTTGGGAGAGTGCAATATTACAGTAAACACATTAGATAAATACATTCCCTGCCCACAATGAGCTTACAGTCTAGATGGGGCAACAGACATTAATGTAAATAAACTACAAAAATGTACATAAGTGCTGTGGGGCTGGGAGGGATTGATTTATTTAACTTACATCTACCACAGTGCTTAGAATGGTGCTTGAAACCCAGTAAGCACTTTCCAAATGCTATTATTATTGCTATTATTATTTTTGAATTGGCCTGGAATTAGCCCTATCCACCAGTGTGGTCCTGATGATAGCTGCCTCAGGGTCATGTCTAATTGATTTTTTTTATGACATTATTAATTCAGTTCCCATTCGGTCATAAAATTGCTGAAAATACTACTTATCTGAGGAGCTCATTTTCTCCTTTTTTTGGTCTGTAGGGTAACTGGTACGGGATGCTTTGAACCTCTGGCACATCTTGAGAGGCAGTGCGGCCTAGTGGCAAGAGCACGGGTCTGGTGGTTAGGAGAACTGGGTTCTCTCCCCGGGTCTCTCGCTGTCCTCTTGAATCACCTTGGACAATCAGCGAACCGGTGGTATTCATTGAGTGCTCATTGGGAAAGTACAATACGGTAGAGACACTATCCTTACTCTCAAGGCTCTTACAGTCTAGAGGGAGGGGAAGGTAGTAAAGTAAATTACAGCCAGGGGAAATGGCAGAATATAAAGATCTGCACATAAGTGCTGTGGGACTGAGGGTGGGTTGAATATCAAGAGTTTAAGGGACACGGATCCAATGCATAGGCAGTGCAGAGGGGCGGGTGGGTAGGGCAAAAGAGGGCTTAGACAGGGAAGGCCTCCTGGAGGAGATGTGATTTTAGGAAGGCTTTGAAGGTGGGGAGAGTGATGGTCTATTGGCTATGAAAGGGGAGGTTGTTCCAAGCCAGAGGCATTCATTCATTCACTGTCGCATTTATTGAGCGCTTCCTGCGTGCAGAGCACTGTACTAAGCGCTTGGGAAGTCCAAGTTGGCAACGTCTAGAGACGGTCCCTACCCAACAACGGGCTCACAGTCTAGAAGGGGGAGACAGACAACAAAACAAAACTTGTGGACAGGATGTAGGCAAGTGATCAGTGGTGACTCAAGCTCAATGTGGATTGGGAACTTGTCTAACAATACTCTCCCAAATGCTTACTAAAGTGCCGTGAACACAGTAAGTGCACAGTAAACACCATTGGTTGATTGAGATAGACAAGAGGCGCAGGTTGGGGTTAGAGGAGCAAACTGTGGGTTGGGTTCAGCGAGGCGAGATACATTGGGCGAGCTGATTGAGTACCTTTAAGCCCATGGTAAGGAGTTTCTGTTTGATGCGGAGGTGGACAGACAACCATTGGAGGTTTCTGAGGAGTGGGGAGATAAGGACTGAATGGCGTGTTTTAGAAAAATGATCTAAATGGCAGCAGAATGAAGTGTGGGCAGGCTGATGCAGTAATCAAGGTGGTATAGGATAAGTGCCTGGGCAGATCATTTAACCTCTCTGATCCTCAGTTCCCCCTCTTTACTGGAGATAGTAATGCCTAATTCTCTCTTCCTTGCAGTGATCAGTCAGTCAAATAATGATATTTATTGAGCCCTTACAGAATTTTTGTACTAATCTCTTGGGAGATTACAGTGCAACAGAATTAGCAGATGTGTTCCCTGCCCATAATGAGCTAACAGTCTAGAGGGGGAGACATGCATTAATTTAATAATAATGATAATTATGGTATTTATGTGCTTACTGTGTGCTAGGCACTGTACTAAGCACTGAGGTGGATACAAGCAAATTGGGTTGGACAAAATCCCTGTCCCATATTGGGCTCTCAATCTCCATTTTTCAGATGAGGTCACTGAGGCCCAGAGAAGTGAAGTGACTTGCCCAAGGTCACACAGCAGACAAGTGACAGAGCCGGGATTAGAACCCAGGCCCTTCTGGCTCCCAGGCCAGGGCTTTATCCACTTCACCTAATTTATCCAGGGATGTGAGAATAAAAATAGTTAACTGTTGTGCAGGCACTTTGGAAAAACAAAAAGTACTTGAGTGCAGTTATTCCTTATTTATGCCACTGAATTGTGCTAATCCTTGAGGCGATCATGACCTTTCTTGGGACTGATGTCATATTAATTAATTTTATTGACACATTTGCTATCATGATTGCACAGTGTATTGATGTTACAACCAGTGAAATTGAGCATTTTAAAACTTTTCCATTGGAGACGGCATGATGGAGGGGAAAGAGCACGGCTTCCAGCCGCCGGCTGTATCACCGAAACCAATTAGTTTACTTCACCTCTCTTGGCTATAATTGGAATATTAACACCTGCATCTTTTTTCCTCACAGAGCTGTGGTGAGGACAAGACCACATTAGTATTGTGAAAGCACTTTGGAAGAATGTTAATCCTCTTCCTATTCAAGGTAATTTTTTTTTCTTTTTAGACAGTGACAGTGATGGTACCATCTAAACGCTTTATGCTGTAAATGAGTGCTTTCAGAACCACCCGTTTTCTCTCTTTTCCTCTGTCAGCAGTCTGCCTGGAACATCGACTGTCACCATGGATACACGTGCGTTCTTTGTAGCAGGTCTGCTGGTACATTTGGTGTTCTTTGCCTCCATCTTTGACATTTACTTCACCTCTCCTCTGGTTCACGGTATGGCACCTCAGTTCACTCCATTGCCACCACCGGCAAAACGACTAGTTTTATTTGTTGCTGACGGACTACGAGCCGATTCCCTTTTCGAGCTGGATGAAGATGGGCTTTCTAGAGCCCCGTATATCAGGTAAGAAATTCTGGAGTTCTAATCCTGTAGTGTGAATCATTTATTATTATTATGATTATTAATAACTTCAGACCAGATAAGCTAGAAAATGGACCCCAGCTCACCCTTCTGGAATGAACGTTAAGAGAGGTTGTTGAGGAATGGAATCGTGTGCTCACTGTAGCCAGGGAGCGTGTCTGCCAGCTGTGTTGTGTTGTGCTGTCCCCAACACTTAATACATTGCCCCGCACATAGTAAGCACTCAATAAATAACCATTGAGGATGAACAGGATTGGACTCTGTGCAGGAACCTCAGGGAGATTCAAATGATAAAGCTTAAATTGGTTTTTTTTTGGTACTCTATCGTGCTTTGTTTTTTTTACCTAAAATCTCTTGGAGACTTCACTGTATATCTCGGTAAATTACTTTATTGCATTCTCAGGAATATCATGATGAATAAAGGCAGCTGGGGGGTATCCCACACACGCGTGCCTACAGAGTCTAGGCCTGGACATGTTGCACTCATAGCTGGATTTTACGAAGACGTCAGTGCCGTTGCAAAAGGTGTGTCTGTTCACGTAAGAAATATTTTTGAAATGAACTTTATCGTCCAAAAACACTCATTTAAATTCTGTAGACAGAAGTTCTTGGATGGATTTTCACAAGTTTTATAAATTAAGAAATTATGGTATTTTTAGGTTTTGAGCCATTTTTCTTTAAAAATGTGATGTTTCCTTTAGAATGATGCATTGCGTATTCATAATTTCATTGTAAGAGAAATTGGGTAGTGAAGATCTGTTTTCATGTTTATAAAGTTTATCATTTTTAATACAGTCCAAAGCACTCTACTAGTCAGCTCATGGGATTAAAGGGTGGCAAATTGTAGAGTTTCTTTTAGCTTCCAATCTCCATTTGTCTGGGTATTTAATCACCATTAAGTACTATGTAGAAATACAGTGCCCCCTGCCACGGCAGTCTGCGTGTGCTTCTTGTCTAAAGGGAAAAATTCATTTTCTTGCCAAGTACTGGTGTAAAAAAAGGAAGGAGAATAATGTACTGTAGGGAGAAAGTCAAAGGGGAGGAAAATGAGATCACTGAGGCTCTAAGTAGTTGAATAGACATGTAGCCTAGTGAAAAGAAAATGGGCCCGGGAGACAGAAGACCCATGTTCCACCCCCAGCTCTGCATGTGTCTTCTGTGTGACCTTGGGCACGTTAATTGATTGATCGATTGATGAATTGATCTCCCCACTACCAAGTGCTACTTCAGCACCACCTAAGCACTTGGGTTTTTCATCTCCTTTCCCCCTCTCTTCTCTGCTCCCCATGCCCCCTCCCTGGAACACTTACATACATATCTTTAAACTCTGTTGCTTCTCCCTATCTATAGTATATTTTAGTGCCTGTTTCCCCAGCTAGACTGTAGGTTCCTAGAGGTAAGGGATCATGCCCACTGATTTTATTCTACCCTCCCAAATGCAGATTTTGTTTTTCTCTCAGGTAGATAACTGTTTTTCTCTCAGGTAGATAACTGTCATGAATTTGGCTAATTCCAAGGGTTTTAATAGTTTGGAAAACCAGATTAATCTGAGAAAACCAATAGAAATATTGAGTCCTTGTCTTCCATTTGTACTTGGCCAGGCACTACTGCACATGTTCACACTGAAGGTGCTTAGTACTGTTGATGGATCGATTCTTTCTTTCCTCAGCTATTCCCTGAGATATTTCATTTTTGCTAGAACAATGCTGTTAGAAATTTGTAATCAGTCGGTCAGTGGTGTTTGTTGAGCGACAACAAAGCATTATAGTCTACTAAGCTGTAGGGAGGGTACACCTGAAGTAAAAGACATATTGTGGTTTTCAGGGGGATTACACTCTAATGGAAGAGGCGGGTAGACAAAAATAATGTATAAATAGTGGGAGCAGAAGGAGGAACAGGGATATAGAGGAAGCAGTACGTGTTTCAGGAGGACACTGCTGAATAATTGGATCTATAAGTGTATATACACAGATGTATATGTGTACGGAGGATAGGAATTAAACACATAAGTGCTAAGGATGTCTGTTTGGTTGACTTGACTGGGCTTGTGAATTAATTAAAAAGTCTTCTTGGAGGAGGTGAGGTTTTTAGGAGGACTTTGCCTTAGGACAAAGTCTTAGGACTTTGAAGATAGGGACTGCTGTGGTCTTTTGGATTTGGGAGGGGAAAGGGTTCCAGACAGGGGAAACAGTTTGAGTGATGAGTTGGAGGTGGGATATTTGAGACTGAGGCACAGTTAGAAGATAACGAAAATAATAATAATAATATCAATAATAACTGTGGTATTTAAACTCTTACCGTATGTCAAGCCCTTGGACAGATATAAGATAATAAGGATGAACAGAGTCCTTGTCCCACATGGGACTTATGGTCTAATGGGGAAGGCAGAGGTTCGGTGATGAGATAGATGAGATTGAGGAAGAGTAAAGGAATGAAATGTGTGGCCTGGGTTATAGTGGGAAATCAACGGCATGAGACGGGGGTAGGCTGAATGAGTGCTTGAAAGGAATTTCTGTCTGATGCGAAGGTAGGCAGGCAATCAGATGTAAGGAATTTTATTAGTACTATTCTAAATTTTCTTTTAACGACTTGCAGGATGGAAGGAAAACCCTGTGGAATTTGATTCACTTTTCAACGAAAGCAAATACACTTGGAGCTGGGGAAGCCCAGATATTTTACCGATGTTTGCCAAAGGTAAGAGGGTGTTATTTGCCTTTTTACTCAGTGAAAGAGCCTTTGAATTGGATGTTTCATGTTGACTTTGCTCAAGAAGCTGGGGCTTCCTTATGTCTTGACTTGATTTCAGAAGATTAGAATTTAGGATTTTTGTCCTGTTTCCCATTTCCATTTTCCCTTGGCTCTCACAAGAAAGTGGCAGAGACCCTCATGTAAGCCATGCTGAACATCAGCCTCAGTGATGGATTACAGAATGGGTGAGGGCACAGTGGGGCCTAGTGCTGCTGCGGTCTCCAAGATATTCTGTCCTGGGACCATTCACTGCCCCCATTCTCCTTACCAGTTGTCTCAATTGTGTGCCCCTGGGTGGAAAGGGGGAAATCTGGGGGAGACAGTGTGTTGGATTCAGTGCGGACCATCACTGCTACTGCCAAAGTGGCCAAATGAATGAATGAACTTGTACCTACCCCAGTGTTTTGAATAGTTTTTGACAAGCGGTAAGTGCTTAACAGATACCATAAAACAAAGCACAGATTCAGTCCCACTCTCTGTTTACCTACCTTCCCGTCATATAGAAATTTTGTTTTTCTCTCAGGTAGATAACTGTCATGAATTTGGCTAATTCCAAGGGTTTTAATAGTTTGGAAAACCAGATTAATCTGAGAAAACCAATAGAAATATTGAGTCCTTGTCTTCAATTTGTACTTGGCCAGGCACTACTGCACATGTTCACAGTGAAGACAACTTCTCTGTCTGTATCTCTTCCTCTAGTCCTCGTTTAAAAAGGGTCTCTGACTGCTTCCAGGGGGTCTTTACTCCCCAGGAGGCAGCGATTGGGGTGGTCCTTTGCGGAATCCCAACGTGGTTTCTTTAAGTAGTGGTGAGGAGAACGTTCATGGGGATTGGATTGTTGGCCTCTCGACTGTAAGTTCATCGTGGGCAGGGAATCTGTATACCAACTCTGTTATCGCAAGCACTCAGTGCAGTGTTTAACACATCGTAAGCGCTCAGTAAATGCAGTGACTGATTGATTGGCTGTCAGGGTGCTGAAGACAGAACTTTCAGAATGCCTCTTCTATCATTTGCACCGTGGCTGCACTCCCCCAAACAGCACTACAGATCTCGACTAGAGACGTGGCTTAGAAAATCCATGATTAAGTTGCTCAAGTCCTTGGTCTTTACACAGTGGGAAATTGCTTGCTCCTCCAGCACTTGAGCCCTCACTGGGGATTTAATGATTTGCCAGTCCATTCAGCCCCGATGCAGAGGACAGTATTGATCCACAGTAATAACATCTTGAATTTTGAAGGCTAAAGTTGTCTGTCCAAATGCTTTTCCTACCTGTTTTCCTCCTTCCTTATCTCCTTCACAGATCTGGGAGATAAGGGAGGGCAAATAAGTAAACCTGGCAGAGAGCAGCTATGGAGCTTGCTGACTTTGAATACCCTGTGTGACGTTAAGTAGCTACTCGGCAAAGGGCTGAAAAGCAGAATGTCATAATGGGATTCCCGGACTGTAAAGCCATCTGGAGGATCGTGTCGGAAAATTGTCTTGCAGCATTTCCCCCCTGCTGCTCCCGCACCCAAACAGTACCTGTCCATGCTGATGCGGGGAGACTGCAGACCTCACCTCTTTGCTTGAGCTTCTTCGGAGTAGGATTTCTGAGGAGGGGGCTCCAGTGGCTTTGCTGATTGAGAGGCAGTGCTAGCTTTCCCGATGCCCTCATGCTTAGATTCTAAGCTCCTCGGTGGCAGATATCAGGTCTGCCAACTCTGTTGTATTGGTCTCTCTCAAGCACGTAGTCTGGTGCTTTGCACACAGAAAGTACTCAGTAAATACTATTGATTGATGGATAAGGCTGCCCACACAGTAATAATTATACCACCTTAAATTGGTATAGTGTTTTACTTCATTTTCTTCCATACAGTGTACTTGTGAGGCAGGTTGTTGCCGGAGTTATCCCCCATCTTACAGAAGAGGCAGCTGAAGCACTGAGAGGTTAAGGGACTTGCCCAAGGTGCCACAGCCAGCCAGTGGCAGGGTTCGGTCTGGAGCCCAGGTGTTCTGATTCCTAGCCAGTCTCCCGCTGTTTTCCCCAGGTCCCGGTGTCCCTAAGAGGGACCAATCATAGTTGCTCTTGCTGCCGCCAATCAATCAATCAATCAATCGTATTTATTGAGCGCTTACTGTATGCAGAGCACTATACTAAGCGCTTGGGAAGTACAAGTTGGCAACATATAGAGACAGTCCCTACTCAACAGTGGGCTCGCAGTCTAAAAGGGGGAGACAGAGAACAAAACCAAACGTACTAACAAAATAAAATAAATAGAATAGATATGTACAAAATAAATAAATAAATAAATAGAGTAATAAATATGTACAAACATATATACATATATACATATACATATATACTCCCGCAAGCCCGGGAGTCTGAGCCAGTTGCCCCTTTCACCCTCTATTCTTCCTTTCTTCCAGCGCTGGATAGGAAACATCATTAGGGAAGCAGCATGAATAGAGCCTGGGCCTAGGAATCAGAAGGTTATGGGTTCTAATCCCGGCTCTGTCTCTTGTCTGCTTTGTGACCTAGGACAAGTCGCTTCACGTCTCTGGGCCTCAGTTCCCCCATCTGTAAAATGGGAATTAAGACTGTGAGCTCCACGTGGCACAACCTGATTGTCTAGTATCTATGCTAGCACTTAGAACGTCCTTGGCAAATAGTAAGCACTTAACAAATACCATAATAATAATAATAAATTAGGGATGTATTTGTCAGCTGGTGCCGAGGGCTGGGGGTCCCTGGGAATTGGTAGACTGCCGCAGGCTATCTCTAGGCCTCGATTTGGGGTTGGAACCGGAGCATAGGATGGTGTCTCTGTGCTGGGTCAGTTGCGAGTGTATCCACACGGTTCACCGCCTAGGCCGTTACGGGATGTGGGAGTGGTGACACACTCCGGGAACCCACTTTGGGAAGACATAGATCCCAGGCTTCCGGGCCAGGGGGAATTCACTTCTATCCCTCACAATATTTCACGGGTCAGTTGGAAGCAATATCACTTTACCTCAGAATAGAAACCTCCTCTGCCTCGAGGAGAAATAATTGAATTTTCTTTTGTTTATGAGATCAGATGCTTACCTCAAAGTAGAACTGGAGTATGTGATTCAGGAACATTGGCTGCAGTAGTGAGAAATTCCATCCCCAGGCTTATCTTTGTATTGACTTTTTATTAATTTCAGCAGTTGGAGTGAGAAGGAGTGAGAACCTTTGGAAGCTGTGATATTTACTCCTGAGCAATTCCCAGTTTGGTCTATTATAGATTTTGGTTCCTCACATACAAATAGCTAATAAACATTTGAAGTGCTAATTGTGCTTCAAAAGCACATATGGATTTATGCCTGTTTGTCCTTTGAAGTTCTGATCACCCAACTACTAAGCATTTCACCTAACTTTCCAGGGTATATTTCATACTCATCCGGAAATGGGTGTTCCGATAAAGTTGAAGCTCGATGCCCTCTTTGAGGCTTTGTTTGACCAAATACTTTAGCTTTCAGCCTTCTATCTTTGGCTTCTTTGTGCAGCAAGAAGCTGAAGAGGAGAGCCCTTCTTCTAAATCTCCGATGGGCTGAATCTTGGAAAGAACCCGAGGGCTTGTCTCTCTTTCATTCTTTCTACCCACCCTTGTGGGCCTTTTTCTGCTTGGGATCCATTGTTTATTCCCCTGCCTCCTGCTCAGAGGCCCCTTTTACGTAAATGTTCTTCAGCTTCTGTGTTAGCGATCTTAGTCACTAATGAGCCTCATCTCACATCCTTTTCAGCCTCTTGGCTTTGCCAGCAGCTCTGAGCCAGCTCCCATTCAGCTCAGCTCAATTTGCTCTGAGCCTTGGCATTATCATACGTTCCCTTCCCCAACCTCTGCTCTCCCAGCCTGCTCATTTGGCAGGGTGACAGATCTTAAGCTCTTTGTGGGCAGGGATCGGGTCCACCAACTAACTGTATTTTACTTTCAGAGTGGGTTAGTGGAAAGAGCCCGGGCTTGGGAGTCAGAGGTTGTGGGTTCTAATCTCGACTCCACCACTTGTCAGCTTTGTGACTTTGGGCAAGTCACCTAACTTCTCTTTGCCTCAGTTACCTCATCTGTAAAATGGGGATCAAGACTGTGAGTCCCAGGTGGGACAACCTGATAACCTTGTATCTATCCCCGCGCTTAGAACAGTGCTTGGCACAGAGTAAGCGCTTAACAAATACCAACATTATCATTATTGTTATTATTTTCCCCAGTGTTTGTCAGTCAGTCAGTGGTATATATTGATGTAGAGAAGCAACATGGCATAGTGGATAGAGCCCGGGCCTTGGAGTCAGAAGTCATGGGTTCTGATGCCGGCTCTGCTATTTGTCTGCTCTGTGACCTTGGGCAAGTCACTTATCTCCTCTATGCCTCAGTTTGCTTCATCTTTAAAATGGGGATTAAGACTGTGAGCCCCATGTGGGACATGGACTGTGCTTAAACTGATTAGCTTATATCTATCCCAGTGCTTAGTACAGCTCTTAACAAATACCAAAACAAAGAAAATGCAGCCACCAGGTTCTAGGTGAACTGAGTGTATTCGTGGTTTGTTATGCTTGTATATGTTCATAGACATGCATGGTTTTCTGTTTTGAACATTTTTAAAGTTTGATCAATTTGAAGCAGCTTCTAAGATGAGGGACAATTCATAGACAGATGTTTGAGAAATAATTATAACTCATAATTATTGCTCCTAGTGGAGGAATAATTATCCTAGTTCAAAGTGACCCTGGGGGATATTCCTTTGATTACCTGTCTGTCTGTACTCCAATCCTAGGCCAAGACTGGTTTTTCTAATCAGTAGATTACATCACACTCCCTCAAAATGTAGAGTGGAAGAAAAGCAGCATTCCTTCCACAGCTTCAGGAAGCCCTCATGACTCAGTTCTAGAAAAATCAAAGTAACTTTTTTCACTCAATCTAGTCACTGTAGGCATTATGCTTGCAGGGGCAGCAGTGAACGAGGGCAGAAAGAATGTATACACACTATTTGTGCAAGTGCGGAGGAGAGATGGTCATTCAACCAGCACTGGAACTAAATATTTCAGCAGGAAAGGCCCTCAGAGAAAGAGGTGGAGGAGCTGAGATTGTGGGTCAGACAGTACAACAGATGGGGAATGGGGAAATTGAAGGGAAACAGAGGGAAAGGAGATGAGGCCAAGCTGAAGGGAGAGAGAACAGATGGAAAGGGATCAGAAGCAAAACAGCACAAATAAGACATAGGGGAAGCAGGAAGGAAAATAGTATTGAGGGCCTGGAAGGCATATCCAAAACAAGGAAATGTCTCAAGTAATGGGGAAGAGCTCAGCCAGAAATCAAAAATAAAGGCTAGTGCAAACAAAAAAGTTAATTAGACAGAGAGGAAGCTGAGATTTTAGATTTGCCTCCTATTTTTTCTGGGTTTCAGTTAATTAAAAGAAAGCTCCCCTTGTCCTTTCAGGTGCTAGCGGAGGCCACGTCTATACACATTCCTACCCAGCTGAGAAAGAGGACTTTGGAGCACAAGATGCCACGAGGCTGGACACCTGGGTTTTTGACCAAGTAAAGGTAAACACGTGTTTAGGCTCACAACAGAGAACCTTATCAGAAATATTCACTTTCAGGGCAGATTAGATCATTTCCACCGAGCTTTGTATTTGGCCAATAGCTACGGCTGGATATCCGGGTGGGCCGTTATTCATTGAGTGCTTACTATGTGCAGAGCACTGTACTAAGCGCTTGGGAAGTACAAATTGGCAACACATAGAGACAGTCCCTACCCAACAGTGGGCTCACAGTCTAAAAGGGGGAGACAGAGAACAGAACCAAGCATACCAACAAAATAAAATAAATAGGATAGAAATGTACAAGTAAAATAAATAAATAAATAAATAGAGTAATAAATACGTACAACCATATATACATATATGCAGGTGCTGTGGGGAAGGGAAGGAGGTAAGATGGGGGGATGGAGAGGGGGACGAGGGGGAGAGGAAGGAAGGGGCTCAGTCTGGGAAGGCCTCCTGGAGGAGGTGAGCTCTCAGCAGGGCCTTGAAGGGAGGAAGAGAGCTAGCTTGGCGGAGGGGCAGAGGGATTGGGGGCATTCCAGGCCCGGGGGATGACGTGGGCTGGGGGTCGACGGCGGGACAGGCGAGAACGAGGTACAGTGAGGAGATTAGCGGTGGAGGAGCGGAGTCGAACTCCAGCCATGATTCCTTGCCCAAATCCTGTCTGTCTCTAGTGCGGCCTCCCTGTGACACCGGCCTCAATTGTCGGGAAGCAACCGGGAGGCAGCGGGGCCTGGGAATCGGAAGCACATGGGTTTTAATCCCATGTGCTGTGTGACCTCGGGTAGGTCACTGCGCTTCTCTGGGCCTCAGGCCCCTCGGCTCTAGAGTGGGGGTTGGGACTGTGAGCCCCACGTGGGGCAGGGAACGTGTCCAACCCGATTCACTTGTATCCACCCCAGTGCCTGACATAGTAAGAGCTTAACAAATACCACAGTTATCATTATTATTATTGTTGAGACGCCAGTTCGTGTCTGGGGGTGGGGGCATGTGGAGGGTTGACAAGGCTTCGGGGAACCGGTCTGTTTTGGGGGTGTTGGGTGCTACCCCCCCTCCTCCCCACCGAGCAGGTGTGAGAATCAGGAGCTGCCCGAAATTGAGCCGTGACGGCGATGAAACAGGAAATCCAGGTATGAGCCCCGGCCCCCTGGACGTTCGCTCCTGGGCCGGAAGGATTAGGGATGCTGCGGAGATTAGTTTTCTATTTCCGATATGGTGGTTCTCCTAGCCGAGGGAAGACGGCCGTTGGAGGAGGGAAGTCATGCCTTCCGGGATTTCCCCAGTCTGGGATTCCCTGGGGTTCATAAACCCCCGAGAGGGATTAGGTCAGTTTCATTGCTGAGGGAGCAGCGGTTTCTGCCAATTGTCAGCTGTGTGACTTTGGGCAAGTGTGACTTATTTTATTTTGTTGGTATGTTTGGTTTTGTTCTCTGTCTCCCCCTTTTAGACTGTGAGCCCACTGTTGGGTAGGGACTGGCTCTATGTGTTGCCAGTTTGTACTTCCCAAGTGCTTAGTACAGTGCTCTGCACATAGTAAGCCCTCAATAAATACGATTGATTGATTATCTATCCTATTTATTTTATTTTGTTAGTATGTTTGGTTTTGTTGTCTGTCTCCCCCTTTTAGACTGTGAGCCCACTGTTGGGTAGGGACTGTCTCTATATGTTGCCAATTTGTACTTCCCAAGCGCTTAGTACAGTGCTCTGCACATAGTAAGCGCTCAATAAATACGATTGATGATGATGATGATAATCAGCTGAAATTGCAGTTCCCACGTTGAAGAAACACTGTGGGAACAAACACCTTAAAATGATAAAGGTAAATAATTAAACAGTGATGGTGCATCAAAAAATTCCAAGCTTCTCTCCTGAAAAGTTGAGACACCCGCCCTGCCCAGCATTCTACTTAAATACATGTCATGGAGAAAACTAGAATCATTCACCGAAGAACCCTGTCTTCTCATGTCCTGAGCCATCAGCAGACGAGGTTCATCAATAGTCATAGTTTAAGGGTTGGGGCAACTGACGTGTTCATCGAATTGTGGGAGAATAAACTAGCGAGGCAAATCATTTTTAATAGAAAGTCTAAAGTTTTTACGGAATGATTTAGACATCAAAGTAGTTTTTCAGAAAATGAGTACCAGTTTCAAGAGAAACAATACTTAGTCATGCCCATTTATTACTGTATGATGATATGATGCATTTCTTTAAACTGTAGGCTTGTTGTGGACAGGGAACGTCTTCCAAATCTCTTATATCATTCTCTCTCAAGTGTGTAGTACAGTACAGAGTAAGCACTCAGTAAATTTGATTGATTCATGAGAAGGCTTTTCTAGAACTTATGGCCACAAACTTGTGCCGGTGTGTGTTCACCAGAAATTCCCAGAGTTCTCTGTGCAGTTTAAGCAGATACTTCTGGGTCTCCCACAAACTCACAATGCAATGCTTTTTTTTTTCTAGCAAAAGTAACTAAAGTTTGAGGGATAAAGTACAAATGCTTGAAAGGTTCTGTTCAAGGTTCTACCAATGGTGTTTATTGACTGCTTACTATGTTCAGAGCACTGTACTGAGCGTTTGGGAGAGTACAATACAACAGAGCACATTCTCTGCCCACAATGAGCTCAGAGTCTAGAAGGGGAGACAGACATTTATACAAATAAATAATTTATTATATATAATTTAAAGATGTTTATAAAGTTCAGTTTTAAAATGTGGCTGTCCATTTCTGCAACTCTTGTCATCTCAAATTCCCAATGAAAGTTTTCTTCACTTAAATAGAATATTTTTCTTCTCAACCTTATTGCAAGGCTCTGCAATTATTGAAAATGTCTGAGACCTTAAGGTCTCAGATACACCCACTTCTAAAACACAAGGGGTGGGTTCTTGCAAAACCCCAGTTAAGGAAACCTTTTCCCTTAGCACTCACTCATTCCAGCACTGCTCACTTAAGTGGGTGTGCTTGTGCTGTTGGAAAAATGTTCCCTAATTTCCTAATCATGTTCTAGCCAAGTTCCATAACGAAAGCCTGCATTGTCACACAACTCAGTCAGTGGTATTTATCAGGTGCTTAGTAGGTGCAGGCCAATGGAATAAGCGCTTGGGAGATTACATACAACAGAGTTGGTAGACACGATACCTGCCCACAAGGAGCTGACAGTCAAGTGGGGGAGAAAGACATTAAAATACATTACATATAGGGGAAGCTGTAGAATATCATCATCATCATCATCAATTGTATTTATTGAGCGCTTACTATGTGCAGAGCACTGTACTAAGCGCTTGGGAAGTACAAATTGGCAACATATAGAGACAGTCCCTACCCAACAGTGGGCTCACAGTCTAAAAGGGGGAGACAGAGAACAAAACCAAACATACTAACAAAATAAAATAAATAGACAAAATAAAATAAATGTGCACGTACATTCTTCGGGAATGTAGCATCTATTGAGCTCTCATTTGGAGTGTTGCACTGTATTAAACACTTGGGCAGTATGAATAAATTGCTTTTGGATTTTTCCATTCGGGGGTGGGTTTTTTTCCTAACTCGTCAAGCTATTGCGAGGCTTCTGGTTTTGTAAATATGCATTATCTGTTGAATATATCATTGTTATTGCTTAATAAGATACTTGTTCAGTGTTCCAAGTAGCTCTTCATAGCCAGAAAGAATTATTGACTTCAGCTTCCCTCGGTGATCTCAGACCCTGAGGTAGTCTCACTCATCGGTCAGTTGCAGTTTATAGTTTGTTGTTTTTAGTTTTAATATTCTTTATAAATTTAGCCTCACATTCCATCATTTAGTATTACTTCAGATGCTGCCTTTCTTCCAAAAAAATGTTTCCTAGTTGTCATCCATCAGAAGATATCCAAATCCTTTGTTAACTTCTGTTTGATAAAGTTGGTTTTTATGAAGTATTTACTATGTGCCAAGCGCCAGGGTAGAATCAAGAGAGTCATATTGGTCGCAGTCCTTGTTCCACACAGGGCTCTCAATCTTAAGAGGGAGAGAGAGCAGGCATCTTCATCCCCTTCTAAGGATGAGGAAACTTAGGCACTAAAAAGTTGATACTGATAATAATTATGGTATTTGTTAAGCACTTACTATGTGCCAGGCACTGTACTAAGCACTGAGGTAGATACAAGGTAACCAGGTTGGACACAATCCCTGTCCCACATGGGACTCACAGTCTCAATCCCCATTCTACACTGTGAGCCCACTGTTGGATAGGGACTGTCTCTATATGTTGCTAACTTGTACTTCCCAAGTGCTTAGTACAGTGCTCTGCACACAGTAAGCGCTCAATAAATACGATTGATGATGATGATGATTCTACAGATAATAATAATGATGGTATTTGTGAAGCACTTACTATGTGCAAAGCACTGTTCTAAGGGCTGCGGGGAGATACAAGGTGATCAGATTGTCCCACGGGGGGCTCACAGTTTTAATCCCCATTTTCTAGATGAAGTAACTGAGGCCCAGAGAAGTGAAGCGACTTGCCCAAAGTCACACAGCAGACAAGTGGCGGAGCTAGGATTAGAACCCATGACCTCTGACTCCCCAGCTCGTGCTCTGGCCACTAGGCCATGCTGCTTCTCCTGAGTGACCTGCCCAAGATTACCAAACAGGCAAATGGCAGGGAGGAACTAAATCCCAGGTCTTCCAATTCCCAACTCTGTACTCTTTCCACTAGGCCTGCCTCGTTTGTAGCCTTTGGTGATTTTGAATGCCAGCCCAGGAAACTCCCCTTTCTAACCAAATCACTCCACATCAGTGACCCAGACTTATTTTCCATCTGTAAAGTCAGTGCTGGTTGGATCCTACATCTCCAGGCGCTGCAGACATTAAACAAAAGCACACAACAAGGGACAGCCATTTTTTTCTGCAACATATGACCGAAACTGTAGTTTCTATCTTGGCCTTTTCACCCACACATACACTCAGAGGTGAACTTCACTGTCAAAGCTTCACATCTTCCGCTGTGAAGGATAACTAACTGTACTTGCTCAACTTGAGCAGCCCTTTGTGGAAAATCTTTTAAAACACAGTAACTGTTGAAAAAGTTTCCAGCATCCTTTTTCAGTAGCTAATCGTTTTTTTCCACACCACCACATCCTTGCTTTAGGAAGTTTTATGTATATTCCCTGGGTGCTTCTTTGAAGTGATTTACAGTCAACTGCAGAGATCTAGGCTGTTAGCCAGGTACGAATAGAAGAAAGCATTGATAGATAACAGAGTCAAAGAAGCGTAAAGATATAGAGTATGGTTTTTCTTCATTAAATTGCCTGTGAAGTTTACCGTCAGTAATTTTGAAAGGGCATATTATAAGTGTACTCTGAAATTCTAAATTGTTTTTATTTTTCTGACTGGTTTTATATAGGACTTCTTCCACTCTGCCAGAAGTAACCAGTCTTTGTTTTCTAAGTTAAATGAGGGGAAAATAGTTCTATTCTTGCACCTGCTAGGAATAGACACAAATGGGCATGCTCACCGACCAGCGTCAAGGTAATTTTAATTCTGAATTATATTTTATTTGACCATTTTGGCAAATATCGCCAATTTTCGACTAACGATATTTTATATTTGTAAGCATTGCGGTGAAACTGTTACTGGTTGTCATTCTGAGGAAAGCCAAGTGTAGAGCCAGGGTTGTAATGTAGCCCAGAATCCCTCTAGACTGTAAGCTCGTTGTGAGGAGGGAAAGCATCTAATGACTCTGTTGCACTGTACTCTCCCAAGCGTTTAGTACAGTGCTCTGCACACAGTAAGCACTCAGTAAATACCTTTGATTGATTGATTGATTGATTGATCTCACTTTCTGGGCCTTGCACAGTTTGGTGCTTTGACTGTTAGAAGGAACACTCGTCCCTGCAGGGTAGAGGAAGCAATGTAGAGGAACACCCTCTGTGTTCAGTGGTTTTATGGGTAGGTGGAGGAAAAAGTCTCCTTCCCTTCTCCTTCTTTCTGCCCCCTTCCCAAACTGAGACATGACTCCCTGGCACAGAAAAGGGACTAAAGGAGGCCTAGGTGAAGCTGAGGTCCATGGCCCAGGTGCCGTGTTTCCAACCACCGCTATCTTCCCTTTTCATAGGACACCAGTGGCTGGAGGCTGTAAGCTCCCCTCTAGACTGTAAGCTCGTTGTGGGCAGGGAATGTGTTACATTGCTATATTGTCCTCTCTCAAGTGCTTCATACAGTGCACTGCATACAGGATAGATTGATCGATTTGAGCCAAAAATGATTGATTTAAAAGTCAACGTTCCTTCCACCGTAAGATAGCAGTGTGGTGTTACTGAGAGGTTAGGCAGAAGTGGTGTGGGCTCTGGCATGAGAAATGTGGGTCAGTGCTGTCTATCTCCAATGGCCTGATTGAGCTCTCGAGACTGAGAGTCATTTGCTAGGGAAGAACCTCCTCAACTAGTTCTTTCTAGCCTCATTTCCAGACTGATGAGGAAATTACATTTTTCCACCAGCTGAATGGGAATGTAGATTTTAAAATAGAAGGAAGGTGGAATTTGTTCACTCTCAATTTCAGGTAGTGCTGGCTAAGAGCCACTAAGTCTACACTGAACAAAACAAATATGTGATTTCCCCGAGTGAGTAATCGTATTCAGCAAAACTTTTTTCCCATCTTGACAGAGAATATAAAGATAACATCAAAAAAGTTGATGATGGAATCAAAGAAATTGTGACCCTCCTTGAAGGCTTTTATGGAAATGATGGGAAAACGGCTTTTGTTATCACTTCTGACCACGGAATGACAGATTGGGGTGAGGCACACTAGATCTCTTTTTGTCATGAAATACAGTAGTTAATTTGCAAGGTATAATTGTTTAGACTCGGTATGGCGGATTGTCACTTTCAGAAGTACGGGAAAACTGTTTTCCTGAAGGAAATGCCTTTCTAAGTGAAGGAGGGAGAATACTTTCAAGTCTTTTTGAATAGCATTTGGGGGTTTCTTGAAAGAGTTTTTTGAAGTGATGAAAACACAACCCCCGCGGTCTAGAAGAGATGGACTGTAGAGGAGTACCCCAGGTCCCAGTCCGTGTCCAGAGACTGCCGATATGACCCTAACTCTTTGGACACTGTTTGTTATCTTCTCCCCTCCCTTCTGTGTCCCCCTTGCCCTTGGTTTGACTCCTTTTATTCAGCCCCTCAGCGCTTACATACATATCCTTTATTGGTTTATATTAATATCTGTCTTCCCCTCTAGACTGTAAATTCATTGAGGGCAGGGAGCATGTCTACCAACTCTGTTATATTTTACTCTCCCAAGCGCTTAGTACAGTGCTCTGGGCACAGTAAGTGCTCAATAAATATGATTGACTGATTATTATGTTCCTTGGTCAACAGGCTGATTATGCCGGGGCCTGGAATTTGGAATGTGGGCTCTTTCTTCGATTCAGTGGTGTGTTTGTGACGGCCTATGTGGTGTTCGGGTCCAAGGCCGTGAACTTTATCCAAAAGCACTACAGTCACCAGTGGCAAAACTTGCCCGATGACAACTACCTCCACGAGCAGTTGGGAAGAGAGCGGGGCATGTTCTTCTCCCTTACTTTCCCCTTGCCCATTTTGGCTCTTTCATCTCCCTGCAGTGGAACTCATCAGTCAGTCAGTTGTATTTATTGAGTGCTTACTGTGTACAGAGCACTGTACTAAGTGCTCGGGAGAGTAGAATTTAGCAATGTAACAGTCACATAGCTGGGTAAGGGCTAGGCCTACATGGATATTCATTCATTCATTCAATCGTATTTATTGAGTGCTTACTGTGTGCAGAGCACTGTACTAAGCGCTTGGGAAGTAGAAATCATCAACATATAGAGGTGGTCCCTACCCAAAAACGGGCTCACAGTCTAGAAGGGAGAGACAGACAACAGAGCAAAACAAGTAGACAGGCGACAAAACAAGTAGACAGGCTAATGGATATGAAGATATGGGTCTCT
Source organism: Tachyglossus aculeatus (assembly GCF_015852505.1). Lineage (NCBI taxonomy): Eukaryota > Metazoa > Chordata > Mammalia > Monotremata > Tachyglossidae > Tachyglossus > Tachyglossus aculeatus. Next base: position 34,589,964 of record NC_052099.1, on the reverse strand, counting down.
TGCTAACCCATCTGCAATACTGTAGGATTCTCAGTGTACATGGCCGCATCGTACAGACCTCTTTCAAGCTGTCCAAGAACCATTCAGGATCTTTCATTTGTGAATGAACCTATTTCTTTTTCTTCTGTTAACCTTTGATATCCATATTTACAGGGTCCCATGGGGCTGGTCATCCCTCAGAAACGCTAACGCCCCTAATTGTTTGGGGAGCTGGAGTCAGCTATCCACAACGAATGGACCAGCAACAGTTTGATGATACTTTTTTAAAAGGTATGAAAGTAACTTTGAAATTGATTAACAGGTAACATTTGTGTAAGATATGCAAATATCCCAAATTCGGGTTTAATGGAATAGTTGTTCTGGCAGTCTTAAGTGACACTTGGAACTCTCACATTTTGTTGCCGAAGGCCGTGAACCCAGTAGTTCAGTTAACGTTTCCCCACTCCCCCAGAAACTCCTTACCATCAGCTTTACGTTTTACATTACATTTTTTGCATTACATTTGAATCTTTACATTAGGCTTAGTGGCCCTACGGTGTACTCAATCACCTTGCCCCTCTTATCCTACCTTGCTAATTTCCTACTATCACTCAGGTGGCACACTTCGATCCTCTAACACCGGCATACTCACTGTACCTCGTTCTCACCTTTCTTGCCACGACCCCTTGCCCACATCCTCTGACCTGGAACTCCCTTCCCCTTCATATACGACTGACCTTCTTTCTACCCATCTTCAGAGACTTGTTAGAATCAAATCTCCTCCAAGAGTCCTCCTCCAGCTAAGGTCTCATTTCCTCATTTCCCCTACTCCCTCTCACTTCTGCGTGAACTGCTAATCTAACCCAGAAACATTGGGCAGCTCCATGCCAGTGTCCTGGCAGAACAGACGAGAGGTGGTCTTGCTGATCAGTGGTTCCAAAGAAGGGAATGAAATCTTGTGATTCCTTGTGATTAGCATTGTTATTGCACCGTTTCCATCTGCTTCCTTGCCCTGTGCAGTACAACCTACTCTTTTCCTTCTCATCCTTCTGGACTGAGTTCATCGTGGGCAAGGAAAGTGTCCCAACTCTGTTATATTGTACTCTCTCAAGTGCTTAGTACAGTGCTTTGCGCACAGTAAGAGTTGTATAAATAAGATTGATTGATTTATCCTTGTCTGGCATCCTGATTTCAAATATTCAGAGCAGCTGAAAGTTCAATATAAACCTTTTGAGTTCTACACACGGCCCCTTGAGTTCTTTGGAGGAAAGGCCCTAAACAAATATGGTAAACCCAGGAGAAAAGATGGGAATTAACTTTAGAGATTGTCATCTGATACCCTGGAAAACAATATTTTGTTATCTGACTGCCCCCAGAATTGATTTGAAACCAGAAGCAAAGGCATATACTATCTCAGCCAACAAGTAGCATTTCAAGTTTTATATAAGGATGGATGATTTATAAGCTACCCATTATGTTACTCTTAAGGTATTCCTGTTCTCATGTGCTCTGTTGTTCCTTACAGAATGGAAACTGGAGAACTGGAAAAGGCTGGATATCAATCAGGTATGAAATTCAGCTCTCCAGTAATTCACCCTTCCTCTTTGAATAGGATGCAAAGATAACATTCGGAGAATTAGGAACCATATTTAACGTAAGTGCACAAAAATGTAATTCAGAATATCTCAGTATTGAAAGACTAGCCAGGCTTCTGTTAAGAATGGGATGATGGTAATGAAAAAATACTTTTCAGCAAAAAAGAAAATTTGACCTAAATGTCTTCCTTGTACTGTAATAAATTATTTTGGCCTAGCAAATCTAGGCTTATTTGATAAGATGGAATAGAAAGAAGAGAATTCAGGCACTGACATCGTGGAACCTAGTTCATAAATAAAGAGGCAGCATGGTTTAAGTGAAAAGAGCATAAGCTTGGGAGTCAGAGGAGATGGGTTCTAATCCTGGCTCCACCACGTGTCTGCTGAGTGACCTTGGGCAAGTCGGTTCACTTCTCTGTGCCTCAGCGACCTCATCTGTAAAATGGGGATTAAGATTATGAGCCCCATGTGGGACAACCTGATTACCTTATATCTACCCCAGAGCTTAGAACAGTGCTTGGTACATAATAAGCGCTTAACAAATACTGTAATTTCTATTATTCTTATAAATAAAGGAAATGATCTTTGATAGTGCCATTTTTTAGTCAAAAATCATTTTATAAAAAAGAGCCATATTCAGCGGAAGCTTTCAGTCGTCATTAATGAGCTAAAAGGCTGGTGAAAATGAAAATAGTGAGTACATCATAAAACTATAAAAACAATTCTCGTGCAGTAGCCTAATATTTACTGACTGGAATTTTAGCTAACAGAAAAATGCAATTTTCTTAAAACTTATTTGCCGTTTTCAACTTTTCCTCATTCTTGATGGAGGATCTTATTCACTGGTCCATCAGAAACCATCTGTTTCTTCATTAATGTGGTCCCAAGTGCCTAGTGCAGTGCTCTGCCTACAATAGGCGCTCAATAAATGCTCCTGTTGCCGCTACTGTTGCTTCTGAGACTGGATCAGCTTCCCTGGACCTGTGGAGCATGGGGGAGATTTTAAAAATCTCTTCTGCATTCCAAACAGGTTTTTTTTAAATTGCCCTGAGCTCCAGACCTTTCAGAAGAAGGTTCAGATAATAAGGTGGAGAGGGGAGGGTTCATTGTAAATGCAGACTGGAGGTGGGAGGGGAGTTCCAAAATAGGAATAACATCAAAATTCTGTGGAAATGAATGGATGACCAAAGTCAGAAATATTTGTTTATGAACTGACATTTAAGGATAATGAGAAAAGATATTAGGTAACTAGAGCAAGTGCTAGTTTTATTGACTTTATCGAGTCCACTGTCTCTCTCCAGCCAGCATAGAAAGCCTTTTGAAGATTTCAGTGCCCTGGGGACTTAGTGTCCTGAAATTCTCTGCCCACCACCAGCTACCCTCTTACTCCCACTCACCGTTTCTTGTTACTCTCCCAAGCAGCCTCCACTTTCTCACATTTGGTGGGCTGTTCTTTCACTTTTCCCTTCCCATTCCCCAGATCTTGTGTCTGACTCCTCTGATTCTGATTTCCTCCCTAACTCCCTCCTCCCCCATCTCCTTCCTTCCCTCCCTCCTTCCTGTTCCCCTTTCTCTTCCTTTCATTATGTCCTAGTGACTTTCCTTGTACCTTCTTTTTTGCTAAATTACACAGCTGTTTTCCCAAGGACTTTCCTTCCCTTTGAAGTATTTTGATAGACTTGAATAAAATGTAGCGATTATGGCCTGTTGACATTAAGCAATAGATAATGGCAACAGCTATATTTATCTCAGATAAACATTTAGCATGCGGGTCAGTAGGATTGAGGACTGTCAGTATGTGGTGCCCTTTTGCTGAATAGGATGCAAAGATAACATTCAGAGAATTAGGAACCATATTTAACGTATGTGCACAAAAATGTAATTCAGAATATCTCAGTATTGAAACACCATTATTATCATTTTACTTTTCTGAAACAGTTTTTCTGAAAGCAGTTTTTGCTGCACAGATGGTTCAATAGTCCCTTCCCCTCTCCCTCTTTGCTCCTGTTTGCCTGCACTCTTGAATAGGTCCTGTTTCAAATCCTTCTCTTTAAATTCAGATTTGTGCCAACAGAGGATCAATGGGTACATTCCCTCAGTTTGAGACCGGAGCAGCCCATAGACCTGCTTCCTCCCCATCCATGCTGCCCTTGCGTGACCATCTTGTTCAAGCCTGATGAGGCCAGGATCTAAGTCAGTCAGTGGACTGTATTCATTGAGCGCTTACTGTGTGCAGAACATTGTACTAAGTGGTAGTGAGAGTACGATATAAGGGACACAGTTCCTGCCCACAAGGAGTTTACAGTCTGGAGGCCTCCCGAAAAGCTCTGAAGTCATCTCTTTTCACTCCTTTTTCTTCTTGGCCGTGGGAGCCACCCTGGACAGCAAGCAACCTGACTCATTCTCACTTTCTTATCCAGGAATCTTCTGTCGAGGTGCTCCCTATCTACATGGTGAGAGGGTGCATTAATGCAATCTTCTGTGCCTCGGGGCTGCCCGGGAGTCATCAATGAGGTTTTTTTATATGTTGAGAACAAAGCATTCCTGTCACATCTGCAACCTATCATATGCCTTGAGCAACGACTCTAAGCTCATTTTGGGTGGGGAATATATGTGTTTATTGTTATATTGTACTCTCCCAAGCACTTAGTACAGTGCTCTGCACAAAGTAAGCCCTCAATATATACAAATGAATGAACTCCCCCTTAGAAGCTCTGCGGCCTTGGTATCACTGACTCAGTTCTCTTCCTCTACCTCTGTCTGCCCCTTCTCAGTCTTCTCAGTCTCCTTTGCTGGCTCTTTGTTCTTCCATTCACTTTTATCTGGTGACACCCACACATTCCCAAACATATCTTGTTCTTTCCAAATTTAAAGTCCAAGAGATAGAGAGCCCTTTTTTTGGATCAGCAGTAAACGATTGTAATGAGGATTCCACACAAGTCCGATGCGATTATTGGTCTGGATATAATAATAATAATAACAATAATAGTAATAATGGTATTTTTTAGGTGCTTTCTATGTGCCAAGCACTATTCTAAACACTGAAGTAGATACAAGGTAATCAGCTTGTCCCATGTGGGGCTCACAGTCTTAACCTCCATTTTATGGATGAGGTAACTGAGGCACAGAGAAGTGAAGTGACTTTTCCAAAGTCACACAGCTGACAAGTGGCGGAGCCGGGATTAGAACCCACAACCTCTGATTCCCAAGCCCGGGCTCTTTCCACTAAGCCACACCCCTTCTCTATCAGACCACACTGCTTTTCTAGGGAGGTCCTCCAGAACAATCACAGTTTGGTTTCCAAAATGTATTTGTTCTATTAGAATTAGTCCTCTTCTACCCTTTGCTAACTGCATTCGGTGCAGTCCAGGATGCTAATTTTCTGTTTCCATAGGCTGACCTGGCACCACTGATGGCCGCCCTTATAGGAGTCCCTTTTCCCCTGAATTCTGTGGTAAGAATTGCAATTTTCCGATCTCTACTTGCATGAAAGTAAGTTGTTGCAAATTGAGATTACTGCATCCCTATGCACGTTGGTGTTCCTTTTTGGAAGTTCTTGCAAACACAGTAATGGTGGTGGCTGAGCTGCGATTCCCGGACCGCCTCACTTTCATTTTAAGTCAGAATAACAGCTTCCCAGCTGCTCGCTGAAAAATGCATTGTTAGAGGCCCCCTGCCTCCAAGCTAACTCCCAAGCTGGGTTTCCCATCCACTGGTGTAGCTAGTCAGAATACGTTGTTTCCCGTCGATCTCCCCCATTAGATTGAGAGCTCATTGAAGGTGGGGAACATCCATCTCATCTTGCTGAATGCAATGCTCTGCAGTCAGTGGGTGCTCAATAAATACCATTGGATTATTGGCTGGTGTTGAGCTGCTGATTTGCTTTCCTTTCAGTTTGTTGTCACTTTTATAATGTGAGCTTCTTGAGAGTTGAGACTTTGTTTGTTAGGCTCGCTTTGCCCAGTTTAGTGTGCAGGTGAGGGAAGATCAGGCAATCAAATTTATTGAGCACTTACTGTGTGCAGAGCACTGTACTAAGCATTCAGGAGAGTACAGTGTAACATACATTCCCTGCCCACGACAAGCTTACAGTCTAGAGGGGGTCTAGAGGATTCAAGGATTATGTTTGGTCTGTGGAGTGCCATAGAGAAAGAGTTCATGGCAATTTTTTACAATGGTGCTTTTCCAGAAATTATCATCGCTGTGCGCCCCCCACCCCCAGTAATGCTTTGTAATATGAGATTGTGCAGATAAACCGGAGTATTGTTAATAGATAATGATGTCTTATATTTTCAGGGCATTTTGCCGTTGGAGTATCTCAACAGCAGTGATCATTTCAAGGCAGAGAGTATGTTTACAAACGCTGTTCAGATCCTTGAACAATATAAGGTAAATACAAATGAAAAATACTGCAGTTGTAAAGCACTGTAAGCGAAAGGCCTCCAGGAGGCCTTCCCTCCTCCAGGAGGCCTTCCCAGACTGAGCCCCTTCCTTCCTCTCCCCCTCGTCCCGTTCTCCATCCCCCCGCTTCTTACCTCCTTCCTTTCCCCATAGAACCTGTATATATATATATATATATGTTTGTACATATTTATCACTCTATTTATTTATTTATTTATTTATTTTACTTGTACATATCTATTCTATTTATTTTATTTTGTTAGTATGTTTGGTTTTGTTCTCTGTCTCCCCCTTTTAGACTGTGAGCCCACTGTTGGGTAGGGACTGTCTCTATATGTTGCCAATTTGTACTTCCCAAGCGCTTAGTACAGTGCTCTGCACATAGTAAGCGCTCAATAAATACGATTGATGATGATGATGATGAAAGCAGTGAGCACGTTAATGTAAAGAATACCCTTTTAAGTTTACTTTTAATTAGTTGCTTTATACTAGGCTTGAAAACGGGTAATGTCATTCTCCCAATTTGATCCCTGTAATGAGTAGACTCTAGCAAAACCCTGTTTCAGTGTGCTTTCCAGCGAGGACGCCTCGAGCCCTGAACATCGGGGTTCCCAGTGTGTGTTCGGCAGCCGCAGGTCTCTGGCTCCGGCAGCGGGAGTGACTGCCAGGTCATACCTTGGTCAAGTCACTTCACTTCTCTGTGCCTCAGTTACCTCATCTGTAAAATGGGGAGTGCGACTGTGAGCTCCACATGGGACATGGACTGTGTCCAACCTTGTATCTACCCCAGCCCTAAGTAGAGTGCTTGGTGCACAGTAAGTGCTTAACAGATACCATAAAAAAGCCTCACTGTCATTGCTTTCTGAACTCAGAATATTTTTTTCTCCACCTGCTCCTTCAGAAAATGCTTTTTCTCTTTACTTTTGCCAAGTGCTTTCACCACACCGCACTCTCCTTTGTTTTCTCCCATCTTCCCTTCCTTTTTCCTTATCTATTTCTCTTTTCTTTTGTAGGTGGTTATATGTTTTCATTTGCAGTTTTTTCTTTTTTTATGGTATTTTAAGTGCTTACTGCGTGCCAGGCATTGTACTGAGTGTTGGGATAGAAGAGTTAAGTCAAGTGGAAACAGTCCATGTACCACATAGAGCTCACAGCTTTAATCCCCATTTTACCAATGAGGGAACTGAGCCATAGAGAAGTGAAGGGACTTGTGCAAGGTCACACAGCAGACAAGTGATGGAGCTGGGATTAGAACCCACATCCTCTGATTCCCTGGCCCGTACTCCTTCCACAATCCATCCTGCTTCTCTGTTCTGGGATGTCTCTTCAGAATATTTTAAAATAGCTAAACCATATGAAAAAAAACCTTGACAAGAGCTGAAAGCTATATTTAAGTGGTCATAATAGCAGCTACTTTCTCGCCTCCAGGAAAATACTCTTCTCCAGGATGACATCTAGGGAGATGATCCCCCAAGAAACACACACCATTCATTTCTATCCTTGGGATTATCCAGTTAATCCCAAACCAAGTTAGTGGAAAGTTCTCCAAAATGCCTTTTGGGATACAGGGACTGAACAGTCATCTTGTCTGAGTAAATCATCCACAAATCAGTAATGCTTTTATTTTTGGTGGCGAGAAGAAGGGTTTCGGTCGACAGGAAGAGAGAGGCTCCAGTCTGACACAAAGCACTCCCTCTCAGTGTTTGGATCCTGATGATACTAACAATGTATTCATGCATTTGAAAGCTCTGGCAGAACTTGCCAGCTGTCTTTTTTCCATCTCAGAAAAGCAGATCTCTTGCATAGGGCTAGAAGAAGGAGCAATGTATGCCCAGTGAATATTCAGAAATGTGTATTTTGTTTCTTTTTACCACTTAGCAGTTTTGTGTGGGTTTCATTATGAGGCTGAGATGGAGGTTTAGGGGATCAGGATGGACGGGAGAGCACGGTTTATGGAACCTTGGCCTCCATTATCCACGTTGGGGCATTTAGTGGCTGGCAGGCAGCCCAGCTATGTGATTTCCAAAAATCAATGCAGAATCCCACCAGCCTCTCTATTGTAGGAGGCCTTCTCCTGCCCCCCTTACCTCCCCCATACTCCTACGTCTAGTATTAAGAGTCGTTACAGTATTAATTAAGCACTTCCTGTGTACAGAACACAGTAGAAAGTGGTGGGAAAGAATTCTTCTCCCACCAGATAGATTTCCAGAAATGTCAAACTGACCAGTCCTCATCCCTTTATAGCCTTTAGCCCTGTCCATGGTGATTCGGGGTCTCCCAAACCTCAGTGAAGGAAATCAGCTTCTTGTCCCATACTAGAGGGTGGACCTTTAAACAGCTGAATTGAGTTTCAGAGATACTGTCCTAGCACAGTTCATGGATCTGTATGTTTTGGTCAAGAATTACAATAAGTGAACACTCAGTTAAATGCATTGTTAGGAGATACAAAGATTATATGTTCAAGTCCAAGCAAGTCCAACTTAGACCTAATTTGCACCTAAATGATGTAGTTCCCTTTGAAATACTTTTCCAATATTAAAAGGTGAATGCATGGAAACCTCTAGTGTTTCCAGATGAACTTAAGGAAATTCCCTTCTCATTCAGTGTGTCACGATCCTGTTCTCATTCTTGACTTTCAGGTGAAAATGATGCAGAAGAAAGAAACCACATTATCATTTCTGTTCACACCATTTAAGTAAGTGAATTTTCTGCTTCTTGATGAAAGACAGGAGAGCAAGCTTTCTGGAAATCGTGGGCTTTGGAAGACACAGACTTCCACCCACCATGTAGTTACCCCCTGTAAAAGCAGAGTGGGCCGAGGGGATTTATTTATTTTACTTGTACCTATCTATTCTATTTATTTTATTTTGTTACTGTTTGGTTTTGTTCTCTATCTCCCCCTTTTACACTGTGAGCCCACTGTTGGGTAGGGACTGTCTCTATATGTGACCAAGTTGTACTTCCCAAGCGCTTGGTACAGTGCTCTGCACACAGTAAGCGCTCAATAAATACGATTGATTGATTGATTGATTCTCCATCTTGGGGATAAGTAGATAAGTAAAGAGTGGGATATGGAGGTGTGGAGGGGTTCAATTTCCAAGCATTCTGGGTTATTCTCTATCTCATTTTGAGTATTCTGAGGGATATTCAGCACTTAGAACAGTGCTTTGCACATAGTAAGCGCTTAATAAATGCCATCATCATTATTATTATTATATGCACTTAGCATGCTTCAGCCTGGCCTCGGAAGTCCAGACATTTAAAGTGAACAAGAGTAACTACAAATCAGGGTAAGCTTGACTCAATCAATTAATCAGTCAGTTGTATTTATTGAGTGCTTACTGTGAGCAGATCACTGTACTAAGCACTTGGGAGAGTACGGTAGAGCGGAGTTGGTAGACATATTCCCTGCCCACAGTGAGCTTCACAGTCTAGAAGGGGAGACAGACAATATAAGTAAATAAACTGTGGATAGGTACATAAGTGCTGTGGTGCTGAGGGAGGGGTGAATAAAAGAGTGCAAATATGCAGAAGGGAGTCGGAATGGAGGAAACGAGAGCCCACTTGCAGCACCAGGTTAGCCCCAATACCAAAGCATTTTTATATTTTTCCCAAATTGCCCACCTTTGGCTAAAATACTTACCTGTGACTGTTCTGGCTAAGCAGGAGGTCAAATGAGCCTACAGTTTTGCACAAAGAGTCGGTCTTGTAGCAGCAGAATTCCTCACCATTATGGCCCCTTTGAATGGAATGTGAGACTGTCCTTTTCCACCGTGGCTTCTCTCTGGGACTCCTGCCTCCCTGAGGCGGCCCCTGAGGGAACCTATGGTACAGTGGTGGGACTGTAGTAGATTTCTGGGACAGAATTTCACAATTTAGATGAAATGATAAGGATGCCTCCGTATTCTTCGTGACGTGGAAAATGCATTTTTAAACGCAAGCCTGGGGTTAATGGAAGGCTGATACGCAGTCTGTACTAATGTAGGCTTGCTCCGGTTTATTCCTCAAATTGAGCAGGGCCTTGCTTCCTCCAGGCACAATTGGCCACCTCAGTAAGGCAAGAATAACTTCTTCTCCTTCAGTCTTCCTTAGTACATTTATCCAGCCGTGCATGGTTTGGTACAAAAGAGTTAAAGATATTGCTTCACGGATAGCCCTTTGAGGGAACTTGCTCCCAGTAAAAGCCGGCATGAATCATTCATTCATTCATTCAATCGTATTTATTGAGCACTTACTGTTTGCAGAGCACTGTACTAAACACTTGGGAAGTACAAGTCGGCAACATATAGAGACGGTCCCTACCCAACAACAGGCTCACAGAATCGACCAGTTAATCTTGAATAAAAGATGAATCAATCATTCAGTGGTATTTTTTGAGCACTTACTGTTTGCAAAGCACTGTACTAAGCTCTTGGTAAAGTACAGCGCAGTGGAGTTGGTAGACATGATCCCTGCCCTCAAGGAGCATACAGACTACAGGGATCAATAGGGCGCTGTGGATTACAATCTACCAGGTAGATCATTGCAAGGTAACACCTAATGTTTCATGTTGTTTTATTCATATTTGTAGTTAAGTGTTTGTGGAAACAGAGCTGGCCAGCTGGCCAGTGTCCTTTAATGTATCCTCAGCATTCTCAGCATTCATATTCTACGTATATTTCTGTGTATATTTTTCAGCTGTTTTGCCCATATTTGTTCTTACTGCTTCCAGTTTATGCTTGGTCTTGCGGCTTTCACTATCGGGAATTAAATCTTTCTCCCACATTAAATTGTAAGCTAAGAGCAGGGAATATGTATCCTTCAAATGCTTTACTATTCCAAACGCTTGCAGTCCTAGCACTCTATAAGGTATTCAACAAATGTCACTGATTGACATAAAAGTATATGTGTGTAGGTGCGCATATGTTCAATTGCATACACATACCTCTACGCTTTTGCATTTTGTCACTTTCAAGAGGGAAAATGGTTGTTAATGATCCCTGGCAATTGGCAGTGTATACATCTTGATCATCTGAAAAGAACGTACGTTTTCCCCTGTGAGAGATTGAATTGATTCTCCCTTTGGGTAAAATAAATTTTTAAGATTCCTTAAATGTATAGAGCTAAAAATTTTAAAACTTTAATGATTAACAACCCTGCTCTTAATTTGCTAGCTACCTTAATAAAGCGTCTGTAGAGACAATGCTGTCCCACTACATTCAGATAATTAACTGACATAAATCACTGGTGTTTGTTGAGTACCTCCTGAGTGTGCATCACTGTACAAGCAAGACACACATTCTCTGCCCTCAAAGAGCTTACAATCGAGTGGGGGAGACAACAGATAAAAATGGTTTTTAGCTGGGGAAGCAGGAGAAAGAACAAAGATACAGCAGAAAGCAGTATAATAATAATGTTGGTATTTGTTAAGTGCTTACTGTGTGCCAAGCACTGTTCTAAGCTCTGGGGAGATACAAGGTAATTAAGGTTGTCCCACGTGGGGCTCACAGTCTTAATCCCCATTTTACAGATGAGGCACCAAGAGATTAAGTGACTTGTCCAAATTGTAATTTAGGACATTTTAAGTTTTATCAAATGATCAAAACTAATTTATTGTGAATCATTTGACTTGGGAAAATTTACCTTCAAGGTAATTGAGGAAAGGATTTGTGGTAATAATGTTACTGCTAGGGGAATATTACATTTTTGAAACATTGGCAAAATCCAGAGGTTCATTTTGTAGCACTTTAACCAGTAGGTGGAGATGAGTGACTAAGCAGAGACTGAAAGGGCAGAGTGAACTTGCAATCTTCGGGCAAAGGGGAAAATTAAACACCACCATCCAACAGGTTATTCAGGCAAATATAGGGAGAAAATTGCAACCGCTCACTAGGATTTTGAAAGAGGTTAGAAAACAAGTTCCTTTTAACCACTGAAATTGAAGGTAGTGGAGAAAAGCACAGATCTTGAAATTTTTAAAGCAGCGTTATTGACGAAAACTGTGTTGATGGCACAGAAACTTGCCTTGGTCTGCTTCACATGTCGGAAGTGGTTTCTGAGGGTGAAGGAAACACAAATGACTAAATTTATGAAGTGGATTCAAGTTTTATTCTTTATAATAGCAAGTTACCCACAGTAAAAAAGGTACTTTGATAAATTTGATCTTCTTGAAAAAGATTACTGGAGCAAGCTGAAAGTGTTTTTGTTTTTCCTTAAGACATGTTGGCCTTCTGCTATTCACAGTCTGATTCTATAAGCTTATGGTTAGTTTATTGCCATTTTTCTGCGGGAAACCTCTCACTTTATTGCCTCAAAGGTAAAAAAATCCTTTCAACACTAGGAAACCTTGAGGGTTTTTAAGGAGAAGTTAGAAGCAATGAAAATTGCATCTTCCTTTGTTGGGTATTCAACTGAAAATCATCCATCTTTTTAGTATTTTTCTACTTCTTTTTGTTTCCTAGATCTTTAAAAAAGGAAAACAATGCATTGTGTCGATATTCAGTTCTCATAGTTTAAAAAGTATGGAACTAAGGCTGCCTGGAAGGATTATAGGATATCTATGTGATTTATTTTTGGAAACGACAAGGCACTTGAGAGGAATACAGTGGGCACAGAAATATGCTTTATTTTTCTTGTTTCTTAGTTGAGCGGTAAAACAATTCCACCCTCCCATAAGGAGTTGACTTCATTAGAGCAGTAAGTCATTTCAGATGCAGAATGGAAGTTTCTGTTCTGTTGATGTGAGATTGAAACAAAAGAGGGGTGAGCACATGGACTGCCTCTTTTGGAGGGAATTCGGGAATTTTGACCCGAAGATGTTCATGTACCAGTACCTCGCAGTCTGTAAAGGTTTCTGTAGGTACCTCTGAGTGAAAATGCTACCTCCTTTTTATGTAACATATTTCTTCCAAAAATCTCAAAGCCCTTTAGCCCCGCTGTGAGGTAGTGAGGAGCAGGCACCAAAATCTTGGGAATCAGGGCCCGGTGACTTGCCCAACAGTCATCACTGCCACTGGCAGAGTGGGGACAAGAACCATAGTCTCTTGATTTGCACCCCAGTTATCCCTGCCCTAAATTGGTGGGTGGGATTGGGAGTGAGGAGGCCCCTCTGTGATTTTGGAGGGAGACTTGGTGAGAACGTGCTGGGAACAAAGCGAGAGGAGGAGTCATAGGTCTTAAAGGTGGCTGCCTCCAGCAGCTCCTACCAGTCCCTGAATCAATTCATCAGTTAATGATATTTATTGAGTGCTTACTGTGTGCAGAGCATTGTACAAAGCTCTTAGGAGAGAACAGTACAATAGAGTTGGTAGATGTGATCCCTGCCCACAAGGCACTTTTAGAGGAGACCCATGTGGATCACGGATTGGGTCCAACCTGATTATCTTGTTGTAGTTCTAGAGGAGACCCACGTGGGTCACGGATTGTGTCCAACCTGATTATCTTGTATCTACCCCAGTGCGTCATACAGTACCTGGCATATAGAAAGCGATTAACAAATACCGTTTAAGAAAAAAAAGAAAGAGGAGCTCACCATCATGGCCTCAGTCAGAGATCACACAGACACACCTACCCACCCACCCGCCACTGACCATGGTGTTAGGGCATGTCATGAACTGGCTAACTGCAGTCATAACTGTTGCAGAGCCAGGGAGGAGCCACTGCAGTAGAGAGCGCCAGGTTGTCTCCAGCTGGGGCTGAAGGGAATCCATTGTGCTGGAGACTGTTGCTGCTCTGACGTGTCTTGCAGTGTTTACGGAGTCACGGGAGCGGGAAGATGTGTGGGAGGTGATGAATTGGAAGCGCTGCTCTTCAAAGCGCAGATGGACTTTTCTTAGTCCCTTAATTGCAAATCAGACAGAGTAGATCGAGTGTAGGTGTTTCCCATTGAAAATCCTTTCTACCTGATTTGAGGAAAGGACCGATTAGAGATATGATACCCCCGCTTAGCCATGTTTTCAAAATCCTGATTGTCACTTTTTTTGACATCTCCAAAATGTCCTGATATTCTCAAGTTTTTCAAGTCTGTCAAATGTCACTTTTCCCTTGTCTTTTTTTCCCACCCGTGTAAAAGAACATAGTGGAAAGTTTTCCTTGTTTAGTTCTTATTAAAATAAAAAGTTGAGTAGAATAAATTTGGAAAAAAGCATGTGGTCCAAAAGAGGGTGTTTGAAATCTCCAATATAAAGTTCCTCTTTTGAGATCATAGGTTTCAAGTGCTTGAATATGTCCAAATTCAAACATTTAGTTAATCTTTTCATATAGCCAGTAGGAGCCCACCCTCTGTATGCGAAAGGAAATACATTTTTTCTCTTTCGTTATAAATAGAAAATTAAAATTAGTTTTCCCCCTACAATATTTTCCTTAATGTTATCACAGTCTCCAGGAAGGCTCCAGTGAGGCTCTTGGCCAGCCAAGGCTAAACATTTCTCCAGGGCTTCTAGCCCTGCTCCTGTGGGGTCTCTTTCCTTCCTCTGATCCCCAGCTGACTCCATCTGGCATTATGCTTCCTCTTTACATGTAAAATATGTGGTGAAACTAATTTGTCACAGTTATAATAATAATATTTGTTAAGCGCTTATTAAGTGTCAAGCACTGTTCGGGTAGATGGAAGTTAATCACCTGGAACAGAGTCCCTGTCCCACATAGGGCTCACAGCCTAAGTAGGTGGAATTAAATTGGCTAATTCATTTAAGGAGACTTGGGAACAATATGTGGCACAAGCAAGTCTTGACCAGTCTTCAATGCCAATAGTGCAGAATGACACCGCTTACCATCTCACAGTATTGAGTCCCCATTTTGCAGATGAGGAAACTAGAGCCCCAGAGAAGTGAAATGACTGGCCCAGGGTCACAACAGCAGGAAATTGGCAGAGCCGGGATTGGAGGAGTCCAGGTCCTTTGACTTCCAGCCTCATGCTCTTTCTGTTAGACCACCCTGCTACTTTTTATGTGGAGATATCTTTGAGGCAAGAGGAAATGGGAGGTTATAAGGCAGGTGGGAAGTCAGGATGGGTGAGGTAGATTTGAGAGTCACCTGCATGAAGCCAGTGAAGCAGAGGAACTCCTGGTGACAGTGAGTATATAGACTGGAATACCTTTTATCTACCCTAGCAATTAGTACAGTGCTTGTCACCTAATAGATGCTGAATAAATACCACAATCATTATAAAGTGAGAAATACAGGGGACCCAAATGAGTGCCTCATAGGACACCCACAGCTAAGGGGTGAGAGGTGAGAGAAGAGCCAGCAAAGGAGCCTGAGGTAGAGTGGCCAGAGAGGTAGGAAAAGAATCAGCTGAGCAGGAATCATGGAAAATTGTGGAAACAGAGTCCCAGAAGATGGGGGGAGGGGGGTGTGTGTGTGCGCACTGGGGAAAGCAATTAAGCTTCTAGTAGATTTAGAGTAATTAAAGAGACTTCTTACTTGATGGCATCTCATAGTCAGATGCATCCGTCCTTGACAGTTTTCAGATTTAAGGACACATAATGAAATGTTAGAGTTACATTTTTCAGGAATAAAACTTGGTTTTAAAAGCCCCCAGAAAATCAAGTGAAATTCCTAGAACAACGTACAGAGATTTTCAGCTTCTCTCATTACGCCTGTTTTAAGTACTTTGCTTTTGGGTTAGTGGATGACCATATGGATTCGACTCTCATCTAATTTGGTATTGTTTACTTTGGGTCAGTAGAAATGCCACATTTGAAGCTAGCAAGGTCACCCACTCCTTTTAATATGCCCTCTTTAGGCTGCTTCTATTGGAGACAGGTACCGTCTGTGATGGAAGAGTGAATGAGAGGCAAGCCTTGACTATTTCCTTTCTAGCCGTGCAGTGGGGCTAACGAGAAACTCCACCGCCGTGAGAGAGATTGAGACTGCAGAAGTTACAGCAGGAATTAAATTGACTAATTCATTTAAGGAGACTTGGGAACAGTATGTAGCACAAGGAAGTCTTGACCAATCTTCAATGTCAGTAGTACAGAATGACACCGCTTACCATCTCACACACAATAAATAGGCCCAATCATGTGGACTTCTCTTGTGACACAAGAAAATTTGCTTCTGAAATCTCCTATCTTTCATTATTAGTTGTCACTCTCTCTACTCGATGAATTAAGGTTTGTTAGTGGTGAGGTTTCTCAGTCAATCTGGAAAAGCCATTGTGTGAGCGTACAAATAATAATCCTGTCCTATCCTGACTGGATTACTGCATCAGCTTCCTGTCTGATCTTCCATCCTTCTGTCTCTCCCCACTTCAATCTATACTTCACGCCGCTGCTCGGATCATCTTAGTGCAGAAACGCTCTGGGCACGTTACTCCCCTCCTCAGAAATCTCCAGTGGCTACCAGTCAACCTATGCATCAGGCAAAAGCTCCTCACTCTCAGCTTCAAGGCTCTGCATCACCTCGCCCCCTCCTACCTCTCCTCCCTTCTTTCCTTCTCCAGCCCAGCCCACACCCTCTGCTCCTCTGCTGCTAACCTCCTCACTGTGCCTCCTTCTCGCCTGTCCCACCGTCGACCCCCGGCCCACGTCCTCCCCTTGGCCTAGCATGCCCTCCTTCTGCCCATCCGCCAAGCTAGCTCTCTTCCTCCCTTCAAAGCCCTACTGAGAGCTCCTCCAGGAGACCTTCCCAGACTGAGCTCCCTCCCTCCTCTCCTCCTCCCCCTCCCCCCTGCCCTACCTCCTTCCCTTCCCCACAGCACTTATATATATGTTGGTACAGATTTATTACTCTATTTTACTTGTACATATTTACTATTCTATTTATTTTATTTTGTTAATATGTTTTGTTGTCTGTCTCCCCCTTCTAGACTGTGAGCCCGCTGTTGGGTAGGGACCGTCTCTATATGTTGCCAACTTGTACTTCCCAAGCGCGTAGTACAGTGCTCTGCACACAATAAGCAATCAATAAATACGATTGAATGAATGAATGAATGAATAATAATAATGATGGTATTTGTTAAGCGCTTACCATGTGCCAAGCAGTGTTCTAAGCACTGGGGTAGATACAAGGTCATCAGGTTGTCCCATGTGGGGCTCACAGTCTTCATCCCCATTATCCAGATGAGGCACAGAGAAGTCAAGTGGCTTGCCCAAAGTCACACAGCGGACAAGTGGCGGAAGCGGGATTAGAACCCACGACCTCTGACTCCCAAGTCCAGGCTCTTGCCACTAGGCCACGCTGCTTCTCTACAAATGTGAGTCTGCGGACAAATGATTATAAGGTGATCCAGTCTGTGTGCTTGCAGACCACATGTCCTTCAGAGAGGGTCGTCTTCTACTTTTTCGTTTTCTTCAGGCCTTTTCTGTGTGCTGTCTAAACAGAACTGTGCTGGCAAACACAACGAGTGTCCATTAGTGATTGGAATCCTTAAGCAGCCAGACTTGGCCCCTGCAGGCAGGTACAGGAGTTTAATTTCATCCTGGGCTTCTTCGGAGGGCTGTCCAATATTGTTCTTTATGTAAAATGAAACGGTACGGTGTAAACACAATTTGTCAGGAATAGTCAAGGCAAGCTAACATCTCCTAAGGGACTATTTCCAAGCAAAGTATGGCCCACTGACCCACTTTTTCTTGCAGATTCTGTGGATATTGAGTGAAACTCTTGGAGTTAAGGCACCAATATCACTTTTGCACTTTGAAGAATAATCATAGCATCTAGGGATCCTCGTGCTGGAAGAGATCCTAGCTCACTCCCCTAATCGTCAGCAGGATTCTTTTAGTCAGTCCCCGGGTCGAAGAGAGTCTCCAGCAGGGTTTTGAAATAGAGTCCCGTAAAGTCCTTCAGAACCCATTATAATATTGAAAATCCCTTCCAGTTCCTAATCATAGCATCTAGGGATCCTCGTGCTGGAAGAGATCTAGCTCACTCCCCTAATCGTCAGCAGGATTCTTTTAGTCAGTCCCCGGGTCGAAGAGAGTCTCCAGCGGGGTTTTGAAATAGAGAGAGTCCCGTAAAGTCCTTCAGAACCCATTATAATATTGAAAATCCCTTCCAGTTCCTGATAGATGGTGTGAAACTTTTAAAGGTTGAAAGTGTTGTCCTTGAACAGTAACTTAGTGTTGCTTGTTCTGTGGTGGGGTACCTCAAGAAGGAAGTAATGGATGTTTCTGGCTAATAACTCCGAAGGAATTACAATTTCATTTCTACTGTCTGAATAGCAACTCTCAGTCTACGTGGTCACTGTCAAGTGTCAAGGAGACCTGATTTTCTTTAAAGAGTAGCACATGTGTTAATAGTGTACAGACATGTACCCTGAATAGGTAACCAGTAAATATAAAAGCACCAGGTGAGTGGAAACCTTGATGATGGCATCTTCTGGCGTAAATATCGTGGAGACTTTGGGACTATGAAGCTATACGGAGGAGATGATTATAGTTCTAGGGGTTTGTGCGGTGCCACGTTGACCCCCTTGGCCCTTCCTGTCTTGTTCCCCCAATGCCACAAAGAGCAGCAAATGAGTAGATGGGCAGGGGTGCTATACATGTAAAACTCCCATCAGAATTTTATTTACAAATCTGTCTGTGGCTAAAGCGATCAACACGTAGTGACGACTGTTGGGGCTTAATTCCTAAGTAGAGGAGCTCGAATCCGGGTAGACTGAATTTGCTATGGTTGATGGAATAGCCGTCTGCTCTTAGAGGCTCAGCTTTTTATATAAACTTAGAAAGTAAATGAATGTTCATTCTTGCAAGAAGTTCTTTGACTTTAGCGTGTGACATTATTAATGAGTTAACTGAGCAGGTTTTATGCTGAGGCAACTGTGCAAATGTTTTCTAGATTAGATACTAAGTGCCCCAAATCTGCAATACTGCAGTGCTAGACCTGATTATTTACTGCAAAAGTGTAAAGTTGTTTGCTGTCCCTCTTTTTGCTTCTGACTGGGGGTTTATCCTTTTGTTCTTCTACGATTTGTTCTGGGTGTTAGGCTATATTCAAAGTATGGCCTCCTCCCAAGTTACTCATTTGTAAAACGTCTCCATTGTCCTCCAGTATTGTGTAAAATCCTCCTACATTTTTTCGGCTTGATTTTTTTTTTAAATGAGGAGCTGCAAATGTGCATATCTGTGTCATCTGTGAGAGAATGATTTTTGGGTCCGATAACAGAGCAATCCAGGAATTTATGAACCCGTCGTCTCACTGCAAGACATGGCAAATCAGTGTTCTCCCTCCACAGCCACTTCCCCTCTATCTTTCACCTAGGTATGGTGGTTTGCCTTGAACATAGGGTTTACAGCTACACTCACACCCTTCCCCACGAATTCAAACAATTGAAGTGATTGCCGCTCCTGAGCCTTCCTATAGCTTTCAGAAATTTTGAGAGTATAAAAAGTTAAACTGAGCTTGTGTTTATCTCCATTCTAATACCCATTCTTTCATCTCCCTTTTTTCCTTCCAAATGCCTGTGCTGGGGTATTTCCCGAAGAATTTTGGTTAGTTTAAGTGCTATCTATTCAGCTAAAGTATTAAGTGTTTTATTTTCTGGTTTTTGTTCCTTTCCTTCTCTCAAGATTCAAATTCTGCCTTGAAAGAAGGAAAATGACCAAAATTCTGTCTTGTGTCTCATTATGCCTTCGTGTGCAGGAGGTGAAAACTGCCAAGCTCTGGTGTTTGCTCAATTTCCCCTTCAAGGGTGCTTTGGTGAATTTTCCAGGGATCGGCTAGGAGGAGATTGTGTATCATGTTTTAGCAGCAAATGTTGTGTAAGGAGATACAGCGTGGCCTACTGGAAAAAGCATGGGTCCTGGAGCCAAAAGACATGGCTAATCCCTGCTTCACTACTACTACTAAATGGGTATTAATGTGGTTATAATTATTATTATTATTCTGTGTGTCAAGCACTGTTCTAAGCACTGGGTTAGATACAAGATAATCAGGTTGGACACAGTCCCTGTCTCACATAGGGCTCACATAAGTAGGAGGGAGTAGGATTTAATCCCCATTTTACAGGTGAAGTAATGGAGGTCCAGAGAAATAAAATGATTTGCCCAAAGTCACAGAGCAGGCAAATGAGGAAGCCAGGGTTAGAACCCAGGATCCTCTGACTCCCAGACATGTGCTCTTTCCACTATGATACACTGCTTTTCTGTGTGACTTTGGGTAAATCACTTAACTTTTCTGGACCTCAGTTTCCTCATTTTTAAAATGGGGATTCAAGACTTGTTCTCCTTCCTACATAGATTGTGAGCCCCACATGGAACAGGGAATGTTTACGACCTGACCATCCATTTCTCCTCCAGCACTTAGAACCCTGCTTGGCACAGAATGGGTGCTTAACGAATACCACGATTATTAGTACTGGGATATTCTGTCAGAGAACTGTTGCCTTGTTGAAACAGGATTTCTCAAACCAATGATCAATCAATGGTATTTATTGAGTGCTTACTGTGTGCAGAGCACTGTACTGTGCAACGGAATTAGGGACACATTTCCTGCCCATCACAAGCTCCCAGTGTAGAGTGGGGAGACAGACATTAAATAAATAATTTATAATATATAATTTTAAAATACGTACATAAACCGTACTTTAATCTTAGAGAAAAGGTTGTTGAAACCTTTTGCTTCTTGGGTCATCTAACAGGGAAAAAACCATATAATAAAGACTTCTATTTCAGTGTTTCTTGAGACTATCAGAAAATTATAATGTCCCTCCTTAGAGAAGTTGACCTTGAGCTAGAGGCTTCTCTGACAAAACGAAAAGTGGTCATAACCGGAAATTTTTTGCATAGGTTGTCTCCTCCAGAGAGGACACTACACATTTACATAATCATGCTGTTTATTTATGGCATAGGGGACTCTTTTTTAATATTGTTTTCCTGTTAACCTTTGTTATGCCAGTACTTTGCCTAAGTGGACCACCAAGGGAAAACAATTTGGCAGAATTCAGTTGGTAGCTGAATTTTGATCTGGTAGCTAATGAGTGACATCTGTAGATGGTGATTCAATTAGAGTGGTGAATATCTGGTAATCCAATAGTATTTTCGGGACTTGGGGGGCGGGGGGGGGAGTATTGGTAAAACGAATAGACTAGAACTTTTTTTAAAATTGCAAGCCCAAATTATCTGACCTTTGACCTTCTTCAAAAACGAAACAAAGAAAATGTTACAGAAGGGGAATGTAAGTAAGGGAATGTAATATAAGCTTTCTTGTTTTGTATAGGTCACTTTCTGATTCCAAACAGTTGGACATTTTGAGAAAAGCAAAATCTTACATGAAGCAGGAGAAGTATAATGAAGCTGTAAGTTTATCTTGACAAATTCATATTTCAATTTCATTTTTCCTTTTTTTCACCTTTTCTTTCCTATAGTAGTTGGTTTTCTTTTGTTAACTTGTGTGAACTTTAAAATGGAACAATCCTACTTTGTCTTCAAAACATCGAACTTCTCTGCATTTATTTCTAATGAGTAATGGGCATTGCATTTTGAAACAGGTCATTTTCTCAAATCATTTGATGTGATTGCTTGTGTGTAATACATGGTTAAGTTAATCTTCACTTAATATGGGAAAAAGAAAAATGAAATTCAGGTCCCAAAAAATTCTGAGACTACTGCCATTGAATGATTAACTGTCATCAGGCATTGTTCTCATAAGGGAACATTCACTCTTCTTTTTTTAATTTAGAGTCTCAAGCACTTTATAGGACGGTGGGCTTTACAGGGTCAAATTTTATTATATTTTAGATATTTCATTGTTCATCATAATCTCTTATTGGGGCATCAAAAACAATAAAGTGCTGCCAAGTGCTTCAGTACAAGGTTGTACTGAACAACTAGGGAATACCAGATGCTCCTTCTCTACCATGTTCAATGAATTCTTTTGACTACTATTATCAATCAGTTGTATTTACTGAGTGCTTACTCTGTGCAGAGCACTGCACTAAGTGCTTGGGAGAGTACAATAAGCTTTGCATTTCTTTTCTCCTCTCCCCCAAATTATTTTCCCTTAATCATTATTTCCTGTAGTACCTCCCCTCTGCATCAACAAATCAATTGCCCTTAAGCACTTGATATTCCCAAACCCTCAGTTCCTCAGCACTTATATCTGTATCCTTCACTGTGCCATTTCCCCCATCTAAAATTTACCTGGATATCTGCCTCCCCTCTAGACCATAAGCTCCGTGAAGACAGGGATTGTGTCTATCAACTCTATTGTAATGTACTTTCCCAAGTGCATCGTTTGTATAAACTTGATTTGTACTATTTTCAACTGTTTTGGATTACCCCTTTTTGACTGTGCCTTCAGTAACAAGCTTGCATGTCTTTTTCACTCCGTAGATCTCACTTTGCAAGGTGCTGATTGACTTGGCATTGGAAGGCTTAAACTATTACCACACTTACGACAGACTCTTCTTGGGTGTTAGTGTTGTAATGGGGTTTGTCGGTTGGACGTCTTTTGCTACTTTGATAATAATCAAATTTCACTCCAATCTGATAACAAGTGTTGTGGCAAGAACTAAGGTAAGTACACCGTCGTCATCATCAGTATTTACTGAGCTCCTGCTGTGTGTAGAATACTGTATTAGGCACAAGAGAGAGCATAGCAAAAAAAAAAAATAAGCAGTTAAATTAAAAACATCAACAGGATTTATGAAGGACCACAGTCCAGGGATCCAATTGTGCCAGTGGGGCAAGAGCTGAGGGACAGATAGCTCATTCTTACCAGGCTTTTCAGGACCCACATGTTTTCCACTTCTAAGGTCTCTGCATTTAATTCCTTTTCATAGACCTGCAATGAACGGAAAAAGAATGCTAGATTTTTGTATTCATTGTGTTTGTCTTTGTTTCTTGGGAAATCCTATAGATTGGTTTAGCTGCTTTCCTATGACTAGGAAAGCTTTTGTGGGAAGGTGGGCCAGCCACCTTGTAAATTTTATAATTGTCCTGGCAGCGAAGAGAAACCAACTGCTGGGTGAGCTGGGAGGGTTAACCAGCTCTGAAAGCAAGTAATACCCCATTAAAAGAAGATGCTTGTGAATAATTCACTATTCTTTTAATAACTATTGATTCATGTGAGAATTCTGAGGTGTAGATTTAGGATATAAGGATTGTGATGAGAGCTTTTTAGAATGGGCTTTCATTGAGATAAATTTGGGTAATGCAGGCAGGCAATATTGGTTGGCTCCTTCAGTCTTAATTGGCGACTGTCTCCTGAGCCGGTACAGATAAACCCCAGTAATTTCTGAACCCTAAACACAGTGATCCCAGAGTCAAAACCTTCCCATGAATCTATATTCTAACAGGCAGGAAATGCAGTTTTTGGTCTGAGTTTACAAGATCGATTTACATAGTAAGGGTTTTTACAGCTCGTTTGCTTTGCAGAAATCAACTGTGCTTCTGCCATGGGGCTTTGCAGCTCTTGGAGTTTCAATAGCGTTTTTCCTGCTGATTCAATCCCGTCCCTGGACTTATTACATATACTGCTTGTTACCAGTGCCAATATGGTATGCAGTTCTGAGAGAGTAAGTGAAATGTCGGGCACCCTCCTTCAATACTACCCTTTTTTCTCCTATTTATTAGCCATCTAGGCTAGAGCACTGTTCCAGCATTGCTGCAAAGCATGCAAAGTGGGGTCAGCCTAGCACTCTATCAGTCCCATAGTGATGATGGAGATGATGATGGTTATTATGGTACCTGTAAACCGCTTACTATGTGTCAAAAACTCTTCTGAGCCCTGGGGTAGGTACAGGTTAATTGAATCAGGCGCAGTCCTTATTCCAGATGCGGCTTCCAGTCTAAGGAGGAAGGAGATTAGACATTGATTCCCTGTTTTACAGATGAGGAATCTGTGGCACCGAGAAGTTAAGTATATATATATATATATATATGTTTGTACATATTTATTACTCTTTATTTTACTTGTACATATCTATTCTGTTTATTTTATTTTGTTAATATGTTTTGTTCTCTGTCTCCCCCTTCTAGACTGTGAGCCCACTGTTGGGTAGGGACCGTCTCTATGTGTTGCCAACTTGTGCTTCCCAAGTGCTTAGTACAGTGCTCTGCACACAGTAAGCGCTCAATAAATACGATTGATTGA
Organism: Tachyglossus aculeatus; assembly: GCF_015852505.1. Lineage (NCBI taxonomy): Eukaryota > Metazoa > Chordata > Mammalia > Monotremata > Tachyglossidae > Tachyglossus > Tachyglossus aculeatus. Next base: position 34,565,974 of record NC_052099.1, on the reverse strand, counting down.
TTGATTAAGTGACTTGCCTGAGGTCACACAGTGAGCAACTGGCAGAACACAAATTGGAAACCAGCTCTTCTAACACCTAGTCTCCTGCTCTTTCCCACTAGGCCACATTGCTCCAATGATCCAGAAGAGGTAATCCCGCTCCCTCCAAAAAATACCTACCTCATTTCTGGGGAGTAACTCTGGGCCCTAGGAGAGCAATCTGCCCAGCATCCTGATACCTCTCCTGCTTAGCCAGTATTGAAACCCACGCTCAGAAATTCCAAGCTCAGTTGAGCCTAGCACAGCATCGTGTTGGGTGCTGGGAGCATCCAGCGCTTAGAACAGTGCTTGGCACATAGTAGGCACTTAACAAATACCATAATTATTATTTAGACATGGAGATAGATGGTGAGGCTCAACCTGCTGAGACAGCAGGGATAAATACCAAATAACCACCTCCCTAGACCACAGGAACACACAGCTGCCCATCCTTCCCCTTCCAAATCAATGATGATGATACACTTGTACTTCCCAAGCGCTTAGTACAGTGCTCTGTACACAGTAAGCACTCAATAAATATGATTGATTGATGATGATGATGGCATTTGTTAAGTGCTTACTATGTGCAAAGCACTGTTCTAAGCGCTGGGGGGGATACAGTGTGATCAGGTTGTCCCACGTGGGGCTCACAGTCTTAATCCCCGTTTTTACAGATGAGGTAACTGAGGCTCAGAGAAGTTGTGACTTGCCCAAAGTCACACAGCAGACTTGTGGCGGAGCCGGTATTCGAACCCATGACCTCTGACTCCAAAGCCCGTGCTCTTTCCACTGAGCTACGCTGCTTCTCAATGTGCCCCTTCCCCAAAGGACCTGGGTTCTAATGCTGGCTCTGCCACTTGTCTGCTGTTTAGCCTTGGGCAAGTTACCTCACTTCTCTGTGCCTTAGTTACCTGGTCTGTAAAATGGGGATTAAGACTGTGAACTCCATGTGGAACAGGGACTGTGTCCAACCCAGTTTTCATATATCCACCCCAGCGCTCAGTACAGTGCCTGGTAGCTAGTTATTATTGAGGAAACGACCTCATTCCACATGGGCATTGTGGAGAAGGGCTATCCTGTTGTTTTTGCTCGCTCCCTTAGGAAATTGTTCATGGTGGAAGAACTGGTCCAGCCCTAGGCTCAGGCCAGAAGTATCCTCTGCCCTTCTCACATCCCTTTTTAATGGGTCAGTGTCTGTGTAAAGCAGGTTTAGTCAGAAAGTAAAGCATATAGTTGGAGTCAAAGTACCTACCAAAATACACTTCACAAACTAGCCTATTCCGTGAATATATTTTTAGTGGTCAGACCATGGGATTCTCCTTTTTTTTTCCTCATTGAAACTTGGTTTAGTAAAATCAGCTCTGTGCCTTTGTCTAGGGCTTGTTCATTGTGGACATGGATTTACACACAGACCGACTGACTGCTGACTGCAGTTACTCATATGCCATGCTGGCAGCCATATTAGCATCCATCCGCTTTCGCCTTTGTTTGGGGAGCACTGGTAGACCAGATGATGGGAACCTACTTACAAATAGGCATCAGTTGCATTGTAATGAAACCAGTGTATTTGTGAACACTTCCTATAGAAAACAGTGGTTGAGCCTGATCCCTAGCTGGTGACTAAAATTCACCGTTGTTTGCCTGGCTTATCTGGAGTGGGTGCCTCTTTATGGTGGATTTTTGTCCATTTTGTTTCATTTTTATCTAAAACGCATGCCATTGTTCACATTCAGATTAGACTACAGTGTATATCCACCTGCAAGTCTCAAGGATCTGTAGGCCTCTCTTGAGACCTATCTTGTAGCAAAACTCCGGTAACATTTGTAAAATAGAGTGAACTACAGCTTCAAGAATCGGATGAGCATGCTTCACACTCATTTTAATTAACTGATTGATGACTATCCCAAGTCAGGTAGAAATCTTTGTCTGTTTATGCAGAAAGTTCCAGGTGGACTGAAGCCAGCTGTGGAAAAATTCAGCTAGAATTATTAGATTTTTAAAACCAGGTATTAGTTGAGTTTTTGGTTTCTTATCAGATTTCTGATTTTAGACCATAGCTTTCATGATGTGATGTGATCTAATTTATTCTCTAAATATTGTATGTAATCTTTTTAAACAGATTCCATGTTATTCAAGACCTTATCACATCACTGTTGACCTTCCCTGTGAGTCATTCTGTTGGATTTCTAATAGTCTTTGCCCTTGGAATTGAATTATTAGTAAGTGAAGCCCTATTGCCAAATTTTAAAATCGTCAAATATATGTGACTAGTATTAAATGACCTGTTTTCTCATTTCTTCTGTGGCGTGTCTTGCTAGGTTCTCGGCTTTTTCTACCGCTCTATGCTTACAGTCGGTTTGATTGCACTTGCTGCCTGGCCCATTTTTACCCAACTCTGGACTCGAGCACAGGTATCGTATCAACGAAGAATTGACCATCAGTTTGCAATACCTTTTCTTCCACTAAAGGTTAATGACGTCTGACGTTTTCCGCTGTCGCAGAGGAGTTTCCTGTCTAGAGAAGACTAGTGAACCTGGCCCTGGCCTCAGTTTACGTCAAAAATACTGGTGTGACTGAATTGGAAAGCTCTTTGTCAACACAGGGTTTGCTCTTCATCCAACATCTCCAGTAATTCTTGTGACCTTCAGTTCACTCCTTTTCAGTGAATTATTTGATTATGCAAGGGTTACCGGCATGTCATTTTCTATGTTGAAAAAACAACTTCATGTTACTCACTAGATGATATATGTGTTACATGTGGATACGTATGTATCTATTTATATGTATACACATGCACACAAACTTACACACACGCAGAGATATATTTATATACATATATATAAAACCAATTCGAAAGAGTCAGGCAAGGAGGGAAGAGAATATCGGACTAGATGTCACGAGATGTGAGTCCCAGGGCTGGTCACCTAGCCCTCTCTGTGCCTTGGTTTCTAGAAGCATAAAGTTGCTGGCCAGAACTTAGAGGTCACCTGGTTCCCGATGCCTGTGAATGACAAACCACCCAGGACATGTGACTCTTACCCTTAAAAAAAGGTCCACTTTGTTCAGGGTTCAAATCACCTCTGGCAGTCCAATCAAATTGTCCTTTTAATTTGAGAGCACTGCCCTTTGCTTGGGCCATCGTGGGCATGAAGAATAGCTGGTCAGTGTCCACTTTCAATTTGTGAAGGCAGTCACTGAATAATCCCTTATTCTTTGCTCTACCAATCCCTGGTTCCTCAAAACTTTCTTCATAGAATTGATTTTCCATTCCTTGAGTTATTTTGTTGTTTTTCTCGGCACTCTAGTTCCTCCTGGCTTCTTTAAGATGCCATAATCAAAATTAGAAATAGGTCAGGGCTAGTAGTAGCATGTAACTGTTCCCAGTCAACAGAGAGTATGATGAAAGGATGGTTGTTCTTGTTTTACTGCTCTTATTCCCGTATCCCAGCATCCTGTTGGCGACTCTTAAAGATGGTGGTATGCTACTGGCTCCTATCCATTTAAAGTGAGCCAAATCTCCAGGGCACATCTAATCTTTACATCTTGCCAGTCTTTCCTTATTCTGTATCATTTTGGCGGTGGGGTTATTTTGTAACCATATTGATTTACACTTAATCCACTTGGAATTCCACCTTGTTTTGGCTGGTCCATTTATCTAATTCTTTGGGCTACCTTAAATGCGATTTCCATTTGGATGTTTTAGCGATTTAGTATCCATGGACAGTCTGGTGGCTATATTCACAATCCCTTGTCCCTGTCAACTATCATCTCGTTATCGATTCCAGATTAGTGACAAAGAGATTGAATTACAGGGATTTCAGGATGCATCCCTTTGGAACCCTGCTTGGTGTGTGTTTCACCTCACCAATGAACACCCAGCCGTGAAAAGCTCTCCTTCAAGGGTGACGCTTGATTGTGTTCACGGTATTCCCAGCTGACAGTGGGAGGATCTAGATAGAACTTGCTGATGGGATAGTCTGGGTTGGGAGTGGTATGGCAAGCCATACCGAGGCATATTGGGAAGCAGCATGACCTAATGGATAGAGTACAGGCGTGAGAGTCAGAAGGACCTGGATTCTAATCCCAGCTCCACCACTTGGCACTGTATAACCTCGGGCAAGTCACTTCACTTCTCTGTGCCTCAGTTACTTCATCTGTAAAATGGGGATTAAGACTGTGAGCCCTTTGTGGGACAAGGACTGCGTCCAACCTGCTTGGCCTGTATCTACCCTGGTGCTTGACTTATAGTAAGCACTTAACAAATGCCGTCATAGTTATTATAATATCTAAAGACACAACACCTCTCAATCAATCAATCGTATTTATTGAGCACTTACTGTGTGCAGAGCACTGTACTAAGCGCTTGGGAAGTACAAGTCGGCAACACATAGGGACAGTCCCTTCCCAACAGTGGGCTCACAGTCTAGAAGGCTCTCAGTTCACATGGGGGAAGTTCTGCTATATGTAAAATGAATAGAGCAAAGTAGTACTTTACTACTACTACTGCTGTGACTAAGATTACCTTGAATCATTGTATTTCCAAATCGCTTTTTTATCGCCTGATTATTCCTGACCACATTCTCAGAGGTGACGAGTTTTTCAGATGACAAAGGCAGAGCATAGAAAGAGGAGCTGAGTCGTTCAAGGTCGGACGTCAGGTCAGTGGTGGATGGGACTAGAACCTATGTCTCCTGACTCCCAGCCCAGGATGTTTTCCATTACTTCTTAAATAAAATTATTGTCGTAGACTCCCAGTTACCAGGCTCCCACTCTGAACATAAAGGGATTGGAAAGCATAGGAAGAAGGAATGAAAATTCAAAATCACATTACATTTAACCCCAGCATCTGTTTCCAAAGTAGTTATTGCTTTTGACTCCTGGTTGGCATTGATTTCATCTTTGCCCAGATTTCTAATCGACAATCCCTAAAGGTTCATTCGAGCCTTGTTGTTCTATTTTCTGAAATGCTTGCAGTAATGAATTTTGTGTGAAAAGGATAAATTTGAGCCACAGTGTCGGGGAAGAGCCCAACAGAACTGGGGTAAATCAGCTGAACCCCCATGGCCTGCACATCCACTTTGGCTTCCAAGGGACGAATCCATAGAAATTATTTTCTTTCTTTTGTTTCAGAAAGCCTCACTGAGCTGGGCTTTTTTCTGTCTGCTTCTGGCAGTGTTTCCCCTGATGCCTGTTGTAGGACGAGAGCCAGCTGTGTTCCTAGTGTAAGAGCCTCATTTTTTTTTCTGTAAATTATAGTTTCTTTCCCGTTTGGTGCTGCCAGACAGATTGGAACTGAATGTGTATATGTGTATAGAAGTACTCACCTAGAGCACCTGGAATGAAAGATCACAGAGCAACTCAGATGAGTGAGCAGTCCCCCACTCCTCCATTTAAACCAGTTGACTCCGGCGTCTCTTTTAGTCCCATGCCGAGGTAGCTTGGTAGGGTGGGTAACCCTCGGGAGTGACTTGTCATATGGCCGCTAAACAGTTCTTTCTCTAATGGATGGTAGCGCGACCCAGAATATATTAAAAAAAAATCCCCAAACCAAAAAAGGCCACAGAAACCCGAAAATCTCCTTTCAATATGGACGGTATTTCAAGTCTCACTCTTTCAGACTGTGATGTGATGCTTGAGAGTGCAAATATTTCCTGATGAATTATTCATAGAGAGCACCTCCCTTCCCTTAATCACTCTGCCATCTTTGCAAAATTTCCAGGGCAGTAAAAAGCAGTGTGGGTGGGTTTTTTTGTTTTGTTTTGTTTTAATGAAGGGGAAGGAATTCCAGGTCATTGAGAGTCCAGCATTATTGTCCTCAGTTGGGCTAGACAATAGAAAAGCCTCTGGGGTAAGTCCAGATAGGCTAAGTCACTTGGCCTGCCCTTCCCTGGACCTTTAACCTGAGATTCTGATGAAAAATTCCTGCTGCCGTCCTGGGCCTAAGACAAGGTAGCGAAGTCATGAAGCTAGCAAAAAATCCCCTTGGTTCTACCCCGCAGAAGGGAGTTTTATGGCCTGGATTGCTCACTTGCCAGCCTGGGCCTATTCCAGAGAGCTTTGGTGATGCCAACCTGATTGTGTTTAAATGCAGCCTGCGTGACGCAGTTTTTGTGAGGATCACCAAAGAATCTGACAAACTCGAAAGAATACGACGCCACTCGGGGTCAGGCAGAGGTGTCGGCTGCCACCGGCATGTGGTTGTGGGGAAGAGAGGGGAAAGGTCTCGTCTGGCGTCATCAGAATCTCCTCTCTGTCACTCCCATGAGTTGTCTGGGAGTCGGGGCGATGGCCGTGGAGCAGGAGAGAGCGAGAGCGGTGCACTGAGGGGAAAGGAACAAGTAGCTGCCCCTCTAGCATCTCCCTCACCCCCGACTTGGGCTCAGGTGGGAGCGCTGATTGGGCTAAGTGTGTGAGGGAAGTGTGATTGTGCTGGGGAGAGCCACAGGGCCTCATTCCTGTTATTGCTAACCAATTATTGCTCATTAGGCTTTTTGTGTTAGGGGAAAGCAATTTCAGAATGCACGGGACTCTCATTTTGCAAGTTTCACCCAGGGCTAGTTCCATTTCAGACCTCATGGTGCCCTCAACTCCACTTTGTCCCACAAAACTCCCCTCAGACCTGAGCTGAGCTTCGGATGCGGCCCTCCTGCCTAACTTCCACGACTCAAGCTGCTCCCCGGCTGTCCCGTCTCCTCACCTTTGCCCTCTCCTGGCTCTAGAAGCTGACCCCACTCAGGACTGGACATCCTATCCCCTCCACATAGTAATTTTTAAAGGATGAGAAGGTCTGTAAAATGTATTGGGTCTCTTAGGCAACAATTCCCCATAACATATAATGCTGAACTATACTGCAAGCATAAACACACCAACCTGTACAGTTGACAGTGGGGTAGTCAAGTAATTAGAAAAGAAGTAAGAATTCTAGGTTGCTATCCTTAGAGTTCATTCTGACAAACCTGAGTTCCAAAAAAATTCACAAAGAAGGAAAAAATGGAGGAAAATCACAGTTTTTATGAAGAAGCAGCTTTATGAGTAGACCTATTTTGAGGGTGGCTCAAGATAGACATTTGAGACAAAAAAAATGCATAAAAAGTAATGTTGTTTTCCATTTTTCTTTGAGTCCCCAGAGAACTTTTTTTAAAAATCAATCGATAGTATTTATTGAGTGTTTTTCCGCAGTACTGAGTCCTTGGGAGAGTACAACAGAATTAGTAGACATGGTCCCTGCCTTCAGGGAGTTTACAGTTAATTCGGGAAGTCAGGCACTGAAATAAATTGCTGGTAGGTTAAGGAATAGAGTTTCAAAATATGTCTCTCTTTCCAACAGCACAGGAGCCGGACTCTCAGTTGCCTTAATATCCCTGTTATCTGTGGCATCTCTTTGGAAAAGCAGGAATAAATATGTCCACGAGGATTTGTCATTGCACTTTTGTCAGGTCAGTTCCTATCTTGTAACATGGGATTATTATTCCAGGACACTCTCTAGAAACATATATTTTTGGAAGACAGAAAATTGTATCTATATACCTAATGAAGCATCCAAGGGCATAAATCTCTTTGTCACCCGTGCATACACATTTGGTGTGGGGATTTCAGTAGCTGAACCACATTGTTCCCTCAATTCCTTTGTCCCAGGACTACTAAAGTCCTCGCTGGCATGCATGCTGATGAAGATTGAATTGAAATTTCTACCCTCAAGGAATTCTCTTTTTCCTTTTTCCTTTTTCTTTTCTGGTTTGAATTTGAAAAATAACTTGAGTCTAGCTAACCTAGTTCTTTTTTCCAGACTCAACGTGAAGAAAGACTGGATATGTGCAGAATATGCTTAGGATAGGAGGTGTCAGCGCAGCGGAACATTTCTTTTCTTCTGTTATAGAAGCGTAATCAAACATAAATGACAGGGAGCTTTCTGATACCTTGTTTTCAGGCTCCGTGTCTCGATCATTTTGGCCGATTTCAAACATTGCTTTTCAGAAATCCTCTTTCGCTGACCGCACAGGGATTTTATAGTCTACAGGCAATAACTTGCTGATTCTAGAATGTGTCATTTTTGTATTTGTAAAGCACTTTAGCATTGTTTTTCAGGCTGAAGAATTTTTGGTAAGTACGTGGGCAAGATTATGAGGGGGAAAGAGGAGGGTGCAGCAGGGCAGACCCCTAGCTATGAGGAAGATTGTCAAGGAAAGATGTGCCCAGTTATAGATTTTAACTAGATCATCGTGATAGTGAAACTATGCTTCTGTAGCCACAGTATTGCACTTTTTGCAGTTATCATTGTCTTTGTCTAATGTGTTGCTTTTGTGTTTTTATTGTTCTCTCTTTTCTTACGGATCCATCGCCAACTCTTCTCCTCCCCTTATTTGTATATTGGGAGTACCTTGGAAGCCTAGGACCAGGCCTAATTCTCCATCTTGTATTTCTTTTACCGGTGTTCAGTATAGTTCTTTGCGAACAGTAGGCGTTTAATGCTCAATGATATTTATAAATGGGATTCCCTTCTCCGACAGGCCTACTAGATTTCTGTCGTGAAGCTCCTTGGCATCTGATCATTTAGATGGTTTTTGATGCATTGACTCTAGGGCCCACAAGAGTTTCAAGTACCTCGGAGTGGTCATTCCTGCTTTTGGCACCTCCCAAAGGCCTCATTGTTCCCACAGGGACGTAACCTGTGAGAGAGCATCGATTGGGCCTGTAGCACATTCATGAGTCTTTGATTTGGCAGGTGGGAGTTGGTGCCGGTAAATATTGCGTTCACTTAGCAGGAGAAGACTGCTGAACTTCCTATCCCCAGTTGGTTTGGGGACTCCTTTCTATATTGTGGCATTAATACCCATCTGGGTGCTAAAGTCCACTATGGCCATCAGATTCCCAGATGCTGGCTCCCCTGCTTTGAGGCTGCCCGTATAGGATTTTTCTTTTCTCTAACAGAACTCTAATTTCTGGCTTATATAACCCTATTAGTTGCTTCTAATGTCTGACAAAGGGAAAACAGATTACCTAGGAATCAATCAATCAATCAATTGTATTTATTGAGCGCTTACTGTGTGCAGAGCACTGTACTAAGTGCTTGGGAAGTACAAGTCGGCAACACATAGAGACAGTCCGTACCCAAGGAAGGAGCATAGCCTAGTGGAAAGAGCATGGCCCAGGGAGTCAGAGGTCCTGGGTTCTAATCCAGGCTCTGCATTCATCTGCTGTGTGTCCTTGGGCAAGTCTCTCTGTAAATGGAGATTAAATCCCACTCCCTCTTAGGTAAATCGTGAGCCCCATCTGAAACAGGGACTGTCCAACCTACCAAAGACCTTAGTACAGTAATTGGTACTTAGTAAGGACCACCGAAAAAATAAAAAATAACCAAAAATCCTCCAGCCACCCATAAGCAGTGTCCTCCAGTAGCTAATAGTGCCAAGTCGTGTGGAAGAGGAGTGGACAGTGGATCAGCAACAGCAAAAAGGTCAGCCTGTCCAGCAGAAGTCAGAAAGGGGTAGGGGAGGTGGAGGGATGGAAGGGGGAGCATGCAACTGCCTTGGAGCAGAAACTTCCTTCCAAAAGATCGTGACCTTAAGGAGGAGGATCAAAAGCAGAACTGGGCGCCTTGTGCAAGAATGGCAACAGTGCAGCAAGTAGCAGTCTTTACCTGCACATGAGGCATCTCAGTTCCACATCAGTTTAATCAGCCACACCCGCCCGCACACACTGATAATATCTCCAGTTGCTTAAATTTCCTCCCCGAATCTGCTCGGAAAACCCCAAAGCCTTTCCCTTTAAGCACTTGATATTCACCCCTCTGTCAGCCTCATGGCATTTATGTACCCACCTGTAATTTTTTTTTTACATTAATGCCTGTCTCCCCCTCTAGACTATAAGCTAGTTGTGGGTAAGGAACATGTCTACCAATTCTTAGATTGTACTCTCCCAAGCACTTAGTACAGTGCTGTGCAAATAGTAAGTGCTCAGTAAATATCATTGATTGATATGAAAGGAAATGACAGCTGTTCAAATATTTGGTTTAGTTTCGCTATTCCATGTTCATCCTTAAAAGAAAAAAGTCACACTTTGAATAGCTCTGTTGAATGATAAATGGTGTGTGAGCAAAAGTCTGACTCTCATTGTCCTTTGTCTCTAGGAAAAAATTCTTTTGAAATTCTAGTAGGTGATTTTTTTCTTCATCAGATCCAATAAAAATATTGTTCGGAGCTACTGATTTAAGTATTATTTTTCATCCATTGTCTGAATTCAAGCTTGGACAAATAGTTAATGTTAAATGCATGCTTTCTGAAAAATGACTCTCTTGAGAGCAGTGCACTTGGTGACCCAGTAAGCTGGTTGGTATCTAGTAATACCAATGCCAATAACAATAATAGTAATGCCAACAGTGATATGATATGATAGGATCAGTGAGTGCTTACTTTGTGCAGAGCACCGTACTAAATGCTTGGGAGAATACAATATAACCAAGTTGGTAGATATGTTCCCTGCCCCCAAGGAGCTCACTGTCTAGAGTGGGAGACACTCCCTTCCTCTTTCTGTATCGCAGGGACATTCCAAGAATAAAGGCGATCACTGATGTTAGATCAGGATTAGAAATTCCTATCATTAATTTTGGAGACAGAGCCTCCGACTTAGCTTGTTTAGCTCTTTTGTTCTTTCTCTCTTTTTTTCTGTTGCTTTTGTTTGGACAGCTTCCTTTTTTCAGAAAGGGGGCAAATGCCTTGAGAGTGAGAAATACAGTAATCCAGGGGTGTGCTTTCACTTTGCCGTGTGCAAAGCATGTCTAAAAGAAAAAGGCGGTTGTGGGAGTTAGAAGACATAGGTTCTCCCTGTGGTCTACTCACTACTCATTTGGTCTTGAGTGCTTATCTTAGCAGCAGTGGACATTAGGGATGAGAACTCTTGCTTGCCCGTGCCCAACTCTTTTGGGACCCATGGAGAGACCATTTGGAAATTGCTTTGAGCCAGCTACTAATTCAGTGTTTCGCTCTGAATGTTGTGCTATTAATCATTAAAATAAGCAGTCTTCTTTCCTGAGGACAGTAGTTCCGGGAGGAGGTACCTTGTGCTGTAGCTAGGGACCATAGAATATTTATGTGGTTTCTGAAAACCATGGATTTTATAAAATGTTTTTATACCCTGAAATTTGTATGGCTTTTTTTTATTTTCTCAGATGTTTCTCTCTAGTAGCCTGATTTAAATGCAATGTGGGAACTCAACCGACTGGATCCTAGGGCTATGAGAACAGTAGAACATACTTCTTTGAATATTTAAATACCCTAATTTAATCCTTCTTCCTTTTGGTTCTCCTTCAGCTCCCTCCCTCTTATCTACTCTTGTCACCCACACCCTAGAGGTCACACTCTTCATTATCTCAGGTTAAGCTCACTGTGCCTCCTTTGCTGGCAGAAGGGCCCTCTTGCCTCTGGCCCCTTGATCATGCTTTTTCTCTGGATTGGAACTCTACCCCTCTCGAAATCTGGCAAACCACAGCTCTCCCCATCTACAAAACCATCCTGAAATCACCTTTCCCCGATTAATTTCTCATCTCCCCAGGTCATAACCATCCACCCGACGCCCACCTTCCCCCCTCCCCAGCCCTTTACCCAGCTATCACCTCAAAACTTCAGCTTTCTACCCCAACCCGTAGTCTTTCTGAGCATATCAACTCACACAGCATCCCATTGATCTTTAGTCAAAGCCTATTTGCCAAGGCGCTACGGTGATTTTTGGATTATCACATACTTCTTTTGGCCATGATTGATATTTCAAGGTGATTGGACTGTTGATAACAGAGTTCATTCATTCATTCAATCTTATTTATTTAGCGCTTTCTGAAAGTACAATTCAGCAATAAAGAGAGACCATCCCTGCCCATACCGGGCTTACAGTCTAGAAGTGGGGAGTGCTAGTTACTAGTTGGTGGAAAATTGAATTGTAGTTTTGGGCAGGGTCTCTCTGTTGCACATCCTCATACTTCCTCAATAATAATAATAACAATGTTGGCATTTGTTAAGTGCTTACTATGTGCAAAGCACTGTTCTAAGCACTGGGGTAGATACAAGGTAATCAGGTTGTCCCACGAGGGGCTCACAGTCTTCATCCCCATTTTCCAGATGAGGGAACTGAGGCCCAGAGAAGTGAAGTGACTTGCCCAAAGTCACACAGATGACAAGTGGCGGAGCTGGGATTTGAACCCACGACCTCTGACTCCAAAGCCCGTGCTCTTTCCTCTAAGCCACGTTGCTTCCTCAATCACCACTGCATCCAGGGTTTCTGGATCGACATGGGAATTCAGGAATGTAGGACAGGAAGCCCTTCCCCTGTTGAATTTTATGAGATGCAGAGTGTCAGAGGAAAGAAAGCCTTTTGACTTTGGCCTCTTAGAATTGAAGGTTTTGTTTTATACCATTTAGTTTTCTTCTCCTGTGTACTGTAAGCTCTTTGCAGACAGGGAATGTGTCTCCCAACTCTGTTATTTTGTACTTTCCCGAGCACTTAGAACAGTGCTCTGCACACAAAAAGCTATCCTGTGGTTGATTGATTCTTCTAAAATAGAAAAATGCTCATCACCTGATTTCAAAGCTCGGACTAGTGTTGGACGGAGTTGTTGAGTCTGTTCGGGCCTTCCAAGACTCTGCATCATTCCCTTGCCCTGGAGGGTATGGAAGTGGGTAGGAAAACCTAAGTCCTGGAACTGGGCCCCATCACCACCCAGCATGGTAGAATTTAAGGGCGACATAGTAAGCTTATTCCGACCCCATGTCTCCTTCGGTGAGATTAACCGAAGGTTAATGGGTCATGGGTTCAAATCCCCGCTCCGCCAATTGTCAGCTGTGTGATCTTGGGCAAGTCACTTCACTTCTCTGTGCCTCAGTTCCCTCATCTGTAAATTGGGGATTAAGACTGTGAGCGCTACGTGGGACAACCTGATCACCTTGTATCCCCCCAGTGCTTAGAACAGTGCTTTGCACACAGTAAGCGCTTAACAAATACCATCATCATCATTATTATTATTATTAACCCCGTCTGGGTCTTCACTCGCCCAACCCACTAATAGTTGCTATGTGGAATGCCAGTCGGCTCTGCACGTGCGTGCCCCTCTTCCCCTTCGCCTCAGTGCCGGCCGGCCTGGGACCAGGGAATCACCCCGACTCCTTCACCCGCAGCACATCAGTGGGGTGAGTGCAGCATGGCTGTCAATCTGAGGGCCTACTGAAGAGCAGAGTATCCACAGCAGTCCTGGAAGGATGTGGAGTTGGGGAATGGGGCTGGAGAAAACAGGCCCCCCAAAAAGGTTGGTTCAGTCTTCAGGACGCAGAATGCCAGCTTTGCCCCTTGCAGGTTCAGGCCAAAAAGCAGAATTTTCACTAGGAGAATTCCTTTGGAAAACTAGATCTGGCCCCTGTTCACCCAGACAAGACCTTTGGCTAAGGTATTGTAGGGCCTGCTGGTTTAACTCCACAATTTGGGCTAGACGTTTAGGTAAATCATCATCAGCGATGCTATTTTTTGAGCACTTACCGGGAGCAGAGCACCGTGCTAAGCATTTATGAGTCACAGTTGTACGGACAGAACTAGCTTCAGGGTTCCCAACTGTTTGTTGTAATTTTTTGGTTGATTTGTTTCCAGGTGCTGAGTACCGGGCTGTCTACCTACATTGTGAGCAGTACCCATAGCAGTCTGCTCCTGAAACAGGGTTTGCCCCTCCTGAACCAAGTCGGTAGCTGGCTTATCCTAGGTAAGAAGCCTCTTCCACAGGGAGAAATTCCAGGGTGAGGTGCCCTTGGATTAAAACTGAAATTTCCTTTCGGACTTGCTTTTTAGCCAGTTGTTCACACACCAAATGTCATTAAAGGAAAAGTAGATGGGCTTGAGAAAGGGAAATTCCATGGCCAGCAGCTGCAGTTTTCAGTTCTTGCTGGAACTTAAAAGAGAAAATGTGATTTCTTTGGGAATCTGCATGTGTGTTGCTAAGGATCATCTCAGAAAATATTTGTGGTCTCATAATAGCGGAGGACATTCAGCATCTGTTAAATCCCCGGGGCGGTTCCACGGGAAAACAAAAATCTGAATCTGAACAGCGGTTGTTGGGTTTGACTTTCACATGAATTTGTAAGTTCTACATTTCAATTACCGTGGGGAATGGGAAACAAAGTTCAATTCTGTCTTCAACCCTCGATGCACGTGAACATTCTTTAGCCACCTCCCTGTGGACTCCCCACTTCTGAAACCAGTTAAAGGGTTTGAAGTGTTTCTTTTACACACAGTATTGGAATTCAGCAGTGCAGGAATTTGTTTTTGGAGTAAACGTGCAGTCACTGAAGGCTTCTAGCAACATTCACCTCTAGACTACAAGAACTAGAATTTAAATTGAGCTTTGTCTCATTTGCAGGAATTTGTTTTTTGGAGTTGGTTTTTTTTTTGCTTAGTTCTGAGGAGAACAGGGACCAGTCTGTGGAGGGGAATTTAGAGCCTTTTATCACCTTAGTCCTCCCTCCTCTTCCTCCATAACTTGTTTCCCTGAAGGCCTGGGAGAGGCTTCAGGAAAAGGAAACAGTAGCAGTAGAAAAGAAGTGGAAAGCTCATGTTATATCTACTCTTTGCAGTCGTGGGATATTTGTGGCGCGGAAACTGCAGGGGCGGGAAGGACAGTGGGTTGGGTGGGAGGGGTAAGCCGTGGCAGCAGTTGGCAGTGGGTTTTTTCACCCAGTGCCAATGCTGCCTGACCCCAAACTTTATGACTGAGTGGCCTGGCAGTTCCAGTCCTGAAGAGACAATCCAAGAGCTGACAGCGCTAGGGATCTCTCGGAAAGCTTGAATCCCATAACACACCCGGAGGCGTTCCCTCTCCCATTTCCTAGCCTGCCTGGAAATGAGACCAGTCAAACCTGAGAAGCAGCGTGGCTTAGAGGATAGAGCACAGACCTGGGAGTTGGAAGGACCTGGGTTCTAAGGCTGGCTCCGCCATTTAATAATAATAATAATAATAATTGGCATTTGTTAAGCGCTTACTATGTGCCAAGCACTGTTCTAAGCATTTGTCTGCTGGGTGACCTTAGGCAAGTCACTTCACTTCTCTGTGCTTCAGTTACCTCATCTGTAAAACGGGAATTAAGACTGAGCTCCGAGAGTGTGGGTGTATCCAACCTGATTAGCTTGTACCTAGCCCACTGTTTAGTATGGTGTCTGGCACATAGTAAGCGCTTAACAGATACCAAGGAAAAAAAAAGAGAAAAAAAAAGAACCTGAGGGGCAAGGGGCCCAGTAGCACCAGAGCTGAGGGGAGTAAATCCTTCCTCCAACTCATCTCCCACACTCAGTTCTAAATCCCTGCTTATGTACTTGCTCCACATTCCAACCGGAGAAGCAGGTCTCTCCCACCCCCACCAACCTGCTTGTCCAGCTCCCGTCCATCCTCCCAACCTGAGTTCCCAGCGCACGCCTACCTCCAAACAACCCCATCTAACTTCCACAGTACACCCCACTCTCCAGCTCCCCAGCGGGCCTGGCCTCAGTCCGCTGCCTGAGAGGAGGAGGCTCACCCGCCACTTGACCGTTTAGATTTTGGGACAGTAGCTGGCCCGTTGGCCGAGGGAAGCCATCTGGCACGGAGTCGTGTCTCCTGAGGAGTCTTACGGCCAGCCCCCAAACCTCCTTTCATTTCTCCTATCCTTCTGACCCCCACAGTTTTGGAGTTGAAATGACCTTTTTCATTTTGTCATCGCCTCTACTCTCCACAACACACATGATAGAACAGATTATTATTGCAAATTCCGTTAACAGATGTGTGAAATGAAGCCCAGATGCTACGTGACTTGCTCCATGCAGTCGTCTCTAAAGATAGCTCACACATTTCTGCCTGTGAGTCGGGAGAGTATTTATATCCAGGTTAAATGCAGCTGCCGCTCCGTGAAGGCCAGAACAGCTTCCACACGGGTGAACGGTCATTCCCACATTTAAGCCTCCAACGGGATGGTGGGCGGTTGGCAGAGTTCATCATTATTGGCAGCATTTATTCCACTCCGCACGTACAGAGCCGAACGAGGCACTTTATGAGGGATGAGGAAGCATATGCAGCAATATGGCAGTTGAGTGGGATTGTCGTGAAGATTTTTGCTAGATTAATTAAGCATAAAGTGAACTGATGCTCAACTCACCCACTTAGTTCATGCTGACTTAATCTGATTAAATCCTTAAAAAAAAAAAAGAACAACTTTCAAAACCCTTCTGAATGTTCACCCGTATTTCCTTTGGGTGTCTATGATCTGTGCCTGCCGTTCTCCCAAATTAAATGGAGTACTTAGTACAGTGCTCAGCATACAGTAGGCACTCAACCGATACAAATGATGATGATGATGATAAATGATGGATAGGCAGGCTTTGTAATCCCTATGTGATTCAGAGACTGCAGTTCTTGATTATATATGCTGGGTTAATTTTTCATCCCTGATACTGTCTTTCTTGGTCACTGCAGGGAGACTGACAATCCAGTCGATCAGTGGTAATTATTGAACATTTACTGTGTGCAAAGCACTATGCCAGGCACTTGGGAGAGTATAATACAGCAGAGTTGACACATTCCCTGCTCATGAAGAACTGAGTCTAAGACGGATGTTAAAATAAATTATGGCTATGTACTTAAATGCTGTGGGGGGTTGAGGGCGGGGTGACTATCAAATGCTTGAAGGGTACAGAACAAAGTGCGAAGGTGATGCACAATTGAGAGGGAGTAGGGCAAATGAGGAGTTAGTCAAGGACTGACAGCCCCCATGTTTAGTTGAGTCACTCAACTAGAGCCACTTTAGTTGAGTCCCTTTTCCCCGGAAGGGGCCAACTCGGAAGGCAGAGCCAAGTGGGCTAAGCAGCTAAGCCGTCTTGGTCATCAGGTTAACATCCCACTTCAGATGAAGTCAAAGTCTCATCATCGAAGGGGAAGGCCTGTAAATGCACCAAGCCATTGAATTTCTTTTAATGTTGTTCAGTTTGATTTGGCAATTTGGCAATTTCATCTGCCAAAAAAGGCAAAGGATGAAATCCCATTCCACTCAAATCCACCGATTTTTAGAAACACAAATGTGGCTAAGTGCTGAATGTTTATTTTTAGGGAAAGTAGTGACCTATGACGTAAATTTTCTTGCAGCAGTGGTGAGGGCCATCATGAGCCTGTGTACACTATTTGCGTTGAAGGGCTAAATTGTTCAAATAGTAACCAAAGTTCCAGAGAAGCAGCGTGGCTCAGTGGAAAGAGCACGGGCTTGGGAGTCAGAGGTCATGGGTTTGAATCCTGGCTCCGCCCCCACGTCTGCTGTGTGACCTTGGGCAAGTCACTCAACTTCTCTGAGCCTCAGTTACCTCATCTGTGAAATGGGGATTATGACTGTGAGCCCCACGTGGGACAACCTGATCACCCTGTATCCCCCCCTGCGCTTAGAACAGTGCTTTGCACATAGTAAGCGCTTAACAAATGCCATCATCATCATTGGCAACGGCAATGACATTTGGTGACTTGTTTCCCCCACCCGTGGCAATGATGTGGAATCAGGCCCATCCCATGACTGGGCCACTGACACGTGGTTCCGCGTGTCCCACGACCGTGTCCATAGCACGAGGTAACATGTTGACACCTGTTCTCCTTTGGTATGTTGCAGCTTCTTCTTTGGTTGTGCCGTTACTGAGTCCCACGATTCTCTTCCAAAGACTGCTCAGCATACTTCTCTCCTTGATGTCAACTTACCTGCTGCTCAGCACAGGGTAACTCCTTTTTATCTCCTTGCTTTGATGATAGCTGGCTCTGAAGAGTCTTTTAACCTTCTCCTTCTGGATCTGTCAAATACTGAAAAGAAATATTTACTCATTTATTTATTGAATTGCCTACTTTTGTTTTTATTCATTGTATCTATGTACTTACTCTTCCTCGTATATTTGGCCAGTATGTCTACTTGTTTTTCCCATTAGATTATAAACTACCGGTGGGCAGGGAGCACTTTTTTTACTTCTTTTGTATGTTCCAAATTGTCTAGAACTGGACCATGCTCACAGTAGGTGCTCAGTAAATGCAGTTGCTAGGGATGATGGATCAATGATGACAGGAATTATTTTCCGCGGTTTTTGCATTGTAATCAGTCTCATCCTTTTTGGTTGTTTCTACCTGTAACTCCTAGCCTGGCTGTGTGTCCAGTGGAAAGAATAGGCCTTTGGAAAACAGAAGACCTAGAGTCTAGTTCTGGTCTTTCCTTTAGTTGCCTAATGTTGGCTGAGACCACAACGTGCACTTGGAACAGGCTGCACCCCAGCACACTTACTCAATCACTACACGCTGTGCCCCACTGGGCACAAGACTGGCAGGCACAAGAAAGTATGAGTAGCTCCGCACAAACGACTAACCCTTTAATCAGTTCCTCTGCTCATGGTCTCCTTCCCAAAGTCTAAGGGCCGGGGCTCTTGTTGTTGTTGTTGTTCCTGTGGGAGACTCTGAGCTTCATGTCACAGTGCCTGTCTTTCCCTTTATGCAAGTTATTATTATTAAATGCCATCTTGGTGCCCATTCAGCAATATCCCATTGAAAACTTCGGGAGTTCCAAGCGTAGAACAATAAAAGGACCAGGATATAGCATCGTATTTTATTTTTTAGCTCTGTCTCTGAAAGGGTTCATTGGAGGCTTTGGCATATTCATGCAGTGATCATATTTTACTAGTGTTCATGTAGCTGTGGTTCGTTATTATAAAACACACTTTGGGGATTATTTTATGTTATGAAAAGTATTTTCATTTTGTAACTGAAAAGATGGTTGCATTCTTGACAGCAGAACAAAAAAGATAGAGAGATGCTTGATGCTATTTGCAAGGGATTGAATTGAGGAGTCCTTTTGCATCTTTCTGAAAAAGCTGATGCTTGTTTCCTGAACTAGATGTCATGAATGGTGGACTATGTGCCTTAAGTTTTCTTCATCTTTTCTAGTTCACCAATCAGTCAATCAATCAATCAATCAATCAATTGTATTTATTGAGCGCTTACTGTGTGCAGAGCACTGTACTAAGCGCTTGGGAAGTACAAGTTGGCAACATATAGAGACGGTCCCTACCCAACAGTGGGCTCACAGTCTAAAAGGGGGAGACAGAAAACAAAACCAAACATATTAACAAAATATGTTAATATGTTAATAATACAGTCGATCAATAGGTAATATTTATTGAGTGTCCTCTGTGTGTGGAGGACTGCACTAAGCACTCAGTAAACTGTAAGTAATAATAATGGCATTTGTTAAGCACTTACTATGTGCCAGGCACTTTACTAAGCACTGGAGTGGATACAAGCAAATTAGGTTGGACATAGCCCCTGTCCCTATATAGGGCTCACAGTCTTACTCCCCATTTTACAGATGAGGTAACTGATGCACAGAGAAATGAAGTGACTTGCCCAAGGCCACACAGCAGACAAGTGGCAGAGCTGGGATTAGAGCCCATGACCTTCTGAGTCCCAGAGACGATGATCTCTGTCCTCCAGTTGCTTATAAGAAA
Source organism: Tachyglossus aculeatus (assembly GCF_015852505.1). Classification (NCBI taxonomy): domain Eukaryota; kingdom Metazoa; phylum Chordata; class Mammalia; order Monotremata; family Tachyglossidae; genus Tachyglossus; species Tachyglossus aculeatus. The sequence goes on along the minus strand of NC_052099.1, from coordinate 34,546,444 downwards.
ACGGATACTGTAGACTGTAAGTTCCTCGGGGGGTAAGGATCGCATCTACCAATCAATCAATCGTATTGAGCGCTTACTGTGTGCAGAGCACTGTACTAAGCGCTTGGGAAGTAAAATTTGGCAACATATAGAGACAGTCCCTACCCAACAGTGGGCTCACAGTCTAAAAGGGGGAGACAGAGAACAAAACCAAACATACTAACAAAATAGAATAAATAGAATAGATATGTACAAAATAGAATAGATACAACTCTGTTGTATGGTACCTTCCCAAACTCTCAGTGCAGCATGGCCAGGTGGAAAGAGCATGGGCCTTGGAGTGAGAGAACCTGGGTTCTAATCCCGGCTCCTCCACGTACCTGCTGTGGGACCTTGGGCAAGTCACTGAACTTCTCTGCGCCTCAGTTCCCTCATCTGCAAAATGGAGGTTAATTCCTGTTCTCCCTCCTACTTAGACTGTAAGCTCCACATGGCATCTAATTATCCTGTATCTACCCCAGTATTGAGTACAGCGCTTGGCACATAGTAAGTTCTTAGTAAATACTGCCATTAATACAGTGTTCTGCACACAGTAAGCACTCATTAAATATTAACTGATGCTCACAGTCCACACTGAAATAAGAACACTAATGTGCGGTTTTACCAGATTGATTTGATGGGAAAGTAAATGTGGTCTGAATAGGAAAAAAAATGTGAAATAGCACACTTCATTTTCAGAGAAAATTTTGAGCTGAGAGATTATTTCCTTGTCCTTGGCGGCCATGAGTTTGAGTCAGTCCTTCTATCAGCGGTATTTATTGAGCCCTTACTATGCAGAGCCCTGTACTAAGTGCTTAGGAGAGAACAATACAACAAAGTTGATTCTACTCAAACCTTTTTGACTTTCTCCTAAATAATTTAAAAGGGAAATTAAAATAAATGATTCGGTGACCTAAATATTTAGCACCATTTTGAGCAATAGTGTGCCTGAACAACATTGGTATTATTCTTTGAGCTGTGTGGTATTCTCTTTTTGCTTTAGGTATGAAGCTCTCTTTCCACTAGTGCTATCTTGTTTGATGTTTGTTTGGATACATGTGGAACAAGAAACGTTACAACTTTCTGGAGTTTCCTGCAAACAGAAGGTACCTCTCCAGCAAATTTTCCTCCGAGTTGATCTGAAATTTTAGAAGTTCTTTTGTTCTCTGCCCTTTGACAGTTGAAACATCTTTAACTTCCAAGATTTGCAGTTATTTACAGAGATTTAGAATGTTTAAATTTTTAAGTACCTCCCAATTCAAAAAGCCTTTAATCGATTCAGTGATGGATCCTATCAGATACCATTAATTGGCTATGAATCCCTTAGTGTTTCTGATGTTAGGCATTTGGTAAAGATGAAATCCAATTTGTACATACATTTTACCATACATTAAAGCAGTTTTATTTAGTCCTGGGATGATCCCAGCATAGATAACTGCTCTAACACAAAAGGGAAACACATTTTCCCTAACTAGAATCTTATGACTGAATCAAGATCATGGGCCAAAAAAAAAAAAAAAATCCCTCATCAAACAGGAGGGCCCAGTGTTCCGAATATTCCTGTTTTTTCACCTCCTCTATGATGAACTGGGCAGGAGAGACCTAGACAGCACATGTACCTACCAGTTAAGAGACAAAGGTTAATAGTCATTTATTTGAGGAGAAAAGAAAAAGGAGAATGGATGATTTTTCCAAAGTTCATTGACTGATGACTGTAATTTGACTAGGGAGGGCTACAGTCACAAATTTCAGATCAAATATTTTTGTGGCCAGATTTTACGTAAATTAGGTAAGCTCCTCCCAGTAGATTGTAAAACTCATTGTGGAGAGGGATCGTGAGTACCGACTCTGTTGCATTGTACTTTTCCAAGGGCTTAGCACAGTGCTATTCAAATGACACTCACTAAATACCATTGATTGATACTATGTATAAACATTATATACGTACACATGTACCTACTACATATATGAAATGGTTAATATGAGACTTCCTCTTTGTAAGATTAATTATAAGATTAATGTTAGGTAAAACATATAATGCAACCAGCACTTGTAGGCATAACATTATTTCAGTATTATTTTAAGGTTGAAACTGAGAATCAAATAATATAATTGATTCTTTAGATTGCAAGACCATTTTGCCTTAATTTCATTGCTAAAAAACAGTCCCTCCTTATCTGTCCTGGAGCAGCTAGAAAACCCACCTAATGAGAATCACTTTGGAATGGAGCTGAAGAAGTAACTGGTCGTGGTGAACTTGCAGTTTTGATAGTGGCTTGTGATGCAAAACCACTATGGAAGAATTACATTTCACCATCAGTTTTCTTTCTGGAAAAAAAAAAAGTGTTGATTTTTTTAACTGAAAGAAAAATGGTTTCTCCCCAGTGGAGTGGTTGCAGATTGAGAGCAAAACATAGAAACCGAGAGATTTTTAACTCTGCGCTATACTTAGCGCCGTCATGCCTACCCATGGCCAGGGAGCCGAATCAGGGAACGAATATGTTTCAGAATATAGAGGGGATAGTCAAAGGTTAATATGCTAGAGATCCTCTACTCTATTGTCCTGGTTTCAGGACACCATGGAAAATGAACGCTGCTTCTTTGGTAGAGACCATCAAAATATAGATAAATTAAGTACCTTTTAAGCAACGGATTTTATGGTGGATGGGGTGAGAATTCTTTACAGTAAAGTTACTTATTGCTATCAAAGTAATCCCCCTGCCATTGTGTGTTGCTTTTTCTTGTGCTGTTTTCCCAGCTCACTAGCATCCGTTTCTCCCATAATACTGATCTAACTCAGTTTCGACAACTCCACTTGGACGACATCCGCAGGTCCTTTTTCTTCGTATCCTTTTGTGAGATTCAGAGAGAAGGTGGACAGTTTAGCTTTCTCAGAAGAAGATGGCACACCATTCCTGAGGCTTAGGATGGGGAGCACCGGAATCATTGTGGGGGGAGCACTGATCAGTCAGTTGTATTGATTGAGCTCTTATGGTTTACAGAACACTGTACTAAGTGCTTGGGGGAGTATTATAGAATGGGTTTGGTAGACACGTTCCCTGCCCACAAGGAGTGTACAGTCAAGAGGGCTGGCTTAGAACAGTGCCCAGCACTTAAAACAGTGTCCAGCGCTTAGAACAGTGCTTTGCACATAGTAAACGCTTAATAAATGCCATTATTATTATTATTATTATTATTATTATTGTTATTATTATTATTATTATAAGCTTTGCCATTTCCCTTCCCAGTCAGTTTTCTGCCAGATTACAGGACTGCTAAGGAAACCATTTTACATTTGCTCATCTTAACCCTCTTGAAGAATAATAGTAATAATAATAATAATTGTGGTATTTGTTAAATGTTTACTCTGTGCCCAGCAGTCTAATTTGAGTAGGGCTACAGTCACAAATTTCAGATTAAACATTTAATAGCTTATCTTTTAGATGCAAGATAATCAGGTCCAGCACAGTCCCTCTGCCACATGGGACTCACAGCCTAAATAGGAGGGAGAACAGATATTGCATCCCCTTTTCACAGATGAAGAAACTGAGACCCAGATAAGTTAAGTAGCAGAGCTGGGATGAGAACCCAGTTCTTCGGATCCCCGGGCCTGGGCTCTTTCCTCCGCACTGCTCTCCAGGCTCTTTACTGCTTTATCATTTTCATTTTACATTCCTTTTCCCCTTCAGTTTAGGGTGAAAACACCTTCATGTACCTGTTCTTCCAACCTTTACCTGGGGCCTCAGAAAAGCATTCCAATCCCAGTTGAGGATTCCAGCCCTACTGGAATCAGCGTTGGGTGATGAGGGCAGCAGCAGGGGTATGCCAGAGCCAGGCTGGAGGGGGCTGTGGATGCAGCCGTGGTGTGAGAAGCAGCGTGGCTCAGTGGAAAGAGCACGGGCTTTGGAGTTAGAGGTCATGGGTTCAAGTCCCAGCTCCGCCACTTTTCAGCTGTGTGAGTGCCTCAGTTACCTCATCTGTAAAATGGGGATTAAGACTGTGAGCCCCACATAGGACAACCTGATTACCTTGTAACCTCCCCAGCGCTTAGAACAGTGCTTTGTACATAGTAAGCGCTTAATAAATGCCTTCATCATTATTATTATTAAGGGCCTCACTCCAGACCCAGGCAGCCTTCCCTTCCTCCCTCGCTGTCTTGTACTCCTCACAAAACATGGCCAGCGGGCGGGCACTCTGCCCACAGAAGTCACCAGGCACAGTGCTGTACCCATAGAAGGTACCCAGTTCAGTGCCTTGCCCACAGAAGGCAGCCAACATAGCTCTCTGCCCACCGTGGCATGTGCCACGGGCCCCACCAGCCGCCCACTCAGACCTGGCCAATGCCTCCATCTCCACTGCTTCCCTGGCCGGAGCCACACTCAGACTCTGGCTTACGCAGTCCTCGGGAACACAGGTGGCCCTGCTCTCTTGTCTCATCTTATGCAGTCAAGTCGTCTCCGACCCCTAGCAACTCCATGGACACAGCTCTCCCAGAACGCCCCACTTGCCATCTGCAATCGTTCTGGTAGTGTAAGAATTTTCTTGGTAAAAATCCAGAAGTGGTTTACCGTTGCCTTTTTCCTCACAGTCAGCTTGAATCTCCTCCCTCGACTCTCTCCCATGCCACTGCTGCCCAGCACAGGAGAGTTTTGCCTTCCACTCGCTAGCCACTGCCCAAGCTAGATATGGAATGGGTAGGCCTCTGCTTGACTCTCCCTGCCATAACCGAGGCCGGTAGAGGACTGGTAACTCTCCAGGTGCGATCCTGAGAGGGGAGCCCTGCTTTAGAGTCCTTACAATGCCCAGTGCCTCTGCCAGTTTCAGCCTGGCCCTGCCTCTGGTTTGGCTGTTCCCAGCTGAACATCAGCCAGGTAACTTTGAGCAAAGAGATCCCTCTCGGGTTGCTTTGATTTAGCCTCGGTCTTTCCTTCTTAACCCCATCCAATTAAAGGAAGCAGAGGGGAGAGACCTAACAGAACTGATGAATTCTTGTAGCTGAGCTCTCTGCCCCACTAGGTACTCTATCTCATTTTAGCCGTCTTTTGTTCTCTGCTTCCCGGCATGAAATGTTCTGGTCAGCAGTGCAGACATGCCCCCCTAGGATTGTAGGGAGGGGGAATCATGCTGACATTTTTTTGCCTGGAAAACCATGATTTGGAACTGCTTCCCAATCTGCCCTATTTTCCCTTCCCTTTTAGCATCTTCGGTAGCGTCACTGTGGGCTCTGGGGACAGTAGGAAGTGTGGGGTTGTCTCCCAGCCTTCTGCGAGGACTCTCCAGTACATGTCCATGAGAAGTATGGACCATGCTGAGAAGTAGCATGGCCTAGGGGAAAGAGCACGGGCCCGAGAGTCAGAGGACCTGGGTTCCAATCCCAGCTCTGCTAGCTGCTTGCTGTGTGGCCTTGGACGAGTCACTTCACTTCTCTGCCTCGTTTCTCCTGTTCTCCCCCCTTCTTAGGTTGTGAGCCCCGTGCGAGACAGAGACTACGTCCAACCTAATTCGTCTGTACCTACCCCAGCGCTTAGAATAGTGTCAGACACATAGTAAGCTCTTAATACCATAAAAAAGTCCCAGAATGCAGTCCCAGATCAGGTTGCAAGCTCTTCGAGGGCAGGGAGCAGGTCTTCATTAGTATTATTGTTGTTATTTCTAGAGTTCCAGGAGAGGTACAAGAATGGTGGATCAGACACTGCCTAGCCCACAGGGGACTAGCCATCTCAAAGGAGGAGATGAGGCAGAGGAGATAATCTCTGAGAAAGAAGCAACCTGGCAAACTCACTAAAATAAATATACTTCATAAAGTATAACTTTATAAAGTTGTCATTCATATTAAAAGAAGACACCCTCTAGACCGTAAGCTCCTTGTGAACAGGGAATGTGTCTGCCAACTCTGTTGTTTTGTACTCTCCCAAGTGCTTAATATGGTGCTCTGCACACAGTAAATGCTCAGTTAATGCCACTGAGTGATCATCTGACACCACCGATAGTAACACTGAAGAGAAACGCCAATGACGGCGGTACCAAGCAAAGCTGTGGCCTATCCCTGCTGGGAGGGACCGGTCCTCGGCCTCCATCCTTGATCAGAACAGGACCCTCCTTCCCAGCAGAATGATGACGCTCTAGCCTTTCCACGCCATTCTTTCTCCCAGTGCTGCCTCATGCCCTCACTCTGCCCTCCATCCTCACTGTGGCAGCAGAACGATGGACAGCCGCATGCCTGGCTCCTGGTTGCGGCGGGGCAAGTAGAAACAGAGGAGAAAAACGGATGGCAGCCGTAGCGGCTGCTCGAGGTAGCCCAGTCGGAAGAATGGAGCCGCCGCTCCCCCCACAGACCCCGAGAGGTTCGGTGGCCCTATCGCAGTGCTCTGTTTACGTGGAAGCGATTTAGAGCCGGCACCCACGTCTCTGCGTTCCCAGCACTGGTAACCAACCCTCCACTCCTCGTCTCCCAGCTGCCAGGCTTATTCCTCCCCTAACCCTGGGGCCGCCTGTTTGCTCCTCCAACCTTGTAATCACCCACTTAAGTAGCCCGGAAAAGTGCAGATGAGAAGTGCACGGCTCCTCTGTAGGAAGCCAGGCAGCTCTCACAAGCACGTGCTTGGCGCCTCTTTCCGAGAGCATTTCATGGCAGGTCAGAACAGGTGAACTGAAGCATTCGAATGTTGTTTTCCATTTTACCAGCAAGCAATAGAAACAGCAGGACAGCTTTGGTGAGTGAACCATTTTAGAGGAAAAAAAAGTTCATACCATTTTTGTGGGGGGTTTTTAATTGCTAACTTGCTTGGACATTTCCTTAGCCAGATTTAGGTTTTCTTCATCGTGACGGCCTTTTTTGGGACTGGAAACATAGCTTCTATTAACAGGTAACTTAGCTGATTGATGTTCCTACTAGCCCTGGCCAGAAAAATTGAGGCCATACGGGAACTGTGGTACGGACTAGGCACTTACTCTCTGCTAAGCGCCACAGTAGATAAGATGACCATCAGATTGGACATGGTCTAAACATTTTATTTGGAAATAATGCCCAATGAAGAAAGCTTAGGCAAAGCAATCAGGAGTGGAGTGGGCTGTTTTAATGCTCTGAGATGAGGCCTAATAAAAGGAGGTTGGGAAAGTTAGGACAGATATGTGATGTTTTGACACCGATGTAGTTGGGCCTTTTTGACTTAAAATGTGGTTTTATGTAGTGAAATCATTGAAATGCATTGTGCAGAGGGAAGTGTGTTTTCTGGTGGAAAGCACTTCCGTAAATACAGGGTGCCTTCTCATACCCCGTCTTCCTTTTTTGTTTTTGTTTCCCGTTTCCTCAGTTTTGATCCGGCTTCTGTTTATTGCTTCCTGACTGTGTTTAGCCCTTTTCTGATGGGAGCCCTGATGATGTGGAAGGTTCGTCATCACCTCTACTAATGGAACTCTTTCAAGGTGCTCCAAGGAGACCAATTCATCTTTCTCGAGTCATTCGGGCACCTAGTAGTCCTCTTGTAATTCTGGACACATTTTCTGCTTCATAAATGTCATGCACGACTGGACCAAATGAAAGGGGTCAGTGTAGGAGGGAGCAGGATGGGAGAGGTACGTGACGAGGGGAGGGTCCAGAGATGCAAGTAGACAGGGTGGCAGGAGGATGAGGCCGGATGAGGCCCGGAGCAGATGGAGTGGGAGGACTGGAGGAGGAAAACCGCAGTAGGAGAGGCAGAGGGCGTTGGGAGAGCCATGGGCAGGGCTTGAAAGGGGAAAAAAGCAGGAAAGCCAAACAGAGAGCTGACCAGGGCTGTGCTGAGGAATATACAGTACATTCATATCAGACACCATCTCTGTCCCACTCGGGGCGCATAGTCTAGAGAGAAGGGAGAACAGGTATTGAGAAGCAGCATGGCATAATGGATAGAGCACCAGCCTGGGAGTCAAGAGGTCATGGGTTCTAATCCCAGCTCCGCCACTTGTCTGCTGGGTGATCCTGGGCAAGTCACTTCACTTCTCTAGGCCTCGGTTCCCTCATCTGTAAAATGGTGATTGAGACAGTGATCCCCACGTGGGGTAGGGGCTGTGTCCAACCTGATTTGCTTCAATCCACCCCAGCGCTTAGTTCAGTGCCTGGCTCATAGTAATCACGAAACAAATACCGTTATCATTGTTATTTGAATCCTCATTTTGCAGACGAGGAAATTAAGGTCCAGAGGTGTTAAGGTCATGCACAGCAGGACAGTGGTGGAGTCGGGTTTAGAATCCAAGTCTCCTGGCTTCCAGGCCTGTGATCTTTCCACTAGGCCATGCTGGGGAACTGGGGTTTCCAAATGGCTTCTTGGGTAGCCAGTGCTCTCCCATAGTCTTCCGAGCATCTCTCTCCTGGACAGTGAGAGGCAGGATGCTGATTGAGCCCAAATTCCCGACAGTGGGTAGTAAGTGGTCAGCTGGCTTCCTCACGGCGCTAGCGGATTATTTGGGATGGTTGCCCCCATCCCTCCGGGACACACACACGCGTGCCTTACCCCTGCCTTGCGTGTGCTGAAACCAGCCTCTCTTGGTTGCAGTTTCTGAGTAATGCACACTTTTCTTTGCTGTGACTCCCTGCGTAGCAACCTCTACGTCGGTTTTTGACCATTTACTGCTGAGCAAACAAATGACACCTGGAACTGCAAGCACAGAATCACCTTAATCTTGTTGCCTATGTCGAGATTAATGCTGGCTGTTTTTTCTGGAGGAGAACTAAGTCTTGTCGCCCGCTTTTCTTTAAACATCCTTGTCCAATCCCTCTGAATTCTAGGAAGCCCAAGTGTTTTGCAGGCTTCCTCTAGAGCAAAGCTTTAAAAAATTTTAACTATTGTTATTTTTTTTTAGTTTTTTTTCAGAGCCCTAAGGCTTCAAATCTATGTTTTAATGCATGACTAATAGAGACTGGTGTGGAAAAACTGCCAGAAAAATCCTCAAATTTTCAAAAGCCTTATCTCAGTTGGAGAAAGTTGGAAAATATTTTTTTAATTCCCCAATGATTTCCCTGTGGAAGTTTTCTTATTTTAACTCTGCTAACCGCTGAGATTAAAATAAGTTGGGAAGTTTTCAAATAACCGTCCCAACTAATGTGGTCGGCCTTGAAACTCTAATGTCCCACTGTACATTAACAGAATTGTTCTGAGAATTTAATTGCTCCGGCAGTACTAATAGACTCTGTAATTTTCTTTTTTCTTCCACTTTTGCTTTAAACTGAGTGTCAAAGGCTTTTTAGAGTTAACGTCTGGCAGGGGCTTAGTAAAATCTATAAGAAAGTAATTACATGAGCCGCTAATCGCTTCGCGTGTCTTCTTTCCCATTATTTTTGAAAAAAATCTATGTAGGAAACCTAGTTCGACTTGTAATGGAGCAGTTATATTTATCGAGGGGACTGTAGCAAGGTCAAAGCCAGAAAGACCCTGGGCTAACTAGCTAAGCTTTTGGTTTGCTGGATCTGTCTCGTTAAACTGGTTTCATTCAAAGCGTCTCTTGGTCTCCCCACCGTTCCCGTCTCTTCGGCCTGGGAATTATGGCTTGTGCTGCCCTGCCTTGGAATGATCTTTGTCGTGATACTGTTTGGACAAGCATTTTAAGTGGGATGACTGAAGGAAGCGAGAGAAGTTTAAGAACTAATTTTTATCTGTGGCGCTTGGTGGAACTGTGCTGCGTTTAAGTGACCGGAATAGATTTGGTGCCTCGTGTTCAGGATACCAAATGGATTAGCCGAACCACCCCCTTCCCTGGACAACTTTGTATTATTCCTCCGTGTGCTCTGATGCAATGTAATGTAACATTGGGTTAAACAATTAGATGATGTTCTCGTAAATCAATCTGGTATATGTTTTTAACTGGCTTCTGAATGTCCGGATGGCTTAGACATTTACCCAGAGCCCTCTTTGTTTTGTGAACAGATTTTAATTCCCTTTGTCCTCGTGATGTGTGCTTTTGAGGCCGTTCAAGTCACCACACGGTTATCCTCTAAAAGGTAAGGCCAGCGTTGTCGGGGCCCTGCATTTTGCCAAAGGAAACATTTCACAGCATTTCACAGGATTGCTGGCCCCCTCCAATGGTACCCTCAGTGTCAGGAGGGTCCTGAAACAGGAATCCCCTCCGTCCATGACCGAGGGTCTCCCGGAATAAAATGCGCTCCCCCCCGAGCGAAGCATTGGGCATCGGGGCCGGGCTGCGTCCCGGATGAACGGGAATGAGCTTGGGGAGCCAGGTTGGGAAGACCTGCAGCTGCTGTTTTCCTTTCAGCGGCTACCGTGCTGGTCAGCAGTAAAAGCCTCCTCCGAGACCTCATCCCTCCCACACTGGGGCCTGCCCTTTGCAGTGGGCTGAGACAGACAGCCACGCCTTGCCCCATGCAGTGCCCAGAGCACGTGTCTCAGTTCTTGGGTCGGGCCCTGCCAGTGAGCCACCTCACAGTGCTGGAGGAGAAAGACAGAGAGAGAGAGAGAACTAGAGAAAGAAAGCCTCCCAATTAGGCTCATATTCCAAAACGCCCCTCTCTGCTTGGCTGCAGGCCTGTTTCCTCGCTGGAGAAAAATAAGTCAACTGGGAATCCCAGCAGCTCTAGGTTATCTACATTGAATCGTGGTCATAGTTTAAAGAATGAAGCTGAACATTTAAAGTCTTGTTGCAAAGTGACTTGCACAGCAAAGGAGCAGCTATTCCTGGGGTTCATTAAGTGGCAGTCAATAATTCATTGTAATAGCTGCTCTGAGCTAGCATGATTTACTCCACATGGATCAGAAGAAGATAAAGGAGAAGTTGTATTAATGCGACTCCGGCTGTACAAATTGCTTTCAAACACCTTTTGCACCATAAGAGAACTCTTTTTTTTATGGTATTTGTTAAGCACTCACTGTGTCATGTGCTGTTCTAAGCACTGGGAAAGATACAACTTAGATCGCTCACAGTCTAAGTAGGAGGGAGAACAGGTATTCAAACCCCATTTTGAAGTTGAGGAAACTGAGGCATAGATAAGTGAAATGACTTGCCCAGGATCACCCAGCAGGGAAGTGATGAAGCCGGGATTAGAACCCAGGTCCTCTGGCTCGCAGGCCCTTGCTTTAACCTTTGGGCCATGCTGCTTCCCTGAACTTCCTAGGTTAATCAATCAATCAGTCAATCAGTTGTTTTTATTGAGCACTTACTTTGTGCAGTCTCTTTCAGTTTCCTGCATCTGGCACGTGGAATTGCGAGTTTTATGTCAGAGCCTCGGGCGATGTCTGGAGTGGTTCATCTCAGAAACCGAGGCTCTGTCAGCTCAACTCTTTGTCTTTGACCGGGAAAATAACCTCATCAGCACAGGGGCTGTTCAGCCTGCTGCAGGAAAGACAGACACTTGAGGGAATTTTAAGCTGCTCTGTAGAATATTGTTATTCTTGAAGCTGCATTGTTAGGATCCCAAGCTGAAAGAAATAATGAATATTAGCATTAATTTACATTCTGTACTTGATGAGGTGAAGCTAGTCCACGGTTCTGCATCACATTATTGTGTGTTACCCGTGAATTGGAAATTCTTAAGCAGTGGTCTCATCACCACCCTATCATAAGATGCCAAATTTTTATTTTGAAAGGCATTTTTCAGTGAGGCTTAGTTTGGTCTAGAACATACTGAAGAGACTCTCGGTCCATACCCCTTGGTGTTATTTAACAAATGAGTTGCGGGCAGTCAACTTGTACTTTTTCTTTAGGGGATCAGTATTCTAGCATTTAAATGGGATTGTGACTCCAGAGAGGAAGGCATCTGAGGGCCTGAGAAGGAGAAGGCAGGTTTAATCTGTTATTTATTACTAACACTGGTGAGCGCTCACTCAGTGCATAGCACTTTTACCAGGCAGGTGGGAACATACAGAGAAGAAATAAATTGCAGACAGGCTCTGCCCCAAGTTGCCTGTAATAAGGAGGGCAAGAGAAACCCAGAAACAACTAACAGTCCAACCTCAAATCTAAATGGGTCTGTCCCTTTTTTCCCCTCTCTCCCCTATACCCAAACCAGGAAGCTGGAGGTTCCCCCATGGTGCAGTGTTTTACCAGTAGGTCCCCGGCTACATCCACTCCCCTCCCCTCTCTAGCCGTGCTTTCCGCCTCCAAGGCCGCTGTTCCCCAAATGTCCCAGTCCCTGGGATGAAAGGCCTCAGCCTCCCTCCCAGGTGTGAAGGGGGGAGCAGAAAGGTGCAGAGGAGAGTGAAAGCGAGAGGGAGTTACTCTCCAGAGGCGTGGGAGGGCTGGAATGGAAGGTTACAGGTAAGGTTCAGGGCCTGTTGAAGGCATTTCTCCTCCAAGTGGCCTTCTCTGACTAAACCCTCATTTCCTCTTCTCCCACTCCCTCCTGTGTCACCCTGATTTTGCGCTCCGTGTGGAAAAGAGCACGGGCTTTGGAGTCAGAGGTCATGGGTTCATACCCCGGCTCCACCAATTGTCAGCTGTGTGACTTTGGGCAAGTCACTTAACTTCTCTGTGCCTCAGTTACCTCATCTGTAAAATGGGGACCAAGGCTGTGAGCCCCACGTGGGACAACCTGATCACCTTGTAACCTCCCCAGCGCTTAGAACAGTGCTTTGCACATGGTAAGCGCTTAACAAATGCCATAATTATTATTATCCCTCCCTCAGCCCCATGGTGTTTGTGTACGTATTCGTAATCAATTTATTTATAGTAATGCCCGTCTCCCCTTCTAGTCTGTAAGCTCCTTGTGGGCAGGGATCATTTCTACTAACTTAAAACAGTCTTTTAGACTGTGAGCCCACTGTTGGGTAGGGACTGTCTCTATATGTTGCCAACTTGTACTTCCCAAGTGCTTAGTACAGTGCTCTGCACACAGTAAGCACTCAATAAATACGATTGATTGATTATAACAGTGCTTTGTACACAGTAAGCCCTCGATGACTACGACTGATTGTTACAGATCAGTGTCCCTAGTTTTCCCTGCATTATGGGCCCATCTCTGGAGAAGCAGCGTGGCTCAGTGGAGAAGAGCCTGGGCTTTGGAGTCAGAGGTCATGGGTTCAAACCCCAGCTCCGCCAATTGACAGCTGTGTGACTTTGGGCAAGTCACTTAACTTCTCTGGGCCTCAGTTACCTCATCTGTAAAATGGGGATTGAGACTGTGAGCCCCACGTGGGACAACCTGATCACCTTGTAACCTCCCCAGCAGTTAGAACAGTGCTTTGCACATAGTAAGTGCTTAATAAATGCCATTATTATTATTATTATTATCTCTGCCCGTGCAGACTTATTCCAAGGTTCTGCTCTTCGAGCGTTCACCCCAGAAATATTTCAGAATTTTCAGCAGAGCCGACGATTGGAGATATATCCTTTCTAAGATCCCAGTGCGGGTGCCCCCACCTGACAATCCTGCTTTCACCATTAAAATTTCCATCAGTCCTTTCCCAGAACTGTCCCTCTTCACTTCTTCAAACCAAAGCACGTGTATAATGCCCTCTCGGCGGGAGGCACGCTTTGAGAGCAAGTATGCCAGCGGTGGGGCATGGCCTGGTTCTGCTTTCCCAGGTGGACCAGTGACGGGACGGGACGGGGCAGGGAGGGGGACGGTGGTTTTGGGGTACCTGGTCACTGGTTCTGCCACCACAGCGCATGACATAAATGTTTTCTCCTCTGTTGCAGCCTCTTCCTCGTTGTCCTGGTGATTTCAGACATTATGGCCCTGGTAAGCAATTGTCATGTGATTGTTCTAAACAAGGGGGACAAAACTGTGGTGGAGCCCAGTTAATCCCAAGTAGTAGGAAAACATTTTAGACCTTAATAAGGCTTTTAGATGTTTTCAGTAGAAGCCCAATATTAGAATAATTAGAATATGTGTATGTGTAATATGTATATATGTATGTATAACATATAAAACACATATGTGTGTATAATATATATATATACACACAATCAATCAATCAATCAATTGTATTTATTGAGCGCTTACTATGTGCAGAGCACTGTACTAAGCGCTTGGGAAGCACAAATTGGCAACATAGAGACAGTCCCTACCCAACAGTGGGCTCACAGTCTAAAAGGGGGAGACAGAGAACAAAACCAAACATACTAACAAAATAAAATAAATAGAATAGATATGTACAAATAAAATAAATAAATAAGTAAATAGAGTAATAAATATGTACAAACATGTATACATATATACAGGTGCTGTGGGGAAGGGAAGGAGGTAAGAAGGAGGGGATGGAGAGGGGGACGACGGTGGAGAGGGGGACATATATGTATATGGGTGTATATGTTAAAAATAGCTTGTTTTCTCACCAGGCCCCATGCAATGAATGCTTCTTAAAATTTTGACTGTCTTCTCTGTCAAACTGAAAGCATATTTCAAATCGAACATATGAGGCACTGCATTAAAGGAACGGACTAGTTTAAATTCACCAGAATGCAAAAGAACTGCCATGTCTCTTCTATGTTTTCTGTAATGCCTGAGTAGAGAACAAGACAAATAGGGAAGTGGAGCTTGCATTCTAATGTTTTGGAAGACTTTTCTGTATGAGGTGGCGAAGGCAAGCAGTCATTCTGTACTGAGGATATTTTGAGAGCACAATTATGTTCTTTGTGTGTATACAGTAGCGGAAAAGAACCCCGTATGGAAAGCTGCTAGTTGGTGGTTAAAAATTGCTTGAATCAGAAAAATGCCATTTTATACACTGCCAGAATTGGTTCGAGGAACTTGGATGACCTGTTCTTACTAAGTATACTGGTCTGGGGCCTTGAGGGTGCTTTTCACGGCCCCAGGGCCTTCCCAAAGGGCGGGTGTGGGACCGTTCCCCCACTGGGCTGGGGTGGGTGGGAGGCCCTCTCATGGCGGGATCCTCCAGCCACGATGGATCCAGAATACAGGGAAAGGATGCCACTTAATCTGCCTGGAACCAGTATCCAAGGTGAGGCACGAGTAATGACACTGGGGGGCTACTGTGCCACCTTCTTAAGAGAACAGCAGTGGACATGCAGTGAGGCAAAGAGGTTGACCAGGATCTCTTTCTACCTTACACGTTGTCCGGCACAATACAGCAGACAGCCCTCTCCTGAGTAGATTTTGTTCACCTTCATGATTGCTTCAGGACAAAAGCTTTGATTCCCTGGGTTTTCTGCTCTGGGCCACGAGCCTGGAAAGCAGCTACCCTGATAAGAGGAAACTCTGAAGTGGAGTCATTAAGGAACATCATCCTTGAGGATTTTCAGGAAATACTGCCTCATTGTGTCTGTGACCTACTCTGCCGGTGACCCTTCTCATAAGCCTGAGGGACTCGGGGCCCCTTTTGAGAATCACCTCCTCACCTGGTAGCAGTGTGACTGTTATATTGTGCTTTGTAAAGTGCTCTGCACACAGTAAGCGCTCAGTAAATACGACGGATTAACTGACTGCCTGACTAGTCGGAGGGGCCGCATGGGAACACCTCTTTTGAGGTCTGGACATGTCCGTGAGAGTGGATGGCACAGTTCTCTTCTTGGGGATCCCCGGGCCCTTTCAGGCCGGTGACTTCTTCTCAAGATCCGATGCTCCACCTCGGGCAGGGGTGTCATCAACCAGTGGGGAGAAGGCCATGCTTTTTGTTGGCCCCCGGCCGGGTGGACGCCTTTCTCCCCCAAGTCCTCAAGGGCCTGCCTTTTGAAACGGGCTAGTTCTCGTCCATTGCCGGCTCAACAATGAACATCCTTTTGGTGGGTGGGGGCTTGATGGAGCAGGAATTCTATTTTCGGCTCCTAGTCTGCCATGCTGTCCCAGTTCAAATCAGCATTGGCCGAAAGATCTCACCCTCATTTCCCTTAAAGAATTAGACACCTCCATGGCCGGTGACTCCAAAACATTGCTGTTTATAGCCTTAGACGCGACCTGTTACCATATTTCTGAACGGAGCATTTTGGTTTTTCTTTTTCAGCACTTTTTTTTCTTGGTCAAGGACTATGGAAGCTGGCTGGATATCGGGACCAGGTATGATATGCTGGGTCCCTAAGGTGGCCCGCCCTTGATCTTTGGCCAGATTCAAGCCCCCCTTGTTCATGATCTCCATTAGAAAATCCTTGGATTGTCCTTTAGGGACTTTCCTTTTTCCTGAAGGTGAATTTTCTCCCAGAAAGGCCATCGACCCATGCCACCCTCCCCAGTTGCCTTTCCACCTAGACGCTGGGGGCGGCTGCGACCCCTGCTGCTGTTGAAGCTAAGCCCCTCCCTGATCAGCCCCCATCCAACCCTTCCACCTGAAAAGGGCCCCGCTGAAACCCAGAGAGATTTCAGTGCCAGGGATGAAGCTGGCACTGGGAGGAGGGGTCGAGGCCGGGAACCTGGGCAAAGGCAGCCGTGGCCCAGCTGGTCGTGGGGCTGCTTTCCCGGCGGCAGGCACACCTTTGGCCGCCCTCCAGAATCCCATGTACCCCGGCCGAGTCCGAGCTGTTTCCTCCGGGAATGGCTCCCCTCCCTCCTCCTTACGTAACTCGTGGGCCCGCTCTTTCCGCCACCCTTTTACCAACTGGGCTTCCTCCTTTTGTTGGATTTCATTTGGTCTAAGTCGTCTTCGCTTGCACGCTTTCTAAGTCCTTCCTGCTCCTGCTTTGAATTTCCATTTTGTAACCCAACAGCCGTGCAGCTGCTCAGCAGTCTTAGATCAGTAAAAACTAGGACTAGCCAGACGTGAAGGGTGAAAAACAAACTGGGAAAAACGTGGAATTCAATGTAAAGATTTCTTCTAATTCTAGACCTTGTGCTTGGAGAATTCTGTTTTTATTTCCTTCTTTGAATGGTTATGCCTTTGTAAACATTTTTATTGCAAGCAGTCTGTCCACTGGCATTGCAGGAGAAAGTGCTTATGTCCTTCAGCCTGTTGGCTAGATTGTGTTGATATGGGCTAGGATGATTTGTATTTTGACCACTGCAGTGGCTTCCTCTTTGGGCGAATAGTATTTTTCAATCTGGAAAGGATCGATGCTACAGGGTGTCTGCCACCCTGTCCTTTTGTTCTCTGCTTTGCTTTGTTCTTTTTTGGTGTGGTAATTATTAAGCACTTTCTGTGTGTCAAGCACTGTTCTAAGTGCTGGTGTAGATACAGATTAATCAGGTTGGACACAGGCCCTGTTCCACATGGGGCTAACAGTCTACCCTTTTACAGTTGAGGAAACTGAGGCACAGGAAAGTTAAGTGATTACCCAAGCTCACAAAGCAGGGAAGTGGCAGAGCCAGGAGTAGGGCCCAGATCCTCTGATTTCTGGGCCCGTGCTTTTTCCACTAGGCCACACTGTTGTTCATAATCACTCAGAAAGAAGCATTTCATCTAAGGGTTTTGGTTTTGTGGCTCGCTGTCCTAAAGGCTGAGGTCGGCCTGCCCCTTCCCGCAGATCGTTGGTGGCACAAGGATTGGGTCTCAGATTGTGGTCTCTGGCCACAGGGCCAGAGAGGGAGCATCACTCAGTCAGTGGCATTTATTGACTGCTTACTGGATGCTGAGCACTGTACCAAGCACTTGGGAGAGTCCACCACAGTACAGTTGGTAAACACAATCCCTGCCCACATGGAGCATGCAATCTAGTGGGCTGTGATAGACATTCAGTTTCAGATAGGGAAAGGGATGGAGTAGTGTATATAAATGCTGGAGCTGGGGGCAGGATGAGTATTAAAGTGCTTAAGGGGGACAGATTCAATCAATCAATCAATCAATCGTATTTATTGAGCGCTTACTGTGTGCAGAGCACTGTACTAAGTGCTTGGGAAGTACAAGTTGGCAACATATAGAGACAGTCCCTACCCAACAGTGGGCTCACAGTCTAAAAGTGGGCTCACAGCTCACACATCGCTTAAGCAATGTAGCAATTCTGCCCAAGTCTGGAAGGGACAGTTTTGAGCACCAGCAGAAGGGAAGCTGTTTTCCAAGCTTTATTATATTTTGGACATTTTCCTGTCAGCAATAATAATAATAATAATGGCATTTATTAAGTGCTTACTATGTGCAAAGCACTGTTGTAAGTGCTGGGGAGGTTACAAGGTGATCAGGCTGTCCCACAGGGGATTCACAGTCTTAATCCCCATTTTACAGATGAGGTAACATAGGCCCAGAGAAGTTAAGTGACTTGCCCAAAGTCACACAGCTGACAATTGGCAGAGCTGGGATTTGAACCCCTGACCCCTGACTCCAAGCCCGGGCTCTTTCCACTGAGCCACGCTGCTTCTCTGCATGGTGATGGTGATCAAGCATGGTGATCCTCTGCCCTTTCTCAGCTTCTAGTAGTCTGTATTCATGAGTTGTTGCTCTGAATAATTTCTGAGCGTGGAGTCCTCGGTGACATTGTCTTGCTTTGAATGGGTGTGTGCACATGTATTCACACACTCACAAAGATACACACACATAAACACACTTTTTTTTTCAGGAAAGTTATGTGGTCCATGTCTCTTTGATAGAGATTGTCATCCCTGACATTTGTTAACTGCTCACCTTTAGCAAGCACTAAACTAAGCCCTGGCAAAGTCACAGAAGATGTATAAGACATTGCCTTTGCTTCGAGGCACGTACTCTATGAGGGGGAATGAGAGACTTGGAAAAATTCAATATTTCAAACTCGGAAAATTCAAGAACGTGCAGTTCCGCCTTAATCCTTACCCATTCAGTTAGAACATGATGGCAGAATTAAGGGACTTTCTTCCTGTCACGTGTGTCGGTCTGGATAGACCATATGTGATGGCGGAAGAAGCGGGCAGGTGTGTACACGTAGGCACGTGGACCATAGCGGAAGTTGTCCTTAGCATGGGGTTCATCGGGAGTTCAGTCCCTGAGTTCTGGGGCGCTGAGTGTACTGCCAACGGTGAAAAACCTTTCAAAACACCATATCCGGAACAACAAATGAAAATGTTCCGACAGAGATCATGTTTTGGGGCCGCTCTGTGTGAATCCTCGTCAGTCCCGGGGCAGTTGACAACTTTTTCCTTTTCAAGTTGTCCTCAGTGTTACCAAGTGTCATCACCTGCGGTCTTCTCCCAGCCCTGAGGGAGGCTGAGGATTTGAGGATTTGGGGACAGGAGGACCTAGGCTCCATGGATTGGGCTCCTGCCCACAGTGGGGTTTGGACTTCCAATGCCCGGAGAGTAGGAGGCCGGGCATGGGGAGGAGGTCATATTGGGTTTTGCCAAGCCCCTGTCCGCCCCACTTGCCACCTGATCTGAGCCAAGGATTCTCTCTGCCTTCTTCCAGCATCAGCCACTATGTCATCGTCATGTGCATGACCATCTTCCTGGTGTTTCTGAGTGGGTTGGCACAACTGCTCACTTCCAAGAAAATCCACATCGGCGGGCAGGCCAAGCGCCATTTCATGTGAGGTTGTGGTGATGTCGGAGCAGCCCTGCCCCCGGGGGTCTTCGTTTCCTCTTGGTCCTCCTGTTGAGCCCTTGGGAGGGAAGAAGGATTGGCGCATCATCCGGCCTCGCCACGGAAGGATTCACCTGGCTTTAGGAAGCTAGAGAACAGGCTTAAAGGAAGAGCTGTTCCACAGTGGGACTGATGGTCAGACAGGCAAAGAAGTTTCCGCTGAGCTGCCCTGGAGCCCAATTTGTGAACTTGCCAGTGGGGATTCAACAGACCCAAGAAGAGCACCGGGACCTGTTCTTCAGTCAGTCAATAGTATTTATTGAGCTCTTACTATGTGCAGAGCACTGTTCTAAGCGCTTGGGAGAGTACAGTGTGAGAGAATAAGCGGATGCGTTCCCGGCCCCTGACTAGCATCTTCCCTATCTCTCCCCTGGGCCTCAGCTCCTTCCCAGCAGCCGGCATCCTGCACTGCAACGTGCCGGCACTCGGCTCACCTCGGGGCGAGCCCTGCGGAACAGCTGTAGCCGTCCCGGGGGGCGGCAGTGCTAGCGTTTGCCGCGGGGGCCCCGCCAACTGCATTCCCTCCAAGGCCTGGGACGGAGTAGGGCCACCATTTTGGAGTCTGCCTGCTCTTTGGTTCCCAGTACTGGAAATGTTTATTTTCTAAAATCCACACCTCAGGGTCACCACCTGAAAAAACAAGACGGGCACGCGTTTAAAAATAAATGTGCACTTCCCCTCGGAGTGCCCACTGAACAGTTTTGACATCAGATTTCATCTGCGTAATCGCGTGATAGGCCCCTTCATGGTCCACTGGGTTTCACCCAGCAGCGGCAGTGGCAATAATATTTATTGAACTCCGTCTGTGTGCCCGGTACCGTCGCAGCCGCTGAGGGAATCTGTGGAAAAAACAAATGAGGCCCCTGCTGTTAGGTGGAGTCCCAGGAGCAGTAAAAACGAGTTAAACTAGAACCGGGGAATACCTGATTTCTCAGTGAATCCGATGAAGACAAATCTTAATATTTTGTTTAAATGCAGAGACCATGCGTTATGCCCGTTACCCTCTTCTAAGAGTTGTGCTTGTCTGAACGGGTCACTTCCTTGCCAAGCCAGAGGACCAGAATTAGAGAACCTCAAGAACTAGTGTCCGGCAAGAATGTTGCTAGCAAATGGAACTGCGCACATTTTTAAACTGTGAAGTTTCAGCCCCAAACCTAAAATCCTCATCCTTCCCTGCCCCCAACCACCCCCAGATAGTTTATCCCTGGAATGCTGCTTTTTGAAGGCAGCCCTTCTCAGGCATGCCGAGCCACGGAGGAGCCAGGAAATCCTCCCGTGGACTTGGCCTTCAGCTCTGCTCATCGCTTTTCTGCCTTTTTGCATCTTCTGTTTGTATGTGGCAAGCGATGGCCTTGGAAAAGCGTGAAATAAAAGTTGCTCTGGGGCATAATTCCCATAGAGAGATGGAATTCTCTGGACTCCAAGTAGAACTTTAATTCCCACTAATGACTAGAAAGCCCAGTGCAGATTAGCAGACTTTTCAAATAGCTGGGGCAGCAAACCCAATTCATTCAGGACCGGGGAAGCCATGTGGGAAATGTTCCTTTTCATAGCTTTTTTCAAAAGAAACCTGGTTGGAGATTATTCAAGCTAATGCGGCCTTCTGCACACGCCAGGGATCCGGAGTGGCTTTCTTGCGAAACAACAACGGTGGTATGAGGCTTGAATGATGCTTGCTGCCGGTCCGAGGACCGACCCGACATAACTAAGGTTTTGTTTTGGAGCAGTTGTCTCTTCCCCATGGGATTTTACGCTAGAGAAAACTGTCTACTGTGCACCCGGCTTACGTTGGGAGGCTCCGGCGCCGGGGGCCGATGTGTCATCTCGTGGCCCACAGGCACTATTGGAAGGGGCCCTCGAAACCCGTGCTGCGGGGAACCCCGGGCCACAAGTCTGTAGCCTCACCTTCTGCACCCTTCTCCTCCTTTTCAACCTTCTCCTCTTCCTCCTCCATGTCCCCCAGTCCCATCTGTCCCTGCCCAAGCCACTCAAGATCCTCTGGAGTTCTCAGAAGTTGGGCCTGATTCTGCTGGGGAGAACCAGCTTCGTGTTTCATGGTTCACCAGGGCCTCGGATATTCGGCAGTGCATTTTTTTTTTAATCAAAAGACCCGAAAAGGAAGAATGCGGGGGAAAAAAATAAAGTCGTGTTGAAAGCGTACACCGTGCCGCTGTACTTAACTACTTTGTAAGCATCGATTCTCGTGCCAGAGAGTTTCCATTCATGACTTGGGGTATTTGCTGATTAACATTGTTCACACTATTAAGATTTAGCAAAAAGTCTGGCCCGTCAGCCTGAGAATTTATCGACCAGAGGACTCAGCATATTGAATGAGCACATTCCTGGAGAGTGAGAGCCAAGTGTGGGATGAAGCGGCCCGGTACCTGTTAAAGGGCTATACTTCCCAAATGCTTAGCACGGGACATTGCTGTCTTCAGTAGGTGCTCGGAAAAGACTGCCACTACTAGCGCTTAGAACAGTGCCTGACACATAGTAAGCGCTTGACAAATACCGTCATTATCACTACTAGGGCTACTTGGATGCAGTTCAGACTTCTACAGAGATGATGGACAGTGGACAACAGGTATTCAATCTTTATTGAATTATTGACCTCAATTCAATCTGCCCAGATTGTTACACTGGGGGAAGTTTGTGTAGTGCACGGCACGTGCTCTGCTAAAGCTGCAAATATTCCACCTTGGGTGGGTTGTCTTGAAAGTACTGGAAACGGTTTCAAGAATTCTGAAAGTAAAATGGAAAGGATTAGTAGACTTTCCTGTCTCGGCCAGTGACTGATTTCAAAAAAACAGCATCTGGAAATGGGAGTCTTGAAAAAATTGGCTGCAGAGTAAGTTGCTCTTTATGAGCCTTAAGGATTAGCTTCCTCTGCATCAGATAGGGTCAAGTGGCAGAGCCTTATAAAGATTATGTTTTTATCCCAGGAATGGCGAGTATAAAAAGGATCGGATTCACACTTCTAGCCTTGCTCCTCTCCTATTACAATCTAGCTCATACACTCTGTTCTTCTAAACCCAGCCTACTTACCAGGCCTCCATCTCGCACCGTCAACCCCTTGCTCACGTATTCCCTCCTGCCCGGAACTCCCTCCCACTTCGTATCTAACAGAGCACCACTCTTCCCATCGTCAAACCCCTACTCAATCCTCATCTCCTCCAGGAAGCCTTCCATGGCTAATCTTTCACCTCCCCACCCTATTCATCTTTCTGTATTGCCTATGCACTTGGGTCCCACCCCCAAGCACTTGGATATTCACCCAGCTGCCTCCCTCGCAACACCTATCTACATACCCTTATACTTTGCTGCATCACCTTGCAGTAACTTATTTTAATGTCTGTCTTCCCCGATAGATTGTAAGCATCTAGAGGGTAGGAATCATACCTGCCAATTGTATTTTACTCACCTAGGTGCTTATTGCAGTGCTTTGTATGCAGTAAGTGCTCAACAAATACCACTGATTGATTTATTGATACCCCTCCTTCCTCTTCCCCAAGATGGTGGTTGGCATCTGGGGCTTCCCAAAGTACCTCTTGCTTCCAGATTCAGGAAAGTGAGCAGTACTTTCCAAACAGGGGGACCAGTGATTGGGATGGATACCTCTGCGGAGGACAAACCAGCCAGAGGTTTTTTTTTTAATGGTATTTGTTAAATACTTACTAGGTGCCAAGCACTGCACTAAGCACTGGAATAATAAGATAAGTAACAAGATAATTAGGTTGGACAGAGTCCATGTCCCACATGGGGTTCACAGTCTTAATCCCCATTTTACGGATGAGGTGACTGAGGCACAGAGAAGCAAAGTGCCGAGGTCACACGGCAGGCAAGTCGTGGAGCCGGGATTAGGACCCAGGTCCTCTGTCCCTCAGGCCCGTCAACTTTCCAGTAGGCCCCAAGATTCCCCCATCTTGTAGAAATCTGAGAAAATCCCAGTCACTCATGAACGTGGATTTTTTTTATCCGCACAAGGGAGGGGCCCAGCATAGTAAAAGAGTAAGGATCCATTGCTCCGTTTCTTGACTTTGGGGGAAAATCTCCCAGAAGCAATCTGCAGTCCATGTTTTGATTTATAACTCACAGCCCTAACTCGGAATCCAAAGGCAGGAAGACCCTTCCCCCAGCACCGACCGGTTTCTCAAGCTGCAACATTACGCACTTGGCTGCAATACAGAGGATCCTGACTGTTTGATCTATTAAAGCTCTCTCTTGGAATGAGTTGCAGTTTCATCACGCTCAACCAATTCGTAGGCCTTTCTCTAGATTAGCGAGAGAGAAAAAGACCTCCTTTGAAAAAGCTCTTTACTTTTGTTGTTTCTCAGGAAAGTGCTCTCCTGCTCAGTCTTGCGAGTTGTTGGTTTTTTTTTCTTTTAAAGGCATTTTTTAAGTGCTTACTATGTGCCAGGCACTGTACTAAGCTCTGCGGGAAGATACTAGAGAAGCAGCGTGGCTCAGTGGAAAGAGCACGGGCTTTGGAGTCAGAGGTCATGGGTTCGAATTCCGACTCCACCACATGTCTGCTGTGTGATCTTGGGCAAGTCACTTAACTTCTCTGGGCCTCAGTTACCACATCTGTAAAATGGGGATTAAGACTGTGAGCCCCACATGGGACCACCTGATCACCCTGTATCCTTCCCAGCACTTAGAACAGTGCTTTGCACATAGTAAGCGCTTAACAAATGCCAATTATTATTATTATTATACAAGAAAAATCAGGTTGGGCACAGTTCGTGTCTCAAATGGGGCTCACATCCTTAATCCCCATTTTACAGTTGGGGTAACTGAGGCACAGAGAAATTAAGTGACTCTGTAAGCTGGTTGTGGCAGGGAAGCTGCCTACCCACGCTGTTACATCATATTCCCAAGGAAGTGCGACTGATTGATTGATCAATTGACATGACTAAGGTAACACAGCAGACAGGTGGCGAAGCTGGGATTAAAACCCAGGTCCTCTGACGCCCATGTTCTTTCCACTAGGCCATGCTCCTTCCTCTTATTTGGGGTTCATGGGTTTATTTTTCGATATTCTGCTACGCAGCCATCGGATTGACTGATTGGCGATCTTGGAAGAATTATTCAGTTAGGACCACGTGGAGTGAAGAGAGGTGTGTAAATCTTCAAAGACCTCTTGGAACATGGCTTTCGTTTATGCGGCCCTGCACTGCTTCCATCATCATCAGCAGCAGCAGCATCAATCGTATTTTTTGAGCGCTTACTGTGTGCAGAGCACTATACTAAGCACTTGGGAAGTACAAGTTTGCAACATATAGAGACAGTCCCTACCCAACAGTGGGCTCACAGTCTAAAAGGGGGAGACAGAGAACAAAACCAAACATACTAACAAAATAAAATAAATAGAATAGATATGTACAAGTAAAATAAATAATAAATAGAGTAATAAATATGTACAAACATATACATATATACAGGTGCTGTGGGGAAGGGCAGGAGGTAAAATGGGGAGGGAAAGGGGGACGAGGGGGAGAGGAAGGAAGGGGCTGAGTGTGGGAAGGCCTCCTGGAGGAGGTGAGTTCTCAATAGGGCCTTGAAGGGAGGAAGAGAGCTAGCTTGGCGGATGGGCAGAGGGAGGGCATTCCAGGCCCGGGGGATGACGTGGGCCAAAAAATAATAATGATGGCATTTATTAAGCGCTTACTATGTGCCAAGCACTGTTCTCAGCGCTGGGGAGGTTACAAGGTGATCAGGTAGTCCCACGGGAGGTTCACGGTCTTCATCCCCATTTTACAGATGAGGGAACTGAGGCCCAGAGAAGTGAAGTGACTTGCCCAAAGTCACCCAGCTGACAAGAGGCGGAGCCAGGATTTGAACCCATGACCTCTGACTCCAAAGCCTGGGCTCTTTCCACTGAGCCACGCTGCTTCTCCAGAGAAGTGAAGTGACTTGCCCAAAGTCACCCAGCTGACAAGCGGCGGAGCCGGGATTAGAACCCAGGACCTCTGACTCCCAAGCCCGGGCTCTTTCCACTGAGCTACGAGGTCCTCCTTCCAGGGACTAATTGAGAGCAAATGCGCAGAGGGTGAACAAGTGTCACTGAGATTTGACTTCACCTGGTCTTTGTTGTTTCCCAATAGTAAACTCCCACCCCTATCCGATCCAGAACCACTAAGCTCCCACCCCTCTCCAGTCCGGCACCAAAAAATGCAAACACTGCAGGAACAACGAACCCTCCCACATCAACTCACACCTCTTGTAAACCGGCCTGATCATGAGCCAGGAAAATAAAGCGCCGGGTGACCACGTAGCTTCCTCACTTGGCCGACACCAGAAACGAGTTAATGTTTGCTGCTCTTCCTGGACCTCAGATGAACGTTTCACTAAGTCCAAAGTTCCCCGTGTGTAATTACTTTAGTGGGGTTTTGTTCTCTTTGATTGTGCTGGGTGACTGGAGCTGGGGCTTGAAAACCAGCTAGTTCGTGACCATACTCCATTCGCCATCAGATTGCTTCCATGTTCGTGACTTCAAACCTAAGAGACGTTCTGTTATGTGGGGAACCAGTAAGAGTAATGACAGTGCCTTATCACAAGCCCATAACCTTGGCGTTATCCTCAACTCATAGTTCTCGTACAGCCCAGATAGTCCATCTGTCACCAAATCCTATCAATCAGTTCTGTCTCATCATCATCATTGGTATTTACTGAGCACTTAGTGTGTGCAGAGCACAGTACTAAGCACTTGGGAGAGTAGGTAGCACAGAGTTGGTAGATCTGTTCCCTACCCACACATATCGCTAAAATCCACTCTTTCGTCTCTATCCCAATTGCTGATATGCTGATCCAAGCACTTATCCTATCCCACCTTGATCACTGCATCTGCCTTCTTGCTGACCTCCCTGCCCCCTCTCTCTCCCCACTCCAGTCCTTACTTCACTCTGCTGCCCAGATCATTTTTTCCAAAAAAATCTTTCGGTCCATGTCTTCCCACTCCTCAAAAGCCCCCAGTCGCTGCCCATCTACCTCAGCATCAAGCAGAAACTCCTGACCATCAGCTGTAAAGTCCTCAATCACTCGCCCCCCAACTTGCCTTAGCTCACTGTTCTACTACAGCCCACTCCGCATGCTTTGCTCCTCTGACACCAACCTACTGTACCCCATCTCGTCTATCTTGCGGCCAACCCCCTTCTTACATCCTCCCTCTGACCTGGAATTCCCTTCCCTTCCATTTATGCCAGATCACCACTCTCCCCACCTACAAAGTCCTATTAAGGTCACATCTCCTCCATTTAAGTCCTCTTTCCCTTTTTCCCTCTCCCTTCTGTATCATTTTTAGACTGTGAGCCCACTGTTGGGTAGGGACTGTCTCTATATGTTGCCAACTTGTACTTCCCAAGTGCTTAGTACAGTGCTCTGCACACAGTAAGCGCTCAATAAATACGATTGATCTAGGCACTTACATCTGTACCCTTTGGGCCCTCGATATTCACTCCACCTTCAGCCCCACAGCACTTATCCTTATTTATTTATATTAATATCTGTCTCCCCCTCTAGACTGTAAGCTGGTTGTGAGCAGGGATTGTGTGTACCAACTCTTGTACTCTCCCAAGCAATCAGTACAGTGCTCTGCACAGAGTAAGTGCTCAATAATCAATCAATGGTATTTATTGAGCACTTATGTTCAGAGCACTGTGCTGTTCGTTATGGGCAGGGAACGTGTCTGCTAATTCTGCTGTATTGTACTCTCCCAAGCGCTTAGCTTAGCGCTCTGCACATAGTAAGCACTCGATAAATACCACCGACTGATGGTACTAAGTGCTTGGGAGAGTACCACACAACAGAGTTGGTGGACACATTCATTCCTCACAACAAGCATACAGTCTAGAGATAAATAGCACTGATTGATCCAATTGGCTCCACGTCATTCCTGACCAGAGTTCAAAGTGTGTTCCTCTGTTAGGAGGAGGTCACAATTATCCGTGTTGGTGAGTGGAAGGGAGCCTGGCTGCCCGAATCTCTGCCTCCTTCCAAACCTTTATTGTGGCCGACCGATGGTAGGCACAGAAGAGTGGATGATGGTCGCTCCATGTACGTGGCCCGTCTCTGATTCCAGCCTTCCTCCTGGCGCCTGAAGCTTTGTGGGGCCCTAGGAGGTAGTCTAGACTGGCCCGACTTCTGTGGGTCATCCCACTGACCCCTGCTATATCACCCCACTACCCTCTGCGGCGGCTCCATGTTGGAGATTGAGTGTTTCTGGGTCTTTGGATTGTTCGCTGCGTATTTATCGTCTCCCGCTTCTTCTGCCTACCGGCTTGCGCGTGCGGCTGTGTTGGGGAATCCTGTGCTGCCCATCCTCCTCACGTGTTCTGCCCAGTGGAGCTGTGTGACTATGAGCAGAACCTCGTAGAGAAGCAGCGTGGCTCAGTGGAAAGAGCCTGGGCTTTGGAGTCAGAGGTCATGGGTTCAAATGCCGGCTCCGCCAATTCTCAGGTGTGTGACTTTGGGCCAGTCACTTAACTTCTCTGTGCTGCAGTTACCTCATCTGTAAAATGGGGATTAAGACTGTGAGCCCATTACCTCATCTGTAAAATGGGGATTAAGACTGTGAGCCCCCCGTGGGACAACCTGATCACCTTGTAACCTCCGCAGCGCTTAGAACAGTGCAATGCACATAGTAAGTGCCTAATAAATGCCATTAAAAAAAACAAAAAACCTCCAAGCTGGTCAGCTGACTACGTTCCAAAACCTCGTCATGGGGGGCTCTTGTCGTAGAAAGGGCGCCCGGAAATATTGCCTCCGACGTTCCCATTCTGATTGGTCTGGACTTTCTTAGCGCTCCCTGCCACCAAGCTGGGGGAAAGCCCAAGACTCTGGGACAAGAGTCGTGTGGACAATATCCATGCCTGGCCCAGCCAGATCCATGGAGAGGACCAATTGCCGTGACCAATTCCTAGACCGTGTTGTGCTATGCGCATCCCTAAATGGTCCTTCCTCGAAGTCCCAGTGTTGTCTGACTGCCCACTAAATGATCAAGTAGAGATGCATATATGTATATATGTATATATGTTTGTACATATTTATTACTCTATTTATTTTACTTGTACATATCTACTCTATTTTATTTTGTTAGTGTGTTTGGTTTTGTTCTCTGTCTCCCCCTTTTAGACTGTGAGCCCACTGTTGGGTAGGGACTGTCTCTGTATGTTGCCAATTTGTGCTTCCCAAGCGCTTAGTACAGTGCTCTGCACATAGTAAGCGCTCAATAAGTACGATTGATGATGATGTGGGAGAGGGGAAAGTGCTATTCCTACGTCTGGCCTTTTGGATAGGGCTGCTGAAGCAGCAGGGTCTAGTGGAAAGAACATGAGCCCAGCAGTCAGAGATTCTAGGTCCTGATTTCAGCTTGGCCCCTTACCTGCTGTGTGACCTAGGCCCAGTCACCTAACTTGTCT
Organism: Tachyglossus aculeatus; assembly: GCF_015852505.1. NCBI lineage: Eukaryota > Metazoa > Chordata > Mammalia > Monotremata > Tachyglossidae > Tachyglossus > Tachyglossus aculeatus. The sequence continues at coordinate 34,517,652 of NC_052099.1, read as the reverse complement.
CTGCCTCAGTTTCTTCTTCTGTAAAATCGGGATTCAGTCCTACTCACCTCCTGCTTAGACAGTGAGCCCTGTGTAGGACAGGGGCTATCTCCCACCTGCCTATCTTGTATCCACTCCAGTGCCAAGTACAGTGCTTGACATAGAAGAGCTTAACAAGTATCACTAAAAAATGAGGTTGGCAGCCAGCTCTCACCCCTGTCAGAGAGCAATAGACTAGGTGACTGCTGGGCTTATCAGTCCCCGATCACCATGGGTACATTCATGACAGCCCGGCTTTTTTGCTGATTTATGAACTCAACCTGTCTTATCAGCGCAGGCCTTATGGCCTCTTGCTGGTAAAGTGCTTATTTACTTCCCTCGCCAGTGAGTCTTTCTGAACTCATGGGTGTTCAGGCCCGGCCTCCCTGCCCTGGAGGTCATGGGGCAAGAGGTTCCGGGTGTAGACTTTCATCCCAAGTCTCCACCAGAAGGACGTCACCGTCGTTCTCGCCTGTCCCGCCATCGACCCCCGGCCCACGTCATTCCCCGGGCCTGGAATGCCCTCCCTCTGCCCATCCGCCAAGCTAGCTCTCTTCCTCCCTTCCAGGCCCTACTGAGAGCTCACCTCCTCCAGGAGGCCTTCCCACACTGAGCCCCTTCCTTCCTCTCCCCTTCGTCCCCCTCTCCATCCCCCCATCTTACCTCCTTCCCTTTCCCACGGCACCTGTATATATGTTTGTACATATTTATTACTCTATTTTACTTGTACATATCTATTCTATTTATTTTATTTTGTTAGTATGTTTGGTTTTGTTCTCTGTCTCCCTCTTTTAGACTGTGAGCCCACTGTTGGGTAGGGACTGTCTCTATATGTTGCCAACTTGGACTTCCCAAGCTCTTAGTACAGTGCTCTGCACACAGTAAGCGCTCAATAAATACGATTGATTGATTGATTGATTGAGGGAACCTCTGAGCCTGTTTCATGGGAGGGGCTCATGTGGGACTGATGAGACGGGAAGTTCTAGGTATTCTGGGATTTGGGAAGAGCTTAACAACCCCCTCTGGATAGCTCTGCTCTGATCCCTTCTGCCAGGGCAGCTCTTTCGCTTTCTGCTTTTCTTGTTGCAGTTCCAACAGTCTCCTAGTTTCTCGTCAAACGTCCTTTTCCTCATCCTGCTCCACTCAAGAGTTCACTTCCTCTGTCTGTGACGCGTCTGACCCTTCAGTTCCGACAGGAGCGCCGGCAGATGCCTCCCTTGGAGACGAGGCCTTTTTCCACTGGAAAGAAGACTTGCTTTGGTAGTGATATGCCCCATCTGCCTTGGCTTCCCCCACCCCAGGCTGTGCTTTTTTTTTTTCCTCTTCCAGAGCAGTGGGCTGGGGAGAGCCATGTTTCTGAGCTCTGTCTGCTGTCTCATTTTTATAGGATTGATTAAGTGCTTATTATGTGCGGAGCACTGTGCCAAGCACCGGGGTAGATACAGGATAATCAGATTGGACCCTGAGGCTCGGAGAATAAGAGGGTGGGAGAGCAGTCTTTCGTCCCCATTTCACAGAGGATGAAGCCAGAGCAACATTTTGAGACGACATGCTATTCAAATCAATCAATCATATTTATTGAGCGCTTACTGTGTGCAGAGCACTGTACTAAGCGCTTGGGAAATACAAGTTGGCAACATATAGAGACAGTCCCTACCCAACAGTGGGCTCACAGTCTAGAAGGGGGAGACAGAGAACAAAACCAAACACGTTAACAAAATAAAATTAATAGAATCGATATGTACAAGTAAAATAAATAAATAGAGTAATAAATATGCACAAACATATATACATATATGCAGGTTCAAATATTCAAATGCCTTCCCCAAGTCCACTGGCGGCTCTGTATTTTAAACAGCTGTGAGAAATGGGTTTCTCACTAGGAGCTTATCATCTTACACAATTTATGGAAGTTTGATAGATGTCTGTGATAAAAAATAGTTATTTTTAGGGGTTTGGGCTTTCCCACCAGTACTCCCTTGAGGTTGTGTGTGTGCGATTTCCCGTTTCCTGTTCATTGTGTGAAGTGGAAATTGAATAAGATGGGCTGATGATACCTTTGTAAGACCCTGAATCTATATGGCGATTTATATCCCTGTGGAGTCGCGTATTCTATGGGAGTTTTGCCTCCCAATGGAAATTTGCATTCTGTTGGAGATTGTACCCCTGTGGAGATTTGCACCCCTTTGGAGATGCCTATCCCAATAGAGATTTGCAGCAATTTCCCCATCGACATGTTGAGCAGCTTCAGCTCATCACCCCGCTGGCTTCTGATTTTCTCATTTTAGTCTTTCTTGCTTTAAGAATTCCCATGTAGCTTTTGTTTGTTACTCCCAGGGCTGTGAGACCAGAATTTCCCATCTCTCATCCTGGATGTAGAAAATGTGCCCTCTGATCCTGTGCCTGAGCTCTGTCTGAGCACGGTAAATTCAGGGCCGGCTCTGTGAACTCTCTCCATGAAACTAGGGGTGAGTTATCGAACACCTGGTGATTTTGAGGTTTCCTTTTCTCAAGCCTGAAGCCTGGTGACCCACAGGTCTCCCCCAGGGGGGACCGTAGCACTGTGCATTGAGTTTTTTTTTTATGGCATTTATTAAGCGCTTACTATGTGCCAAGCACTGTTCTAAGCGCTGGGGAGGTTACAAGGTGATCAGGTTGTCCCACGGAGGGCTCACAGTCTTAATCCCCATTTTACAGATGAGGTAACTGAGGCCCAGAGAAGTCAAGTGACTTTCCCAAAGTCAGCTGACGATTGGCGGAGCCGGGATTTGAACCCATGACCTCTGACTCCAAAGCCCGACCCCTTTCCACTGAGCCACTGAGCAGTGAGTTCCCTGCTGACCCGGGGGGACAGTGAGCTCCCTTTCTGACCCCAGTGGCTTCTCTACAAAACAAGTCGATCCTCACATACCTCACCTGAAAAAAGATGGCTTGTCCTGTTCCCACTGTTTTCACATTCTTTCTGCATGGTTCAGCATTTCCCAGGCCTTTCCTGTAGACAGCTTTGCATTTGAGGTGGAAATTGCCCCTCTGGAACCTCGGGAAAGGGAGAATCCTTTTCCAAAATCCTGTGCAGGGTGGCTTATGATAATAATAATAATAATGCCGGTATTTGTTAAGCGCTTACTATGTGCCAAGCACTGTTCTAAGCACTGGGATGGATACAAGGTAATTAGGTTGTCCCACATTCATTCATTCAATGGTATTTATTGAGCGCTTACTGTGTGCAGAGCACTGTACTAAGGGCTTGGGAAGTACAAGTTGGCAACACAGAGAGACGGTCCCTACCCAACAGCGGGCTCACAGTCTAGAAGGGGGAGACAGACAACAAAACAAAGCATATTAACAAAATAAAATAAATAGAATAAATATGTACAAGTAAAATAAACAAATAAATAGAGTAATAAATCTGTACAAACATATATACATATATACAGGTGCTGTGGGGAGGGGAAGGAGGTAAGGTGGGGGGGGATGGGGAGGGGGAGGACGGGGAGAGGAAGGAGGGGATTCAGTCAGCCCCATGTGGGACAGCCTGATTACCTCGTCTCTACCCCAGTGCTTAGAGCAATGTTTGGCACATAGTAAGCACTTAACAAGTATAATAATTATTATGATGATTAAAGAGGAAATGCGAGACTGCTGTGCCTCAGTTCTCTCATCTGTAAAATGGGGCTCACAGTCATAATCCCCATTTTACTGATGAGGTAACTGAGGCACAGAGAAGTGAAGTGACTTGCCCAAAGTCACACAGCTGAGGAGTGGCAGAGCCAGGATTAGAACCCACGTCCTCTGACTCCCAAGCCCGGGCTGTTTCCGCTAAGCCATGCTGCTTCTCAGGAGACGAGCGCGCCTGAGGAGTGTGATAGTCAAACGAACTTTGAATGGCACCAGTAATGCCGTGGAGTGTCAAGGGAGCAGGGCCTGGAAATTATATAAGATCAGGGTAAACGTGGCCAAAATCATCATCATCATCATCAATCGTATTTATTGAGTGCTTACTGTGTGCAGAGCACTGTACTAAGCGCTTGGGAAGTACAAGTTGGCAACATATAGAGAATGTGGATAGTGGCGCGTGGAGGGAAGCACAGATCGACAGCGGGAGGAATGGACCAGCCGTGAAGTCTTGGAATTGCAATGGTAATTGAACTATCAATTCTTACTAGAGATTTTTCCGTTTGCTTGTTTTATGAGAAACTGCCGGTAATATTGGCTTTGAAAAAATAATCCAGTTCTACTTTTTTTTAAATTTTGGCAAATAGTCAACACATCTTTTCTGAGTTAGAGAGAGAGGAGAAGATGGAGAAAGGGAGAGAGGTGGTACCTCCGCCAGCATCTCCCTTCTGCTGCTTCTGCCCGGTGGTTACCCAGACCAAGCCGGCCCCTTCCTCTGGGCCTGTGCCACCGTAGCTGCCCAGGCATGGGGGCAGCAATGCCGGTCTGTCCTGAGACACATCCCGTCCTGAGCCCCCGGGCCGCAGAGGGGGCATGGCCGGAGGCAGGCCGGTTCAAATAATAGTAATAATAATAATGATGGTATTTGTTAAGTGCTTACTATGTGCAGAGCACTGTTCTAAGCGCTGGGGGAGGGGGTTACAAGGTGATCAAGTTGTCCCACGTGGGGCTCACAGTCTTAATCCCCATTTTACAGACGAGGTAACAGAGGCTCAGAGAAGTTAAGTGACTTACCCAAGGTCACACAGCAGACATGTGGGGGAGTCGGGATTCGAACCCATGACCTCTGACTCCAAAGCCCGGGCTTTTTCCACTGAGCCACTCTGCTCCTCAAATGTGGTAGCTCCTTCGTCGGCTCGAGTGGCGGCTGGCTGATGCTCCCCCGCACCCCAGTTCTGCCTGCAGGCCCAGACTCAGATTTGATGCCCAGGGAGGCCATTGCCACTCGAGCCCGGACCCTCCCAGGGTTCATGACTTGCGGGGTCTGGGGATCAGTCTCGTCATCATCATCATCGGTATTTGTTAAGCACTTAACTTTGTGCATTCATTCATTCAATTGTATGTATTGAGCGCTTACTGTGTGCAGAGCACTGTACTAAGCGCTTGGGAAGTACAAGTGCAGAGCAGTGTAGTAAGCTCTTGGAAGAATGCAATGCAACAGAGTTGCCCACAGTGAGCTTTCAGTCTAGAGAGGGAGACGTTAATATAAATAATTTATAATATATAATTTATAGATACACACATAAGTGAATATGATACATCCATACATGCGAAGCAGCGTGGCTCAGTGGAAAGAGCCCGGGCTTTGGAATCAAAGGTCATGGGTTCAAATCCCAGCTCCACCAATTGTCAGCTGTGTGACTTTGGGCAAGTCACTTCACTTCTCTGGGCCTCAGTTACCTCATCTGTAAAATGGGGGTTAAAGCCTCTGAGCCCCCCGTGGGACAACCTGATCACCTTGTAACTTCCCCAGCGCTTAGAACAGTGCTTTGCACATAGTAAACGCTTAATAAATGCCATTATTATTATTATTAAGTGCAAGTACATAAGTCTCCTCCCCTCCCAGCCGGGTCTCCTTCCGCACAGCATCCCTCGTGTTGTTTTCATTACGTTTTTAGGAAAACAAACGAGCCATTTTAAGATCACAATTTTAGATCCGTAGCCTAATGATCTTTCCATCGCTTTAAGGACCAGACAACTCTAGATACATGTGGCCCGTGCACACACAGTTGCGCTGTGTATCCCCGGATGGTCCCACGGAGTGGAATTTTTATCAGTGGGTATGGCCGGTCGGTGTGTGCCCGGCGGACCTGGCGGTGCTGCTGTGCTTGCACTCCGCAGTACCTGATGCGACACGGACCCCTGACCCGATGCTACTTCAGCCTCTGCAGAAGCAGAGGAAGTGGTCCCGCGGCCCGCCGGCCTGCTGCTGCTCCCTCCCACCCGATTCCATTTCCCGTGGACGTGGAAAACGGCTCCGAGAGTCTCCAAGATTCGCTTCTGCCCTGGCGCGGTGAATGCCGCCCTTGCTGCTTCTGCTGCTGATGCTGACGTTTTCAGATGTATTATCATCCATTTCCTGAAACGGAGAAAATCTCATTCATTTCTCGAGATTTCAATACTCCTTATTGAGTTGGAAAATTTCAGGAAATTTAGGAGACACGGTATCCACCTTTTGCCATTCCGGGAGAAAGGAAGCGAGGCTTGCCCATAATAATAATAATAATAATGATGGCATTTGTTAAGCGCTTACTATGTGCAAAGCACTGTTCTAAGCGCTGGGGAGGTTACAAGGTGATCAGATTGTCTCAAGGGGGGCTCACAGTCTTCATCCCCATTTTACAGATGAGGTAACTGAGACACAGAGAAGTTAAGTGACTTGCCCAAAGTCACACAGCTGACAATTGGCAGAGCCGGGATTTGAACCCATGACCTCTGACTCCAAAGCCCGGGCTCTTTCCATTGAGCCACGCTGCTTCTCTGTGAACAGAGGGCGTGACGCCTCCTCATTGCCTTCACAAACAACCCCCAGCTGTAGAGAAGCAGCATGGCCTAGTGGATAGAGCACAGGACTGGGAATCAGACGGACCCAGCCCCTCATCCCTGCTCCACCACTTCTCTGCCGTGTGACCTTGGACAAGTCACTTCACTTCTCTGGGCCTCAGTTATCTCATCTGAAAAATGGGATTTAAGGCTGTGATCCCCAAGTGGGACAGGGACTCTGTCCAACCTGATCAGCTTCTATCTATCCCAGCGCTCAGTACAGTGCCTGGCACTTAGTGCTTAACATGTATCATAAAAAACAAAAAACAACCCAAGGACCTGGGTCCTAATGCCAGCTCTGCCACTTGTCTGCTGTGTGACCTTGGCCAACTGGCTTCACTTCTCTGGACCTCAGTTACCTCATCTGTAAAATGGGGATTAAGACTGGGAGCCTCACGTGGGACAGAGACAGCGTCCAACCTGATTAGCTTCTTTCTACCAAAGGTCTTAGAACAGTGCCTGGGACATAGTAAGTGCTTAAAAAATGCCAGTAAAAAAAGTAAAAAGAGCAGGACTCACTGTGCTGCGTTGGAGAGGTGATGTCAGCTCTCTGCTGCCACATTGCAAAAGCCCCGGCCTCAACCCTGAGGAGGCTGACTCACTGTGTCTTTCACGGGGGCCGTGAGATTACGTGGATTTGTGGTTCTGGATGTGGGACACAAGCAACTCTGGACTTAGCTGGTCGTTCTCTCCATCTCCTTCCTCAGAGAGACAGGCCCCACCCCAGCCCTGAAAATCACATCAGCGAGCCACGGTGTTCCCGGTACCCCATCTGCTCGGGAACGAGGAGAGGTCATGGGATTCCTGGGTGCGGGAGGCATTTCCAGGGACAAAAATCCTGAGGTTTTCTGCAGCTCTGTGGGACGAGGGATGGTTGGAAGAGAAATGAACGAGATTTTCTCCGTTTCAGGAAATGGATGATAATACCTCTGAAAATCCTCCAAAGAGAGGATAAATCCCCCGGGGAGCCCAGACACACATTTTCTACTCTGCGTTGGTATAGCTAAAGCCTTTCTGAGATCCCCAGTCCTCCCTCTGAATGACGACCTAAGGGCTCCGAGTGAGTTTTAAATTCTGATTCTTTTATGAAAATGTCAGGCCTCATAATGCTCAGAGAAAGCCAAAGAAACATCTCCTGGTTTCTGGGTGAGCATCGGCCCGTTAGGTAATGTTTGCTCCCAGGGGCGGCAGAAGGAAAAGCTTGGGATAGACGGCCCCTAGCCGGAGCTCGCCTTTTCAGTATTTCAGGAAACGCTTGCCAGAGCTGGAAGAAGTGGGTTTTTCCACCCAGAAATCTCTTGTCTCAATTTGTTCACTCTCGATTCTGTTTCCCCATGCAGAAAGGACTGATAATTGCTCTCAATTTCCTTTCTTCTCTCCTACCCACCTCCTCTTGCCTGGATTAGTAAAATTTAATTTTTTATTGAGCATCCACTGGGAAAGTATATCAAGAGCACCAGGCACGTTCCTGCCCACAACAAGCCTACACTCTAAAGTGTGCGTGTATGTGTTGCTTGTTTTTCTGTTCGGTTTTTGTTAAGTGCTTACTATGTGTCAGGTCCTATACTTAAGTGCTGGCGTAGATACAAGTCCATGTCCCACATGGGGCTCACAGTCTTAATCCCCATTTACAAATGAGGTAACTGAGGCACAGAGAAGTGAAGTGACTTGCCCAAGTTCACACAGCAGACAAGAGGCAGAGCTGGGATTAGAACCCAGGTCTTTCTGACGCCCAGGCCTGTGCTCTATCTACTAGGCCACCCTGCTTCTCTGCATCAGACAAGGTGATACAGCTGGCTAGTTGTAGAGCCGGGATTCAATCAATCAGTGGTATTTATTCCCATTCATTCAATCGTATTTAATCAATCATCAATTTAATCAATACGATTGATGATTTATTGAGTGCTTACTGTGTGCAGAGCACTGCACTAAGCACTTGGGAAGTACAAGTTGGCAACACACAGAGATGGCCACTACCCAACAACGGGCTCACAGTGGTTACTGTGTGCAGAGCACTGTACTAAGCGCTTAGGAAAGTGCAATACAATAAAGTTGCTAGACATGATTGCTGCCCACAAAGAGCTTGCAATCCAGAAAGGAAGACAGAAATGAAAATAAATTACAGGTTGGGGAACAGAGACATTGAGGGAGGAGAACCCCTGAGTGCAACAGTTCTCTGTCACTTTTTCTTCCCTCCTGCTGCTTGCCTCAGAATGGCCGGGGAAGCAGAAGGGGCAGGTAAGATGGACAGTGACTCTGTGACCGTCCCCCCGACACTGGGGCCGCATTTCTGATGCTCTGAAAACCAGGTCCTCTGACTCCCGGTCTCCTGCTCTCTGCACTAGGCCACACTATATTTGACTTTAAGTGCTAGAGGTGGCCGATGGTTGATGTGACTCACATTGTTGGGAAGGGTTGCTAAGAGGAGGTGGGATTTTAAAAGAACTTTGAAGATGGGGAGAGTGGTATAATAATATTGATAATAGCATTTATTAAGCACTTACTATGTGCAAAGCACTGTTCTAAGCACTGGGGTTACAAGGTAATCAGGTTGTCCCAAGGGGGGCTCCCAGTCTTAATCCCCATTTTACAGATGAGGTACTTGAGTCCCAGAGAAGTGAAGTGACTTGCCCAAAGTCACACAGCTGACAATTGGCAGAGCCGGGATTTGAACCCTTGGCCTCTGACTCCAAAGCCCGGGCTCTTTTCCACTGAGGTTGGTGAAGAGTCGAGAGCGATGTACAACTAGAAGGCTGGCTTGGGAGGAACAAAGAGAGGGAGGGAGAGGAGCAGGTGGAGAGGGTGGAGAGGGAAAAAGGAGAGATTTGGTGGAGTGGCTTGAAGCCGATCGTATCGAGGTGGAGGTGGAGTCTTGAGGTGGAGGGAAATGTTCCTTCTACCCTCATCTGGCACGTCGAACCCTTCAGAAACTTCCATCTCTAGAGAGAGACGTGCTTCAGGTTAAGGATCAAACGGATGTCTTCTCCGAGTGGAGCGACAAAACCGGAAATGGAATTCCCCAGCAAAGTTCAGCTGGCAGTGCTTCCAAAACCCAAACTGAATCTGCCTTTAACCTTAGCTCCTGTGATGCTTCGCTAGAGCCAAGCAAGGGGAGGGTTGGAGCTAGGGGTTAGAGTTAGTGGTTGGTTGGGTTAATGACTGGATTACTGACAACTAAGCTGCGTGGCTCAATGGAAAGAGCACAGGCTTGGGATATATACCTGTATATATGTATATATGTTTGTATATATGTATATATGTATCAGACAAGGTGAGACAGCTGGCTAGTGGTAGAGCCAGGATTCAATCAATCAATGGTATTTATTCCCATTCGTTCAGTCGTATTTATTGAGCGCTTACTGTGTGCAGAGCACTGCACTAAGCACTTGGGAGGTACAAGTTGGCAACATACAGAGATGATATATATGTATATATATATATATATATATATATGTTTGTACATTTTTTTACTCTAATTTATTTGCACATATCTATTCTATTTATTTTATTTTGTTAGTATGTTTGGTTTTGTTCTCTGTCTCCCCCTTTTAGACTGTGAGCCCACTGTTGGGTAGGGACTGTCTCTATATGTTGCCAATTTGTACTTCCCAAGCGCTTAGTACAGTGCTCTGCACATAGTAAGCGCTCAATAAATACGATTGATGATGATGATGATGATGATGATGAGTCAGAGGTCATGGGTTCAAATCCCGGCTCCGCCACTTGTCTGCCGTGTGACTTTGGGCAAGTCACTTAACTTCTCTGGGCCTCAGTTACTTCATCTGTAAAATGGGGATTAAGACTTTGAGCCCCATGTGGAACAACCTGATCACCTTGTATCCTCCCCAGCGCTTAGAACAGTGCTTTGCACATCATCTCCCCAGTATGGAGAATGGGCGCAGCCCGCAGCCTCAGACCTAAGTGTCCCTGAGACCTCAGTGGCTGTGGCCACCAAGGCACCACTGTGCCCTCAACCATTCCGTCTACCATCACGGGGTGGGACATTCAGAGCCACTTATGGTGTGAAAAGATTCTTTTCCGCTTTCTTGAAAAAGACAGGGGAAAAGCAGGAACAAACCCCTGGTGTCGAGATAAATGATCAAGTCTGTCCAAATTGATGTACCGTGTCTTTTATATCCAAGGGGATTGTTCTTTGGCACTGTTCCAGCTGAGTTCTGTGTTTTCAGCTCCAGCAGCAAAATTCTTCCTGGATTTCTGGGGGGAAATGGTGGCAATAGATAAATAATAATAATAATGGCCTTTATTAAGTGCTTACTATGTGCAAAGCACTGTTCTAAGCGCTGGGGAGGTTACAAGGTAATCAGGTTGTCCCACGTGGGGCTCACAGTCTTAATCCCCATTTTACAGATGAGGTAACTGAGGCACAGAGAAGTTAAGTGACTTGCCCGAAGTCACACAGCTGACAAGTGGCGGAGCCGGGATTTGAACCCGTGACCTCTGACTCTTTCCACTGAGCCATGCTGCTTTTCATGGAGCTGGCATCTATGGAAGCAGTGGGAAGCAATGGACTTGGCTGTATCTGGGCCACGTGTCTCTGTGTGTGTGTGTGTGTGTGTGTGTGTGTGTGTGTGTGTGTGCGTGCGTGCATGCATGCATGGTGACCTCTGGTACTCAAAGAAGATGTCACTAAAGGAGAAATATCCCACCTTCAGGAGGAGATACGTTTGTGTTGTTTCTGCGGACTGGTGAAGGATTGCCCCACGCCATTTGCACTCTCCCACCCTGTCCTACCTCCAGGGACTAACAGTACATTAATAATAATAATAATAATAATAATAATAGTAATAATAGCATTTATTAAGCACTTACTACGTGCAAAGCACTGTTCTAAGCGCTGGGGAGGTTACAAGGTGATCAGGTTGTCCCGCAGGGGGCTCACAGTCTTAATCCCCATTTTACAGATGAGGTAACTGAGGCCCAGAGAAGTGAAGTGACTTGCCCCAAGTCACACAGCTGACAATTGGCAGAGCCGGAATTTGAACCCACGACCTCTGACTCCGAAGCCCGGGCTCTTTCCACTGAGCCACGCTGCTTCCCAACAGTACATATTGGGGATCGGTTGTTTAGGGTCCGGGTGCGGTCCGTGGCCATCGACCAGAATAGGTCTGGGTCCCGGCCCAGTAGCCAATCCTGCAGTGCCCCCATCCTCTCGGGGACCATTTTTGAGTGAGACAGACCGGAGTAACCCATGGCTCTGAAGTGGTTACTGACACGGTAATTCCCAGATGGGAAGGATTAATAGGATTTCCTTACAGTTTTCAGTTCTAACTCTCTCATCTTCCAGTGGCTCTTGGCATTAGGGAGCGCTTTTCAAAAACAAACTCTGAGCCTCTGCAGTGATTGGTGGAGTGAAATTGGGTGGGCCTTCCAGCCGTGTTCGGACATGAGACTGTGTTTCTTTGAACTTGTTGACATGAAAATTGTGGACGTGAAACCAAAACATACAGCCAAAGTGAGAAACAAAGCAGGGACGCTCCACTGACCAAGCAAGAGACTGGAAATACCGGTCCTGGATTTTTTACGTTTTCTGACGATGACTTGGTGTGTGGGAAGATCACTTTATATCTCTGGACTTCAGTGGGCTTGTCTGTGAAATGGAGGGGGAACAGTGTGCCTGGTCCCGGGCTGTTGCCGGGACTTACTGATAATTATTCTGCTCAGCGTTTTCCCAGGGAGATGCTTCCCAACGAGAACACGGGCAGTGGCGGAGTGGCAGCCGGCTCAGCCCCAGAACTAGACTCCAAGGAGCGGGATGAGAGAGGGGGCTTTGAAACCCCTGCACCATGGGTGGGCGGGGGGGTGTCCACCGCCTTCCAGGAAGCTTTGTCATGTGGTGGGAGGAGAGAAGGTTTCAGGGCTCTTGGAGGCTCCATATACAGGAAAGAGAGCGTGCGTGTGTCTCCTCATCACAATTCCTGGGTATTCTTGGGGAGCCTCTTTGAAGTTTTAGACTGTTTTAGACTGTGAGCCCACTGTTGGGTAGGGACTGTCTCTATATGTTGCCAACTTGTACTTCCCAAGCGCTTAGTACAGTGCTCTGCACACAGTAAGCGCTCAATAAATACGATTGATTGATTGAAGTTTTGCAGAAGCCCCGCCTTGTTTCGGACTGTCCCTGTATGAAGATCTTAGCCTATATTAGGCTAATAAATGGCCCTTGCCCCTTACTAAATGAAGCCTGGGCACAGGGAGTCCTTGGAGCAGATCCCTCTCGACTCGCATCTCCTAAAATACCTCCTAGAGTCCCAGCCCCCAGCCCTGGCCTGAACGACCGCCTGGCAGAAACAGGCCGAATCGCAGGAGCCGAAAACCTGAGGGAAGCCCGGGAGCCCGAGTCACGGGTCCACAGGCAAGTCGGAGGTAGAGAACAACACGCCACTTGTGCCGACGCATCAAATCGTACTTAGAGGTGGGAGGCCTGAGGTGGCAGGGAAGTTTGACGAGTCGGATCCTATTTAGTGATTCATGAATGAAGGAGCTCCCAGCAGCTCACGGCTGGGGTGAGGAGCGAGGCGTCTGACCTGAACGGAGCAGATGGCAGAGAGGCGGTTCCCCCGAGGAGGCGGGGGAAAGGAAGGTGAATGGGGATTAACTGGTCCGGACCCCAGAAGGAACTTGCAAATTGGGAAGCAGTGTTGCCTAGTGGATAGAGCATGGCTCTGGGAGTGAGAAGGAACTAGGTTTGGGACAAGTGCCTTCTCTTCTCTAGGCCTCAGTTACCTTTTCTGTAAAAAGGGGATTAAGACTATGAACCCCATGAGGGACATGGACTGTAACCAACCTGATTAGTTTGTATGTCCCCCAGCGCATAGTACTTTACCTGGCGCATAGTAAGCACTTACCAAATGCCATAAAAAAAAAATTGGGCCTGGGAAGAGATGGATTCCAGATAACAACTGCCAAAACTGTAGTCACCACAGTCCCAGCCCTCTTTCAGATAAGAGGAGTAAAGGAAAACTCCATCAGGGAATCAGAGGCTTGTCGGTGCTGTCTGCTCCTGCAGCATGAAGAAAAGGAATGAGAGAGAGAAAGAGAGAGAGAATAAGTGTGAGTGCGTGTGTGTGTGTGTGTTTTGGCAGGGGGAGGCAATCTGTGGACACAGCAGTCACTCCCGCAACTGGGTGGGCAATTCATATTATTTATTTTAATGCCTGCCTCCTTCACAATCAATCAATCAATCAATCGTATTTATTGAGCGCTTACTTTGTGCAGAGCACTGTACTAAGCGCTTGGGAAGTACAAGTTGGCAACATATAAGGACAGTCCCTACCCAACAGTGGGCTCACAATCTAAAAGGGGGAGACAGAGAATAAAACCAAACACACTAACAAAATAAAATAAATAGAATAGATATGTACAAGTAAAATAAATAAATAGAGTAATAAATATGTACAAACATATATACATATATACAGGTGCTGTGGGGAAGGGAAGGAGGTAAGATGGGGGGATGGAGAGGGGGACGAGGGGGAGAGGAAGGAAGAGGCTCAGTCTGGGAAGGCCTCCTGGAGGAGGTGAGCTCTCAGTAGGGCCTTAGCTCTCAGTAGGGCCTTAACTAAACCGTAAGCTCATTAAAGGGAGGGAATATGTCTGATTATTGCTTTATTGTACTCTCTCAAGCTTTTAGTTCAGTGCTCTGCACACAGTAAGCACGCAATAAATACGATTGAATGAATAAATGACTGTTGAGAATGCGTGTGGTTGTGTGGGCAGACGTGTGTGCCTTCATGCACCCTTCCCATTCAGAGTACCCCCTACGGTCCTGGAGAGCCTGGCCATTGACATGAGTAAGAAGGCAAAGTTCATTGTACGAGCTACAGTTGATGACCCGCCAGTTGCATGTGAAAACAGCTTGGCCTAGTGGAAAGAGCCTGGATCTTGGAGTCCTCCGACCTGGGTTCTAATCCTGGCTCCACTAAATGCTTGCTGTGTGCCCCATGCAGGACAGGAACCGTGCCCTGCTTACAACAGTGCTTGACGCACAGTAAGAGCTTAATTAGTACAATTTTAAAAAACCTGCCATTGCTGGGCCAGTGATTTTTCTGCTTCCAGTGGCCATCGTTGTTTAGAAAGCTCTCCCTTGGCAGCCTGATGGTCCTTCAGACTCCTCTCGAGAAGAACACCATTTTCCTGACTGCAGCAGGCTGAGCTGTGGAGTTGTCCCGACAAGTCTGCGGCTAGCCCATACGGTTCAAGTGCACGCACCATTATGCCTTTAGTATGGCTATGTGCACTTCCCCTCATCCCTCCAGGCTTGCACGGACCCGTTCCCATTCTCCATTCCCAACTGCTGCCGTCCATCCTCATCCCGAATCCCAGGCTGGCAGCGTGTGCTGGGAGCTAGGTCTCCCATGCCTCTGCCTGACCGTGTCTCAGGGCCTCCCTAAGAGGGGCGGGGGGAGCCCCGCCGAGTCAACCGATCCCGAGGGTGACGTCAAACAAAGCTGTGTCGGTATCTGGCACGTTTTCTGAGGTCGTTTCTGACCTCATGACCCCAGAGAATCTTTGGAGACCAATCAATCAATCGTATTTATTGAGCACTTACTGTGTGCAGAGCACTGTACCAAGCGCTTGGGAAGTACAAGTTGGCAACATCTAGAGATAGTCCCTACCTAACAGTGGGCTCACAGTCTAGAAGGGGGAGACAGAGAACAAAACCAAACATATTAACAAAATAAAATAAATAGAATAGATATGTACAAGTATAATGGAGTAATAAATATGTACAAACTTGTCGCTTATATTGTTGAACCTTGACCCTCTCCCAAGGTGCACGCTGACCTCCTTGGTTCTGTTTTGGTTTCTGGGCATCTATGGGTGGTGACCTTCTAGGTCGAGGGATTTGGGGACGCGTCTCCGGAGCACGGGGCTGATGCGTGCCCTCGGCCTTTGTAGGCTTGCTGAGAGCTGACACTCCGGTTCAGAGCTGCCCACCCGCCGTCCCCTCCGGCCCCAGCCACCCGAGGCAGATGGCAGTTCCGGGTCACGGTCGAAGGCTGTTGTGACATTTTTGCCAAGTGCCGGGTCAGAAAGCGTCTCCCGGTCAGCAAAAAGTGTAATCCGACGCAGCTTCGGGTCGCCTCTGCCAGCGTGAGGTGTGGAGTCTTGAATGGGGCAGGGCATAAGCCGGGCTCGGTCCCTCCCAAGCTCAAGGCAAGGGAGGGTTCGGTCGGCCGGGCCGGGGAACGGGGAACAGCCTAAGAGTCTCGGCGACCCTCTCGGCCCGGCCCGGATGGCTTCACCTCATCAGGGCCAGAGCCCGGGTCTGCTGAAGGCCCCCGCACCGTGGTGAGTTGGGGTTGCCCCTCCTGGGGGCCGAGAGCTGCGGAGATCACGCCTGCCAAGCTGGGCTATGCTCGGACGCCGTGTGGCTGCTGTCCAGGGAGAGGCTGCTCAGTGATGTTCTTGGGCGGCCGGTCCAGAAAGACCCCCGCCTGCGGCTCACCGGCTGAAGAAAGCAGAGCACGCGGGCCCACGGGTCTCTTCAGTCTGCTTTTTTGAGGCCCTGTCAAAGCCAAGTTCCACCTCTAAATCTTTTCCTGTAGACCAGAGTCTCAGGTGATTTCAGAGGCTCACAGTGAGCAGGAAGCTAATATAAAAGGAGTCGGACTTTCTGAACAACTACAGACCCCCAAATAAGTACAGAAAATAATAACTGTGGTCTTTGTGAAACGCTTGCTCCGTGCCAAGCACTGAACGACTCTCTGCAATAACAGTAGCAGTAGTAGGAATGGTATTTATTAAGCGCTTACTGGTAGATGAAATATAGGCAGTCTGGACGCAGTCCCCGTCCCACATGGGGCATCCTGTTCCACCCTCAGCCCGTACATGTCCATATCTATGCTGAAAAGCAGTGTGGCCTAGAGGATAGAGCATGAGCCTAGGAGTCAGAAGGATCTTGGTTCTAATCCTGGCTCTGCCGCTTTGCTGGGTGGCCTTGAGCAAGTCATTTCACTTCTCTTTGCCTCAGTTTCCTCATCTATAAAATGGGGATTAAGATTGTGAGCCCTCTGAGGTACAGGGACTGTGTCCAACCTGATTAACTTGTATCTATTACTTAGTACAGTGCCTGGCACGTAGTAAGTATTTAACAAATACTATTAAAAAAATGACATTATAATTTCTTATAACGTCTGTCTCCCTCTCTAGTCTGTAAGCTCCTTATGGGCAAGGAACATATCTATCAGATCTATAGTACCGTTCCCTTCCAATGCTCTGCCCACAGTAAGCACTCAGTAAATATCAGTGATTGATGGATGGGGTTTTTTTCAGGTAAGGAAACTGACACCATGAGAAAATATAATAATAATTATTTTTATTATTAATAATAGTAATGGTATTTAAGAGACTCGCCCAAAATCACACAGCTGGCAAGTAGCGGAGCCAGGATCAGGGTGCAGGCCCAGGTTCTTTCCACCGGGCTCACGCTGCTTCTCTCACAAATGTGTGAGATGCCCATGTAGGGGTCATACATACTTGCTCATGAGGTTTTCAGGACTGTTAGATCTGGCTCGTCCATTGTAACTGGGGAGAGTTTGGAAAGAAAATCGATATTGCTGTTTCAATTGCAGGGGAATCTTTTCAGAGACCCCCATCTCCAGACATTTTGGAGAGTAAAGGGCCTGCTTCATGAATCACCCCAACTCTCATCTTGGGGTTCAGGCTTCGAAATCCTCACGTTGATCCAGAAGCTGCCCACTCCCCTCCCCGCCCTGCTGGGAAGTCTCACATGGCTATTGCTGAGGTCCTTGGCTTTGATTAACAGAGGGCGGAGGATAGGGCCCTAGCCGTGCCTCGGCATTATTTCTCCACCCAGTCTCGTAAACCAGAGGAAAAAAGTCATTCGAAATGGGGCCGGCTGGCTGGCCGCCATGGACAATTTTCTGGGATCCTCCCCTGTCAATGATCAGCGTGGAGGAGTGTGATAAGGGTCAGGAAGAGGGGAATAGGGGAACCTACATGTTCCTGCTGCTTCAGTCCAGATCCCTGGAAGAGTGTCCACAAGGGATGGGGTGGAAATTGACCCGAGGAAGGAAAGTCTTCATGCTCAATCAATCAATCATATTTATCGAGTGCTTATTGTGTGAGGAGGACTACATCAAGCGCTCGGGAAAGTATAATATAACCGAGTTGATAGACACACTCCTGAAGCAGCGTGGCCTAATGGTTAGAGCACGAGCCTGGGCGTCGAAGCACCGGGGCTCCAAACCCAGATCATCATCATCATCATCATCAATCGTATTTATTGAGCGCTTACTGTGTGCAGAGCACTGTACTAAACACTTGGGAAGTACAAGTTGGCAACATATAGAGACAGTCCCTACCCAACAGTGGGCTCACAGTCTAAAAGGGGGAGACAGAGAACAAAACCAAACATACTAACAAAATAAAATAAATAGAATAGCTATGTACAAGTAAAATAAATAAATAAATAGAGTAACAAATATGTACAAACATATATACATATATACGGGTGCTGTGGGGAAGGGAAGGAGGTAAGTTGGGGAGATGGAGAGGGGAAGATGGAGATGGAGATGGAGATCCGCCACTTGCCTGCTAGGTGACCTAGGGCGAATCATTTCACCTCTCAGTGCCTCAGTTACCTCGTCTGTAAAATGATGGGGATTAAGACTGTGAGGCCCTTGTGGGACACGGACCATGCCCAGCCTGATTACCTTCTTTCTATCTACCCCATCGCTTAGTACAGCAGTGGGGATTAAGAGTGTGAGCCCAATGTGGGACAAGGACTGTGTCCAACCTGATTAATTTGTATCTACTCCAGTGCATAGAACAGTACTTGGCACATAGTAAGCACTTAATTATTATTATCATTATTACAATGCCTGGAACAAAGTGCCTAATAAATGCAGTTAAAGAAATAGCACCTTCATTTTTTAATTTCCATGTTGATACTATTTCAATACCAAAATGGAGGTATCAATCCCATTCTTTTCGGACAGGCGGCCAGACCATCCCAGCCTCTAACCGCATTGGCTTTCATTGGAAAATATAATAATAATAATAATAATAATGGCATATATTAAGAGCTTACTATGTGCAAAGCACTGTTCTAAGCGCTGGGGAGGTTACAAGGTGATCACGTTGTCATTCATTCATTCAGTCGTATTTATTGAGCGCTTACTGTGTGCAGAGCCCTGTACTAAGCACTTGGAAAGTACAATTCAGCAACAGATAGAGACAAGCCCTACCCAACAACGGGCTCACAGTCTAGAAGGGAGAGACAGACAACAAAACAAAACAAGTAGACAGGCGTCAATAGCATCAAAGTAGATAAATAGAATTATAGTTCAATCAATCAATCAATCAATCATTTATTGAGTGCTTACTGTGTGCAGAGCACTGTACTAAGCGCTTGGGAAGTACAAGTTGGCAACATATAGAGACAGTCCCTACCCAACAGTGGGCTCACAGTCTAAAAGGGGGAGACAGAGAACAAAACCATACTAACAAAATAAAATAAATAGAATAGATATGTACAAGGAAAATAAATAAATAGAGTAATAAAAATGCACAAACATATATACATATATACAGGTGCTGTGGGGAAGGGAAGGAGATAAGATGAGGGGGTGTATACACATCATTAATAAAATATAGTAATAAATAATTACAAATATACACAAGTGCTGTGGGGCGGGGAAGGGGGTAGAGCATAGGGAGGGAGTAGGGGCGATTGGGAGGGGAGGAGGAGCAGAGGAAAAGGGGGGCTCAGTCTGGAAGGCCTCCTGGAGGAGGTGAGCTCTCAGTAGGGCTTTGAAGAGGGAAAGAGAGCTATTTTGACGGATGTGAGGAAAGAGGGCAATCCAGGCCAATGCATTGAATGTATTGTAAAGCATTTTCAATGTGATGTATGTTCAACCAAGTACTTTCCATAAGTAACTTTCCCCCTCCAACTAAACCTAACCCACCTGGAAGGCAGCTATTCAAACTCAACAAAGGAACGGGAGCTGAAAGGAGAACGCGTGAGCTAGGAGAGGGAAAGAATAGCATGAGACCTAAATCTCTCCCTTTGTTCATCATCAGCAGAAGAACTTTCTACACTGCCTTTTACCAAGGGATGTAACTCCCTTCTTGCAGAAGCAAAGTGGTTGTCATTTGTTATTTTTAAACGAGAGTCCTCTCCCTAAATAACACATATTTCAGAACCAAATGTCTTTTTGTTCCATAGTTTAAAGTTTAAATACGGGCTTCAGGAAATCTAGCTGACTGGACTTTTATTAAGAGACCCTTGCATTTCATCGTACAATAGCAGAAACGTTTCAGTCACCAGCACCTCTGGAGATTAGACAGACACTTCTCTTTTCTTCAACGAGAACCTCATCTCAGGATCCTAGAGAGTACGCTGAGATAATGTGCTTGAATATCTCCAGCGAATGGGATTTTTGCAACCAATTTCAGAACTTAATGGTTGATATTTTCATGAAGTTCTCCCCCTTTTAGACTGTGAGCCCACTGTTGGGTAGGGACTGTCTCTATATGTTGCCAATTTGTACTTCCCAAGTGCTTTTAGTACAGTGCTCTGCACACAGTAAGCGCTCAATAAATACGATTGATGATGATGATGAAGTTCCTTCTTATTGGACCAGGTGGCCTTCTTAGAGTTTTGCTTGTTTTTTTTGTGTGTGTTGTTAAGCACTTACTGTGTGTCAGGCACTATACTAAGCATGGGGTATACCCAAGCTAATTCAGTTGGCCACTGCCCATGTTCCACATGGGGCTCACAGTCTTAACCCCTATTTTCCAGATGAGGGGACTGAGGTACAGGGAAGTTAAGTGCCTTGCCCAAGGTCACACAGCTGACAATTGGCAGATTGGGGATTTGAACTCGTGATCTCTGACTCCAAAGCCTGTGCTCTTTCCACTGAGCCACGCTGCTTCTCTAGTAGTAGTGATGGGGGTTGGGGTAGAAATAGTATTTAACTGAATGCCAACTAGGTGCAAAGCACTTATTAAGCACTGGGGAAGTATGAGACAGAGAAGTGGCCTGTTCTCTGCCCACAAGGACCTTCCATTTGAATGGGCGCTCCTCCCTGGCAGCCCCGGGGGGACTGTGTATATCCTCCCTCTGAGAGCTTTTCTTGGCTGGTCCTCTGGGCTAACAGGACCATCATCATCATCATCAATCGTATTTATTGAGCACTTACTGTTTGCAGAGCACTGTACTAAGCGCTTGGGAAGTCCAAGTTGGCAACATATAGAGACAGTCCCTACCCAACAGTGGGCTCACAGTCTAAAAGGGGGAGACAGAGAACAAAACCAAACATACTAACAAAATAAAATAAATAGAATAGATATGCACAAGCAAAATAAAGAAATAAATAAATAAAGTAACAAATATGTACAAACATATATACATATATACAGGTGCTGTGGGGAAGGGAAGGAGGTAATATGGTGGGGTGGAGAGGGGGACGAGGGGGAGAGGGGGACCAGGAAGAGCAACTGATATTTAGTGAGTCTGGATGATGATGATGACTATTATTTGTTAAGCGCTTACTATGTTCCAGGCACTGAACTAAACACTGGGGTAATAATAATGATAATAATAATAATAATAATAATAATAATAATAATAATAATGGCATTCATTAAGCGCTTACTATGTGCAAAGCACTGTTCTAAGCGCTGGGGAGGTTACAAGGTAATCAGGTTGTCCCACGGGCGGCTCACAGTCTTCATCCCCATTTTACAGATGAGGTAACTGAGGCACAGAGAAGTGAAATGACTTTCCCAAGGTCACACAGCTGACAATTGGTGGAGTCGGGATTTGAACCCGTGACCTCTGACTCCAAAGTCCGAGCCCTTTCCACTGAGCCGTGCTGGGTAGATACAAGCAAAGTGGGTTTGGACACAGTTCGGTCCCACATGAGGCTCACCATCTTAATCCACATTTTACAGATGAGATAGATGAGGCACAGAAAAGTTAAGTGACTTGCCCAAGGTCACACAGCATACAGCAGCGTGAAGCAGAGAAGCAGCGTGGCTCAGTGGAAAGAGCACGGGCTTTGGAGTCAGGGGTCATGGGTTCGAATGCCGACCACCAATTGTCAGCTGTGTGACTTTGGGCAAGTCACTTAACTTCTCTGTGCCCCAGTTCCCTCATCTGTAAAATGGGAATTAAGACTGTGAGCCCCCCGTGGGACAACCTGATCTCCTTGTAACCTCCCCAGCGCTTAGAACAGTGCTTTGCACATAGTAAGCGCTTAATAAATGCCATTATTATTATTATTAACCCCAAAGAAAGCCTCCTTGAGCTTAGGTAGGGCCAACATAGAGTTCAGAAGGACTTGTGAATCTTGAGTTTTGTCAATTTGGAAACAATCTCCAAGACCCGCTCCAAAGATATTGACTTCAGCCAGCCATCTGGGTCATGTGTTGGTCATTTACACTTAGTTTTATAAGGACAGTCAGATTCAAGACCAATAAATGATGCCTGAAGCTGATTGAGCAGCCCAAAATTATAAAATTAAATTTCATTCTTGTGAAGAAATTAGGACAAAGAGGGAGAGACCCCGGAACAATTCCATTCTCAGTTGGGCCTCAGCTTCTGGCTGGCTGGCCACATTTTCCCTCCTAGTCCTCTTTCACAAGGAATTCATAGGACTCAATTAGGGATAGTAAAGTTCAACTTAATTAAAGACAATGAAGTTCTACCAGGTGGAGACAACGGAATTTAAGGACAGAAGATAATTATGTAGATAAGTAGGAGTTTGTTGCATTAACCCTAAAAAAAAACCTTTTCACCATCGGGCAAGAAATGAAAGCCAGTTGCCCGAGATATTAGTCATCTAAAAAGTGGAAGGTGAGAAGAGAGGAAGGAAGGAGTCAGAATGGATGGATGTGGGTGGTATTTTGTATCTTTGCTCTGAGACATGTCA
The DNA here is from genome assembly GCF_015852505.1 of Tachyglossus aculeatus. NCBI lineage: Eukaryota > Metazoa > Chordata > Mammalia > Monotremata > Tachyglossidae > Tachyglossus > Tachyglossus aculeatus. Next base: position 34,495,216 of record NC_052099.1, on the reverse strand, counting down.
AGAGAGTTGACCTAACCTATGTTTGAGAGGTGAAGTCTTCTATCAACTTTGCTCACTGCTATGGGTCAGGATTTTTTTTTCCTGACTCTGAACGTTAGAAACAGTTGCATTTCATGAAGAGATTGCCCTGCTCCTGGCCTGGGTGAGAAATGTTTTTGTTTAACTTTGTATGTCTGAGAGTTCTCATTTCTAACCCCTGACTGTCTGTGGCGGGAGGGCCAAATGATTTAGACCGTTTCTTCTTATTTGATTTTGCCGCACACAGAACGTTTGCTTTCTGGTGTTTATGAAACTGGGAAGAAAGTTAAAGAGAAAACTGGCCATGTGCTAGGCTTGTTTACACTGAAGGAATGCAAGGGAGTGGACTTCCCTCCACTGACACAGAGCAGATTCTCAGAAGAAGTGGTCTCAGTGGGAGAGCCAACACTTCAACTCCAGGACGATAAGGGGAGGGGGGCAAGTTTTTCAATCAATCAGCAAGTCAGTTGTAATGGAATTTGTTCATTGCTCGCGATAGCCCAAGCACTGCACTAAACATTAGGGTAGATGCAAGCAGCGTGGAGAAGCAGCGTGGCTCAGTGGGAAAGAGCCCGGGCTTTGGAGTCAGAGGTCATGGGTTCAAATCCCGGCTCTGCCACTTGTCAGCTGTGTGACTTTGGGCAAGTCACTTCACTTCTCTGGACCTCAGTTCCCCCATCTGTAAAATGGGGATGAAGACTGTGAGCCCCACGTGGGACAACCTCATGACCTTGTATCCCCCCAGCGCTTAGAACAGTGCTTTGCACATAGTAAGCGCTTAATAAATGCCATCATTATTATTATTATTATTATTACACAAGCTAATCAGGGTGAACTCAATCCGTCTCCCACATGAGGCTCCTAGTCTAAGGGGAAGGGAGAACGGGAATCTTATCCCCATTTTTCAGATGAGGTAACTGCAGCACAAAGAAGTGAAGTGACTGGCCCGAAGTCGCACAGCAGGCAAGTCACGGAAGCGGGATTTGAACCTGGGTCTCCTGCCCCCCAGGGCCTCACTCTGGCCTCTAGGCCATGCTGTGAAGACTGCTTTCCGTCAGTTGACAGGTCGGCTGGTAAAGCACAGGGAAAAGGTAGGCTGGGAGGGTTGTGGGTCACAAGCACCATTAGATGCCAACATTGAGGAGCCAGGCTGTGCAGGGATGGGGGTCCCGCTGGGAAGTGAGCAAGCCTCCAGTCAGTTCGACCTTCAGGGGTCTGAGACGCTTTGAGACCCGGGTTCAAATCAAACCGTTAAAATGCCGAGGGCTCTGGCATTTTAACTCTGTTGTACTCTCCAAGTGCTTAGTACAGTGTTCAGTAAAAATCATCATCATCAATTGTATTTATTGAGCGCTTACTGTGTGCAGAGCACTGTACTAAGCGCTTGGGAAGTACAAATTGGCAACATAATTGTTGTAACATAACATAAAATGATTGATCGACCTCACTAGCTCGACTCACCTTGAGCTTTAGCAACATAGCGAGGCAACGGATTTCTGTCTGGTGGCCACTGAGAGAGGACCAAGTAAGAACAGGAGCGGGGCCCCCCTTAAGGCAGGAACAGCATCCTTTCCCCACCCTCCTGTGCCGCTCTCGGGGCTGGCGGAGCCTCTGGAGCAGGGAGTGTCTGGGGAACAGACGTGAGCTCTGAATCCAGAGGGGGAAATTCCCGCGGAAGGCCGACGGCCAGAGGTGTCCTTTCCTCCTTTCCCTGCCACCAGCCTCTCCGGCTTCCACATATGCCCAAACAGGTATGGAAAACTAGGTCTCTGGCAAGCAGAAACCTGCTGAGCAACTGTTTCCAGAGCCTGAAAAATC